>NC_082642.1:159155114-159466364 GCF_028023285.1 Balaenoptera ricei | reverse complement strand
CATAGCTGTTTTCTATTTGGTAATTGATACTTGTATCTGATAATTTTTTTTATGCTGGCTCTGTCATTGGTTCTTTGTGCTGTTACTTTAAGGTCTTATTTTTCATGTGTTTTGTGATTTTTATTATGAACTTAAAATTGTTAGCACTGTATTTGTGAGAATTCTTTGAGGACCCAGTTGAGGGTCCTTTCCTTTAAGAGAATGTTTCTTGTGGCCGGGTGGCTGGAGAAGCTCCCATCCCAGGTCTACTTTCTTATTAAAATTATTGGCTTGTGGATTTTCAGGCCATACAAAAAGTATGCATTCATGCCAAGCTTGACAGTTCACTCTTTCCTGGCTTTCTGAAGGGGTCTGTGCTCTGAAGTCCTGTCCTGTGTTGGTCTGAGGCTTTTCTTTCTGTCCCTCTGCACAAAGGCACTAACGCTGACATTCTGTGTCTCTGGAATCTGTCATCTTTAGGGCTCACCTTTCTGAATTTGAGCTCTCACTAAGTTCCTGATTAGAGATGTTTTCCCTTCATTTCTTGCAAGGTCATTCATTTTTTTTCAAGACTTTGCAAAATATTTGTGTAGCCTTTTCTATTACTGTACAGTATGAAGTTTTGGGGGTCTCTGTATTCAGCAGTATTATCAGAAACCAGTCCTATAGTTTTCCAGTTTTTAATAATATTTGACTCTGTATTACTAGTTGTGGTCAGTTCCCAAGACCACTTGTAAAACCCTATTTAACTCCAGGTCTGTAGGATTGTTGGTTGTTAGGGATGGTTGGATTGTGGTGCTCTTCATCCCTTTGCTGTGGATTAAACAGGATTGTATGGCCTGACCTGGCCACCCAGACATCATCGGTAGCATTCATTGAATGAAAGGTAGGATTTTAAACAGTGAATTGAACTTTTAGAGTATAGTATACTTATGAATGGAGGGTTATCTGTATATAAATGCAGGATTGGTACTAAAAGAGATTACTCAATAAATTTGGTTTTGAGGTTTCCTGTGCCCATTTTGCATATGTGTCTCTTGATTATGTGAGCTTATAAGAGGTGGTGTTATGTGGCAGTATTGCTGAAGTTTCCCATTTTCAGGTAGCCTCACAGAGACAAATATTATTTCACATACTTCTGCTTACTATACCTGTCATCCAGATTGTGTTAGACTTGGACATCTGAAGTGTGAGGGCACCCCTAAATATGTTAAGGTCCTATGAACCAGGAGATATATTTAGGGTGCTGCAGTGTGGAGGGGCCAGCGTGTCAACACCATTTTCTTTTACATTTCAGGTTAATGCTGATGTCCCTGTACAACGTGAGCATCAATTTGAAAGGCTTGAAGTACATTAGTGAGAGTCCAGGATTCATCCCTTTGTTGTGGTGGCTTCTGAGCGGTAAGGAGGGGCTTTACCTGTGCGTCTCCTTATACACCTGTTCCCCTGTGGCGGGAGGAGGTCGTAAAGTATTAGAGATGAGGGTTGGTCATCCCAAGGTGTTCTCATGCCTTCCGAAAAAAAGATTTCAAATTATAGAAAACTCACTGGTATGCTAAGTTATTTCTAGTTCTGTTTCTGAAGTATTGCTTTCAATTTAGTTATGATTCTGTGACACAAAGAAAAATTATCTAATAAAACAGCTAGTAAGTGGCATTAACCTGTCCCTTTCACTGTGAACGATACAGCACTATGTATGTTGTCTGTGGCTCTGAACATCAGGTATAGGGAAATCCCGTCGTTAAGCAACGTGGGGAAAAAAGAAATCTGAGAGATTGCAGCTCTGAAGTTCCATCTGTCTATCTATCTATCCATCTGATGTGTTTTTTTTGTTTTCTTTGGAATAAAAAGCTGTCTTTACTGTTTCTCCTGCTTTTCTCCCTAACCACCAATTTAACCTAAAATTTTGTCCCAATCTGTTCATCATACTTTTTTTTAAAATAAATTTGTTTATTTTTGGCTGCGTTGGGTCTTCATTGCTGCATGCGGGCTTTCTCTAGTTGTGGCGAGCAGGGGCTACTCTTCGTTGTGGTGCACGGGCTTCTTATTGTGGTGGCTTCTCTTGTTGCGGAGCACGGGCTCTAGGCGCGCGGGCTCAGTAGTTGTGGCTCACGGGCTTCAGTAGTTGTGGCACGCAGGCTCAGTAGTTGTGGCTCACGGGTTCTAGAGCGTAGGCTCAGTAGTTGGGGCTCATGGGCTTAGTTGCTCCGCGGCATGTGGGATCTTCCCGGACCAGGGATCGAACCCGTGTCCCCTACATTGGCAGGCAGATTCTTAACCACTGTGCCACCAGGGAAATCCTGTTCATCATACTTTTTAATACCATGTCTTCAGTAGGAACATACTTCATTCAAGTGTGCAAAAAAATTACCTTTCCTTATTTTTTTGTAATTCAGATCAATCTCTATTTTTGAGCTTCAGTTCCATTTGGTAGTAAATGCTTATTTTTTGTAACAGGTTTTTTGAGGTATAATTGACATGCAATAAACTGCACACATTTAAGGCAAACGACTGATAAGTTTTGATGTAAGTTATACACCTGTAAAATCATCATCACAATCAAGATAATGAGCATACCTGTCACTCTCGAGAGGTACCTTGGGCTTCTTGGGTCCCTCCTTCCCGTCCCTCTGTTCCCCTCTTCCCAGAAAATCACTTGCCTCCTTTCTGTATTACAGGTTAGTTTTCATTTTCTACAGGTTTATATAAATGGAACATGCACTGTGTATTCTTTTTTGCCTCTCTTCTTTCACTCAGCATAATTATTTTGAGATCTATCCATACTGTGTGTATTAATAGTTGATTCCTTTTTATTACTAAATAGTATTCTGTTATGTGGAGAGACTGCAATTGCTTTATGTATTCAGCTGTTGATGGACATTTGGGTTGTCTCCAGGTTTTGGGTCTTATAAATAAAGCTGCTGTGAACATTCTTGTATGTTTTTGCCTGGACACCGGCTTTCATTTCTCTTGGGTCAGCACCTGGGAGTGGACTGTCTGGCTCGCGTAGTAGGTGTTTTTGTGGCACTGCCAGGCTGTGCTGCAAAGTGGCGGCCCTGCTTTGCACCCCCAGCCCCCGCCCGGCAGAGAGTTACCGCCTTGCTTGTGCATATCCTCGTCAGTGTTCGGCATGGTCCTTCTTCTTAATTTTAGATATTCTGGGAGGGGTGTGATATACCTCACTCACTTTGGTCTTAATTTGCATTTATGTTATGACTAATGATGTTGAGCATTTTTTCCTGTGTTTATTTGCCCATCCATATATCTTCTATGATTAAATGTCTGTTCACACCTTTTTGCCCATTAAAAAAAATTGGGTTATTACTCAGCCATAAAAAGGAACAAAATTGGGTCATTTGTAGAGACGTGGATGAATCTAGAGACTGTCATATAGAGTGAAGTAAGTCAGAAGGAGAAAAACAAATATCGAATATTAACGCATATATGTGGAACCTAGAAAAATGGTACAGATGAACCGGTTTGCAGGGCAGAAATAGAGACACAAATGTAGAGAACAAACGTATGGACACCAAGGGGGGAAAGCGGTGGGGGTGGGGGTGGTGGTGGGATGAATTGGGCGATTGGGATTGACATGTATACACTGATGTGTATAAAATGGATGACTAATAAGAACCTGCTGTATAAAAAAAAATTGGGTTGTTTCAATTGACTATTGAGGTTCTTTGTATATTCTGCCTACAAATCCTTTGTCAGATATGTAGTTTGCAAATAATTGCTCTCAGTTTGTTGCTTGTCTTTTCATTCTCTTAAGAGCATCTTTAAAGAACAGAAGTTCTTAATTTTTTTGGTGAGGTTTAATTTATTGTTCTTTTTCTTCTATGAATCATGCTTTTGGTATAGAAATTTTTGCCACACGGATTTTTAAAATGTGTTTTCTTCTATTAGTTTTATAGTTTTGCATTTTACATTTAGGTCTGTGATCCATTTTGAGTTAATATTTATATATGTTGAGTGGTATGACCCAAAGTTGTTTTTTGTTTTTTTGTTTTTTTTGCATAAAGCCACCTAGTTGATCTAACACCATTTGTTTGGAAGACTCTCCTTTCTCCACAGAATTGCCCTTGGACCTTTGTTGAAAATCAAATGACATTATATGAGAGGGTGTAGTTTTTGGACTCTATTCGTTTGTTCTGTGGATCCATTTTTGTAGCATTATGCCAATACCATACTTTATAATAAATCTTAAAGTCAGGTAGTGTAAATCCTCCAACTTTGTTCCTATTTTTCATAGTTGTTTTGACTCTTTCTAAGTCCTTTGCATTTCCATACGAATTTGAGGATCAGCTTGTCACTTTCTAACAACAACAAAAAATCCTGTTGGGATTTTTATTAGGATTGTGTTGAATCAACAGTTCATCTTGGGGAGAATTGACATTTTAGCAATACTGAGTCTTCCAGTCAATGAAATAGTATATGTATGTCCATTTATTTAGATATTGTTGGGAGAGCAGAGGAACTGACCTCCTTTGTTTCTGGTTATCTTTTCAAGGCTGCTTATGTAGTAAATACCCATGAAGGTAGAGATACTGTCTCTCTCCAGAACAAAGGGTGGGTTTGTTTACACTCATGCAATAGGGATAATGCTTCCCTCTGGGGAAAAGGTCTGGCAGGATTACTCCCATTATGAACGATTTGGGTTCCCTGAGCTTGGGGTTTCTCTTCTGTAATGCAACCCATGGCATATGCCTGGCCCTGTGGAATTGGGTCTCATTGAACTGTGCTGACCCTCTGGATATGGCTGTTGCCGTGGAGGAATACTGTTCTTTACCTTGGACACAGGGGTCTTGTCTCTCCTGCCAGCATCCGTGAGACTCTCACATGCTGGCTTATTAACTTGCAAGTAGGGTAAAACCCCAGATCTTCCAAAGCTGTAAGGAGGTGGCCGAGAGGGCTGTGTTTGTATTTTAGGAGGCCTCCTACCCACTAGGGTTGGATATTTGACCAGACAGCTTTATTCTCTTGAGAACGTGAGCCAAGGAACCCATGGAATCAGAGGTGGGTCTCGGGCTAGAGGTGGGTAGCTATCCCGGCTGGTCGCTGTGGGCCACGTGCAAGCAGATGGTGTCAGTCGGCAGGGGTGGGGGTGGGGAGAGGGTGAGGATAATTAAATAAGGGTCCCTAACACTCCTGGAGTGCCAGGCGATGTGTATTTACAGATTTACTTCCCTAAATACCCTTATAAGGCAAATATTACAATTTATGTTTTATATATGAGGAAACTGGAGCACGTAGGGGTGAAGTGACTTCCTCGAGGTCATACAGCTTCTGGGTGGAAGTCCGGGCAGTTGGGTTCCAGGTCTCTTCTCCCAGCCACTCTGTGGACCTCCGCTCCGCAGGAAGTGCCTCTGAGATGGATGCTTAGTTCCCGATGACCTCTCTCCTTTCCTTGTGTCCTGGTGTGGCGTGGCTCAGACTTAGAGATAGATGTCCTGAAACCTCACGCCCCTCTCTGCTAGCTTGCAGCCAGCGATCCTCCAGCACCTTTTGCCAGTTGTTTACTTTTGCGTAAAAAGCGGGCCTTAGGCTGAATGTTCTCTAGGGCCTTTTCTAGCTCTGGTGCTCCAGAAATGTTCCAGGGCCGAGTGGCAGTCCTTACAGTTTCATTTTAATTTAGGCAGCTCTCTAGGTTGCCAGCAACCCAAGAGTATCGGTTCCTGACCCTCACCAGGGATGGCGCGCTTTGACCAGGGTGGATTGTTCCTGCTTGAACTTTGGGTCCTGTACGGTGGGGGCTGGGGTGAAGTTGCCTTAATGCCACTTTTTGCCCCGGGGCCACCAGGCTTTCTTGCTTATGAAGACAGTTACTGGTTCTTTTGACAGTGTGCACAGCCCAAAGCCTAATAAATCTTTTGAAAGGTCATCATACTTGATGTTATTTGCTATCACAGTCAAATAAAGACAAGGTCTATCAAGCCCAGCATGTTTGTCCCCTGATTTATCTATGGAATTAATTTAACTTAAAAATTGAAATTTGTTATAGAATTTGGTGTGTCTTTTAGCAAGGTGAATATATATTTTATTATAGAATAGGAAAATAGAAACAAAAATAGTTCTCTGAAAAAAGTATGTGCATCTTGGTGCCTGGCAGTGGTGGTGTGATTGTTTTCATAATTCTAGACCGTCATAACTGCTTAGGACTAAGAGAATTTTAAAACTGGCTTATTCTTCTTTGCTTCTAGGTAGATCTGCTTTATGAAAATATACTAGAAAATAAGAATCTCTCTTAACTTTTAAAAGATTTAGGAAAAAAGATTCCATTACTTCTTTCAGTAATTGGTTCCTATATTTGTCAGTTTTCATGTTAGGAAATTTGATGTGTTTTAAAGAATATGGACTTTGGATTCATTAGACCCAGACTGAAATTACAGCTTGTCTACTTGGGAACTTACCTTTTGGGATCCCTCTTTTCTGCTCTGCAAAATGGGGATTTCTACCTCAAGGGTCTTCTGTATATCAAAATGCAGTAGTGCCTGGGCCAATACCTAACATAGTAGGTGCTAAAGAGGTGTTAGTTTCGCTGTTTATTTATAATCTAAATCTTTTAGGCCACTATGAAAGCTCATTTCCTTTTAATTCCTTTGACCTAAAGGTGGCAGGTTGCTTTCAAGTATCCGGACTTCTTTGATCCAGAGTACAGGACCAGTTGCTGTTAATCATCCCTGACTAAATAATCTCATTTCCTTTAACCTTTGCTGGGTTTCATGTTCCTTCCCTTTATTCAACTGTGTGGCTGGCTTTTTCCCAGGCTTTCTCCAAATTCTTCACATTCCTCTTAAGCCAAAGAACTGGCATGGAACTCTAGCAAATAGCTGATGAGGACAGAGCGTTTTGGGAGGACGGCCATATGTTATGTAACCGTTAATGCAAACTGGTGTTAAGATCACACCTGTAACTTTTTAGTGCTGCATTTCCTACTCATATTTACAATGTTGAACAGACATATAGGCATTTGCTTCCCATCTTACATTTATTTGGTTTATCTAAGTAATATGAAACATTGATAGTTCTACCCAATTTGTATTAATATCTTTAGCCCAGACCTCTCTCCTGAACTCCAGACTCATATATCTGACTATCTACTTGACATCTCCACATGGACATCTAATAGACATTCAAACTCAGTGTGTTCAGACTAAATTCCTAATCTTCCTCCATTTAACTCTACCCACGGCCTTCCCAGTCTTAGTTGATGGTAACTCTATTTTCCCAGTTTCTCAGGCCTGTAAGGACCTTGGAGTGATTCTTGTCTCCTTCTTCTCTGACACCCACGTGCAGTCTGTAAGGAAATTCTGATGGCCCTGCTTTCAAAATGCATCCATAACCTGACCACAGTCTACCACTACCACCAGGTTTTGAGCCTCCCTCATCTTCTGTTTAAAAACTTCAAGTCACCTCCTGCAGATCTCCCGTCAGTCCATCCTTGTAGACCAGGAATTGGGAGGCAGGGGTATGATGGCATAGGTCCTGGACAAGTCTCCTTACTGAAAACAGTCAAAATGTCTGGTGAGATATAAAAAACACTTTAAAAGTCCTCCTCTGAGCTAGAAAAATAGTGATTATACCCAGAGCACAAAAGCCAAGTGAAAGTGAGATGCCAGAGAGGTTAACAGAGACCTGAGCTAACTCCTGTTCTGAAGGCATTTGTCAAGATGACCTTTAGTTTCCGTGTCCTAACAGGGTGTGGGGACAGGAAACAAAGCTCAGTTACCACCCTAAATGAGTAGCCGGGTAGGGGACTCCCAACGGTACTTAGCAGCATTGTCAGGGTAGACTGAAGGTACTCTTCCGGCCCTTGGAGACTACAGGAAGGTGGCCTGTTTGACCTTAGGGACTGAACACAGTGGGGGAAAATCTCTTCTGAGAATAACCATAGGTTGTAGTGGAGGAAAAATGTCCTCTGAGAATTAATCACTGTAGACTGGTTTTCACGCAGCTTCGAAGCCTGAATTCAAACCACCCAGGCGGTCCTCGTTTAGAGAACAATGCACATCCTTTCTGGAGGATTCTTTGACTCCAACCAGTTCATACAGATAAGGTTCCAAGAGTCAGAGCTCACATATTAAAAATTACAAAAAGCATGGGAAGTATCATTAGTGAAATAACATGACATAGACCCTAAAGAAGATTTCAGATCTATGAGTTATCAAATCAATATAAAATAAGTATGTTTACTGTGTTTAAAGAAATAGAAGAAGGGATTAATATATGAGTAAAGAGTGAGAGATTGTGAAAGTGACTGGGCAGATCTGAAAAAGGGTCAAATAATATTTCTGGAAGTGAACAATATAATGATTGCAATTATAAATTTATTAGACAGCTTTAACAGCAGATTAGACATAGTTGAAGAGATAATTAGATTGATGCAGACAGTTCTGAAGAAATTATCCAGAGTGAAGCACAGAGAGGCAGAGATGGAAAATTGGAGTGGGCAAGAGACACAGAGGAGAGACTGAGCACACGCATCAGCGTTCTGGGAAGGGAGGGGAGAGTGGGTGAGACAGAAGCAGCGTTCGAGGAGGTAATGACTGAGAAGCTCCCCCCCCTTGTTTACACTGAATCTGAGAAGTCCACCTGACTGTAAGCAGGATGAAGGGCAAGGAATCTGCACCAAGACACATTGTAATGAAAACCAGAACATTACAGAGAGGAGATCTGAGAAGCAGGCAGACAGAAAAGATGTATACCTTCAAAGGATAGACACGTAGACTGACAGTTGACCCCTTCCCAGCAACAGTGCAGTATCTTAGCACGGAGAGAAAATAACTGTGAACACGAATTTGTATGCTTCTTCCCCCCCGCCAACAAATAGCTTTCAGAGCAAGGGTGAAATAAAGACATTTCAGACAAACAAGAACTGAGAGAGTCTGTCACCAATAGACTTTCCCAGTAGGAGCTTCTAAAGGGTGTGTGTATATATATATATATATATATATATATATACATACACTTCAGGAGGAGCTTGATCTCAGATGGAAAGTGTGAGATGCAAGTGAGAACAATGATCAGAGACGGTAGCATATGTATCAATAAGTCAAAATAAACACTGACGAACAGAAAACCCAAACAGTAGAATACCAAGAGCAGAGTAATAGCATGTGCACTGGGAGGAGGATAGGAAGAGCGGCGGCATTGTGAGGTCCAGCCCTGTTCAAAACTGAGAGCCGAGATAGTGGCTAATTTCAGACCTTGATAGTATGCAGGTGAAAATTTCTAGGATCACGTGGAGATAATAGAAGTAGACCATATGCCTATAACGTTAATACAGGATAAAATGCAATGTGAAAAATAATTCAAAAGATGGCAAGAAAGAGAGCAAAAATGAAAAAATAAGATGGAAGCAATAAATCCAAAAATATGTACAGTTACAACTATAAATGGACCAAATAACCCAGTTAAGAGATAGTAATGTCAGACTGGATTTAAAATAATCATCCAGTTATATGTTGTTTATAAGAGATTCACTTAAAACGTAAGAATACATAAAGGTTGAGAATAAAAGGAAAACATACTAGGCAGATTCTCATCACCAGATTCTGTATCACCAGGATATAACATTTTGAACTTATATAAACACTTCCTAATATAGTCTCAAAAATGAAACAACTAAAAACAGTATAAGAAGGAATTCATAAATCCCCCATGATCAGGGACATTTTAACCCACTTCACTCAATACTTGATAACTAAAACAGAACAAACACTCAATAAGGATATGAATGGTTTGAAAAACACAGTTAACCAATCTGCCCCACTGGATGCGTAGAAGACTCCAACTGTACACTTGTCTCAGTTACACGTGGACAACTTATGACAGTGATCATTTCCTGGGGTTTGAAGCAAGTCTCACATTTCAGATGATAAGAGTCGTATAGGATATCTCCTTTGACCACAGTACAGTGAAGGGGGAAATTAATAACAAAAAGAGAATTAGTAAAATCCTGCATGTAGAAATTAAGTAGCCCATGAGTAAAAGAAGAACTCATAATAGAAATCAGATGTTTTGAACTGCATAATGAAAATATTACATATCAAAAATGGTGAAATGCATTTAAATCAGTATTTAGTAGAAAGTTTATCAATTTAAAGAAGAAAGCAGAAAAATGAATGAGCTGAACATCTACATAAGAACTTAAGAAATGGAAATAACTCTGGGCAGGCTCAACAGCAGATTTGAGCTGGTAGGAAGAATCAGCAAACTTAACGCTAGGTAGAGATTATCTGGTCTGAACAACAGAAACAAAAAAGAATGACGGAAAATGAACAAAGCTCAGAGACCTCTGGGACATCATCAAGCATGCCAACATAAGCACAGTATGAGCCCCTGAAGGAAATACTTGAGAGAAAGGGGCAGAAAAAATATTTGAAAAGAGAACATCTGAAAACATCCCAACTTTGATGAAAAACAATCCATACATCCAAGAAGATATGTGAAATTCAAGTAGGATAAACACAAAGATCTACATGTAGACGTGTCACAGTCACACTGTTAAAACTTAGGACCAAGAGAACATTTCGGAATCAGTGAAACACGTACAAGGAAACCACAGATTGACAGCTCACTGCTCTTCAGAAACAGTGGTTCTAAAGTGGAGGGATGATGTGTCCAAAGTTCTGAAAGAAAAGACCGCCTACCAAGAATTCTGTGTCCAGCTAAACTAGTCTTCAAAATGAAGGCAAAATACATTCCTGGATAAGCAAAGACTGAGAGATTTTATTGCTAGCAGACTTTCTTTACAAGAAAGGAAGTTCTTAAGGCTAGGAGAAAATGACCCCAATGCATAACTCCAATCCAGGGTTATTGGTGGAGGCCACCTTGCCATGGGCTCAGTATGATTCATGGGTAAGGCTGGTGTTTCAGAGGCGCTCTCTGTTGAAACTGTTGTTTTAAAAGACTTCTAGTAAGAGTGAAAGATTTTATCCCATCCCTGGGTACATATCCAAAAAGAATTGAAAAAAGGATCTTGAAGAGATATTTGCATACCCATATTTACTGCAGCATTATTCACAATAGCCAAGATAAGGAATCAACCTAAATGTCCATCGACAGATGAATGGATAAAGAAACTGTGGTCTGTACGTACAGTGGAGTATTTTTCAGCCTTAAAAAGGAAGGACGGTTTGACACCTGCCACAACGTGGTTGAACCTCGAGGACATCGAGGTAGCTGAGTGAAATAAGCCAGTCACCAAAAGACAAATACTGCACCATCCCCCTTATATGAGGCATCCAAAGTCATCAAACCCAACGACTTTGAACACCGCCGCATTCGGTCCACCCTTGCTGTTCTGCTGTCTCTGCAGGCTCAGCTTGGGTCATGCCTCTTAGGAGCTTTCTGCTGCTGCTCTAGCCCACGTCAAGTCCTGTCTCCTTTGGTTTCCCATTTTACTTAGAGACATATTAATTTAACATTTTCTTGGTATCTTGTTTCATAAATATCAGTCATATCCAACTAGACCGTACGTTTCCTTTTGTTTGGAACCAGATCTTAGGTTTCCACACAATTCCTGTTGTCGAAAGCCTGCCTGAAAGCCTGCCTCTCCCCTTGCCCTTGGCCGTGGTCTGCATTCCACCCGCTGCAGGAGCCGCCCTGCGCTGCTCCGTCTGTTAGGAGACGGTGTCCGGTTTCCCTCAGGCCATTCATGCATTCTCTAGCTTTCCCCGTGGGCTCCTGCCTCTGTTCTGGATTTGCTTTCCAATTCTTCACTGAACTGAGCCCTGACTGGGTCTCTGAGGATCTTCTGAATCCCCACCACTTTGCCCAAGCGTCTGGGTCTTTTTGCCACGACCTGCAAGAAGCTAGTGGCCACCTCTGGCCCAACATTGCCTGGACGCTCCTCCTGTTCTGTACACTCCTCAGGTTGGTCACCAGCCTAGGCAGAGGTGGGGTCCCCAGGTTCACTGTTGGTGGCGTGCTGGGACCCCGGGCTTGACTCAGTTTCTGTGGGGCTGTTGCTTAGGTCTGCTTGGCATGCTCCTGCCTTCTGCCCTGACCACTGGTCAGCGTGGGGCCTGGTGGTGCCATGGCGACGATCTCAGCGAAGGGCACGTGGCCTGAGCCAGACCACAGTCGTCCTCCGGGAGTGTTCTGGCTGGAGCTGCTGAAGAGGAGTATTTTTCCCAGTCTGGGCCATAGAACCATTGGGTGTGATCCAGAGCTGCCTGTGGCTGTGTGGCTGGCCACCTGGGGGAAGTTGATCTGTGCTGTTGGTCACTGAAGCCAGGTCAGAGTGCTGACACAGGGACGCAAAGAGGGAGCCTCCAGTTTGCAGTTGGCTTCGCCCTGCCCTTCCCAAAGCTTGGTTGTTTAGCTTTTTCTCAAATTTTGAGTTACTCCAGCAGCTTCTGTGAATAGCTCCTCTCGTTTTTCTAAAGTTAGTTTAAGCATCATTTTCCTTTCAGTTAGTTTAAGCATCATCATTTCCTTTCATCATTTTCCTTTCATCATTTTCCTTTCCTTTTCCTTTCAGTACCTCCGTCCTCTAACTCACACCTCCCTACCCCACTGTGGTGTCACTTTCTCTTTTCCCGTGGCACCAGTCACCTTTTGACATACTGTGTAATTCCCCTGGTTGGTTTGCTTGTTGTTTATTGTCTCTCTTCCACACGGGAATGAAAGCTCCAAGAGGGCAGGGATCTCGTTTGGCTCACAGGTGATCCCAAGCACCTGTAACATGTAGGAGGTGCTCAAAAACACATCTCCAATGAATGAATGAAACACTTCAGTTTGTGTGCAGCTGTCCATCATCTCACACAGAGATGCAACGCTCTTATTTGGACTTTGGTTATATCACAGAGAATATTTGGCATTTGGTTATATATATTTGGGTCATATGCACAGAGAAAGGCTGAGAGGTTTGCATGCTGGTGAAAGTTTAGTTACGTATCTTCAGCATTTCTGTTAGCCCAAATAGGTGGCCTTGCAAGGGTTATGATTCTAGTAAGCTACATCTTTATTACGTGAACAATGATGGTAACCATGTGATCAAAAAGCAAAACATTTAAGATGGTTATTTACAAAGATTTTCAATATAACTTTTATTATGTTGGTTAAATATTTCTCCTAATACTTTGCATTAGCCCAGTGTTCAGATTGTCAGTGCAACAGGTGTGGTATTTGTCTTTAAAAAAAAAAAAACATGGAAAACTCTCAAATATTATTGACTTGACACTTGGCCTTCAGGTCCAGTAGGACAAAGAAGTCAACCTCCCCACAGGATATTGTGGGGCCTGTTCTCTTTGATTAATCAAACCTTATGTAACAATTTTAACCAGAAACACAGTCTAAATGTTTGATTTTTAGCTGTTGATAGAATTGAGTGGTCAGATGACTACTTCGTATCCTGAAGGATGTCAGAAAACATTTGGCTTACATATGTCAAATCCAACAAGCTGAGAACAATCGAAAATTTACTCTAGTCTGATAGAGGTATAATTAATTCATGGTCACAATTTAGAAAGGAGAGGTAGTTTATATGGAAAGATGAGTTTGGTGTGGGACATGCTCCGTTCGGGGTAACAGTAAAAAAAAGAAAATATCCGAAGGGAACTATCCAACAGGTCATTGGAGATGAGAAGCTTGGAGTTCATGTGATAGGCCAGAGGCATGGGTTTGGGAGTCATTATTAGAGAAGTAACAAAACAGAGGACTGGGAGTGTGGAGACTGTCATGCAGCAGAGCTGGCTCCCCCAGGGCCATGCGGAGAGGCCTGAGCCCCGAGGAGGGGTCTCCGGGAGCCTGGAGTGAGGAGAGGCAGGCCGAGGGCAGAGGTGGGCCTAGCCCCTCTCTGGCAGTTTCCTGGTTTGTGGTTCTGGGCGAGTCCTTTAGATTATATGACAATCAGGCTTGTCATCTACAGAGTAGAACTGCAAATGTGTCTCTGCTTTCCTCAAAGGGAGGCCATGAGAATTTAGTGTAACAGTAAATGGAAATGGTTTATAAATTTAAAAAAAGGAGAAAATAGTCATTTGTGAAGAAAGGAGTCTAATAGTGTCAGATATATGTTGAAGATCAAGAAAACAGGAATGGAGAAAAGGCTTTGGTGATCTTTGAAAAGATTTTCTGTAGAGTACAGAATTAAGGACAAAGGAGATTGAAGGAGAGGATGGGGAAAGGAGAGCAGTAGTGAGGGTAATGCTGCTTGGGCGGGAGTTTGTTAGTGAAAGGGGGGCTTCGTGTGTTGGTATTAAGGGTATTAAGGGTAATCAGGTCCTAATTTTCAGGTTTTGAATTTCAAATAGAAAGGAAATAATTAAAAATAAGAATTAGGGACTTCCCTGGCGGGCCAGTGGTTAAGACTCTGCGCTTCCACTGCAGGGGGCGCGGGTTCCATCCCTGGTCAGGGAACTAAGAATCCTGCATGACGAGTGCTTGGCCAAAAAACAACAACAACAAAAAACAACAAAAACCCCCAAGAATTAATATATCTTACTTTACAACACACTGTGACCATAACATTTTCTTGGACAAGGAGTTATTTTCTCTTGCAGTTCATCTTTAAATGGTGAGTTCTTTTCTGGCATAAAAGTAGGTTACTAAAATGTGATACTTGCTTCATTTTTGGTGGTTTGTTTTCATATAGTCTGCTAATATTAGAATAGTTTTTATAATCATTCTTTCTATATGAATTCTGCATTATTCTTTAAGAAAAGACATCATTAAGTATTTTTCACTAATTCACTGATGGAAGATCCAATGCTTAGGATTATTGTTCTTCATAAGATTATTCAACCTCAGCTAATGAAATTTCCCATATGATTTGTAAACGTTCCAGCGGTGAACACACTCTACTGATAACACGAGTTACGTAACATCTTGGAAGCCAGTTTATTCAGGAATCAAAAGAAAGCCTTTAGAAGATGAAAATTGGGAAGTTAGTGTTTATTATATATTTGCTGGGCTATATTTTGTGGACACAAATGTAACATTTTAAGTGCTAAAATTATAGAGAAAAACTTGCATGTCCCAAGGTCATATGGCTCCAGGAGAGAGCCTGGCTAGAACATGAAGGTACACGACCAGAGCATCTTCTAATCTTGCCTGCATTACCCTCCCAGCCAGAATGTCCACCAGGCCACAGAGGCTTCTGCAGAGCAGGGGCCAATGCCAGGGCACCAGGAGGCCACCGTGACTTCAGCTCAGGAACAGCACAGAAGGCAGGGACCCGTCCCCCCATTTAGCATGGGAAGGTGCCCATTAGAGCTCTGCTTACGTTACGTGCAAGGCACAGGGTTCTTGAGTCATCTCTTACAGTTGGATCAAATCATAGCACTCAAAGATTATTGCCCCTGTTTTACAAGATGTGAAACTGTGCACTACGCAGTGCTGAGAGTGATGCAGTTCCTGAGCCTGTAGCACTTGGGGTCGGAGCCACTTTGCCTTTCTCCCATGATTTCTCTGGTTGTGTCTGTATATTCTGGACACTGTGCATGACTTATCCAGCACCCCATGTCGTGTCGCTCGTATCTGTTACTCAGGGCTTCACTCTCCCTTTCATGGACCGTATGACCCCGGGAAAGAGATTCTAAACTCCAGTAGGGGCTTTTGTGGGAAAAAAAGGAGAACATACACACGCACAAACCTACCTGTGCCCTAATATTCAAGCTTGGGTCCCCATCCATAGAGGCTGTAATTTAACTGATTGGGAGCGGGACCCAGATGTCGAGGTTTTCACACCTTCTCGGTGACTCTGATGCGAAAGACAGGGTTGAGGGTTAGTGGTCTGAGGCAGTCATGGCAGTGCTGTCATCGTGCCAGTGACTGGCTTAGGGTTCAGGGCTCACTCCACTCAGTGCGGGGCCTCCTTCTGCCCACGGTCACTGGTCCGGAAGTGGATGCCTGAGCTAAGTTAGGCCCGTCCAGACCCCAAGGAGGGTGGAGAGGCTTTTCCCTCACCGGACGTGAACAGGGAAGCACGTAGCCCGGCATGCTGCTTGCGCCTCCCTGTGACTGAGTGCGCCAGCCTTACAGTGACGCTGTGTAGCGTGGAGTGGGGGGAAGGCGGACCCAGGTCTTCGATGGCATGATTGAGCCAGTGAACCCAGCTCTATAATGGACTCGAAATGACATCATCAATGTTATTAGTGCTTAAGCCAGTTTGAGTTGTAGTTTTGTATTTTCTGCTAAGTATTCTGACTCACTGTTTCTGTAGTAAAATTCAGTAGAATTTCCTAAATCAGTTCCAAGTTTCTCGATACGCAGAATGAAGGGATACAAAGAAGGTGTGATAGTCGGAGGTAACATCTGCATTGCCTTGAAAGTGTACCCTGCCAGCATCAGCGTACCTGCTTTGCTCTTCTTGACAAAATGTGAAGATTTAGCAGAGTTCTTTGCATGTGGTTCAGAAGTGCCGGTCGTAGGTTAGGGGTGCACATCCTACTTGTTAGTTGTTGATCTTGAGCACATTCGTTGACCAGCCTCTGCTCCCACTCTTCACCTGTAAAATGGTGACAGTGGCATCTGCTTCGGGGCGGTTACAGGGATTCAGTTAGTCCATCCATGGGCATAGGGCACCGGCACAGTGCGCGGGGCTGGGGCTAGCCTGAGCCACGTGGAATTGCCAGTGTTTGTCCATTTTGCGCCTATAAAAATGACAGTTTCACATGGTTCAGCTGAACACATTTTTAATAATAAGTGAAAATTGGGAACTGGGGATGTCATCAGGATAATTAAAAGCATTATTTTGGCCTCAAATAATGTTCAGTGAAAGTTGGTTTTTTTTTTTTAAATGGAGTTAGCCATGTTTCACTTTACTTCATGGAATTTAAAACCTCAGCCAAAGAAGTAACTTACATGTTTAATTTTCAAGGCTGTGCACAGAGTACTTAATTCTTAGGAAGACAGATTATAATTATACCATTCTTTAAAAGGTTCAGCCTCACCGAGGCAGGGTTTTCATCTGTGAGACGTGATAGTGGAGGGTTGCCTTCTATGTACTGTTTTGTCAAATATATGTGACTGGCTTATTTTTAATCCAGGGCCCACACCCACGGTGCTTCTGTGGTGAACAGCAGTGGAGCACATGGGTACAGCACGTTCTCTGTGCACTTGCTACGTGACGGCCACTGGACCAAAGTCTGTGCTTACTGTGCTTTGTGTAGTCTTTACAGCAGGTATATTTTATACACAAAGATGCTAAGGCTTATGGAAGCGTAGGGTTCTCTGAGGCCACGCAGCTAGGAATGTGGTGCTTTAGAATGCGAGTTTAATGCTGTGGATGGTCACAAAGGCGTAGAACGAACAGCAAAACCTTCACTGCTTCTCCACTTGGAAATTTAAGTCACTGAGCTCTGGACCCAGGAGGGCAGTGGCTCTGTCTGAGGTTGGTCTCCTTACGCATAATTGCACATGGGGACCTGAAAGTGACTTTTGAGTTCGGATTTGAATATCCTTAGGACCTGCCACTGCCTTTCAATGGGCCCCAATCTTGGCCACTCTTCACCACAAGTAGGAAGAAAGCTCCTTAAGGAGTTTTCTTATTCTGCGGCGGGGCTCTAGCAGTCCACTCCATCCTCCTGAGTCAGGGAGGAAGGACATCTGACTTTGGCAGGCTGACTTGACAGCAGACGGTGAAGAGATGTTGTCCCAAAGTAAAGAGGCAGTACTGGGTGTGAAAGCACTGAGTAAGGGGTGAACTGCTCGTCAGATGTAAGTTGTTTTTATCGTTATCTCCTTCTGGAAAGAGTCAGACCTGCACCGGGTGGCCAGTGCTACACTTGGTCCTGCAGCAGCTGGGGTTCAGCTCCTCCCACCTCACGGCTGGAGAGATCCAGTGTTTTCTTGACTCCTGAAGGGAGCCTGAGAGCCCAGGTGAACGATGGAATCCTTGCGGCAGGTTTATGGCTTCTCCGTGGAAACACGCGGGCTTTGAAAGAAGTTGCTCTTATTTTCAGGGTAGAGAGGTGGTTCTCTAGCACCTAGAAGGATGAGGTACCCGTGGGTCTGAACGAAGCTTTGTATCTTCATATGCTGTGAACTTTGTCAGTGGCTGATGGCCTGTTACCAGCATTGTGATATAAACACTGTAACATTTGAAAACTGCCAAACCCTGGAGGTTCAAATATTTTGAGTCTGATTTTTAAATCAGAAAGAAAATATGAATAGCCTATTTTAAAAGCACCATGGGAACTTGATTAGAAATGAGGAAGGGGAGCGAAGTCCTCCTGTGGCTCCTGCACTTGGACCGTCCCATGCACACCTGTGGGCTCCCCAGGCCCGGGAGGAGAGAAGGAGCAGAGGGGGTGCCCGGAACTCTGCGTGTCTGCCGGCTCATCCTGCTGCCCCCTTAGCCACTCCCTAAGCAGGAGAGAAGGCGGAACAGCTCTGATTGGGCCCTTTGCCGGCAGGCCCAAGGAAGGCATCCGTCTCCCAGCAAGGAGATCTGTCCAGCAGACTGCCAGCTTCCTCCGAGGGGGGGGTGTGTATGTGTGTGTGTGTGTGTTGGTGTTGGGGAGGATTAATTCACAGCTTTTATCAGAATTTGAAGAGGGTTTTTTAACTCAAAAAAAGATGGTAAGAACCGTTGCTTGCAAGATAAACGCCCAACTTGTAGATTTGCTGGGTGCCTTCAGAAGAGTCAGCAGGTATGGGGCAAGAGCATGGTTGTTGGTTTGTATGGAATTTAAGTGCTAGATAGGATCACGGGTTGAAAGGGCCTGGTGAGTGACCTTGCTGTTTTCCAGGGGAAGGCTTGCTGGAGCCCGTCAGCTGAGAGACCAGCTGGGCCCGCGGTCTGGGCCTCCCCCCTCTTTCAGGGCCCAGGATGTGCTGGATACTGAGGGCCGCCTCTGGTCATGCTCACTCACAGGAACAGGGTCTGCAGAGCAGGGAGCTAGTGGAGTACTGGACCTCGGGGCGCTCCTGGCTAGTGGCTGGGATGCTCTTGTCCCCACCCAGAGCGCCTTCGTCCTGATTTCTGAGTCCTTAGCAAGCCAAACTATGTGTCACAGAGCTGCCCTGGGCGTAAGAACAGAGGGAAGGATGTGCAGAGCATGGACGCAGATCAGCCGAGAACCCTCGGGGTCCCCCGTCCCTCGGCGGCGCTCGGCTCCGGAGAGGGGCCCATGGTCTACACGGTCCTCAGCGCCCCCCTCACCCTGCCTCTCTGCCAGCTCCTGCCACGCTTGAGCCTGGCCAGCCCCTCCATTCCCACCGTCCACCTCCCAGGGTGCCTGCCACGACTGTCACACTGTCTGTGCCCTCTGAGGGCGGAGGTGTCACGTCCTGTTCCCTGCCTGATACCCGGCCGTCACCTGCAGTTAGATCAGAGCCCCATCGGCATTTGTCAGATTTGGGAGGGAATTTGGGTCTGTCCTCTGGAGGCTGCAGCAAGGTCCACGACTCTCTGTTAATATGTTTTCACTTAGGTTCCTAATCTGTACATTCCAAGTGTGTGGGTTTTCCTCATTTCACTCTGAGAGGGCAGCGTTGTTTACAAGTCCTTGGGGGAGCCCCGTGTCCTCTGGGCCGTGGCCTGCACAGCCAGTTTATGGAGCTGCGGGCCCACTGCACATGGGACTCACCCTCACAGCCACGTGTGGAGCGGGCCGTATTCACCCCATCAGTCACCTGGGGGAAAAACGTGACACCAGATAGTGTTTTTTTCTGTAGTCACAGTGCTAGCAAGTGGGGGAACCCCGATCGAACCCTGGTTTTTTGGCTCCCCCTGCAGGGGTGTGGCAGGTGCACGCTCACCCGACAGTCTCTCGCTCATGGATTCATTCATTCATTCTCTAGATGTTATTGAGCGCTTACTGATTACCAAGTAGGCTCCTGGCGCAAGAAGTGAGGTGAGGAAGGCGGAGCCTTAACGTGTCCTCTCTGTTCGGCTGTAGTTGGGGAGAGCAGGGTTGGTGATGGATGTAGGGTTGCCCTAGGGAAGGGAGAGAGCTGGGCCAGGGCATCCTTCGAGAGTCTGAGTAGGGCCATTAGATCCAGTGTCCAGATGTCCCTGGAGTCCTCGGGAAAGCACACTCAGTAGAGTTGTGGGGACAGAAACTGTGCTGGAGGGCTAGGGGTGGAAAGGTGGAGGGAGCACCCCAGCAGCTGTGTAGGGGTGGGGATAGGAGAGGAGTGAGCCCGCGGGAGGGAGAGGCAGTGACGGAGGAGGCCAGAGCGTCGGGGTGCGGCCTACAGGACCTCGTGGGCCTTCTGGGGTCTGCAGGTGTATCTGGGTGGCCTCTTGAGGACCCCTGGATAATTGGCAATGAAGAGAATGCTTATACATCTGTATGTTTTGAGTATATACGAAAAATCTATTATGCCTGAGTAACAGTACAGAACGTGATGTAGCATGTGAAGTGTTTCTAACTACTGGGGATTGTGATGCCACCTGATTCTTTAATATGTTTGTTGTATGGCACATGTTCTAATCTAAGGTGACGTTTAATTTCCAAATATTTGGAGATTTTCTAGGTATATTTCCGGTTTTGATTTCTAATTTAATTCCGCTGTGGTCAGAGAACATACTGTGGCAGATTCCAGTCCATTTAAGTTTACTGAGACTGGTTGTATAGCGCCAAGTGTGGTCTCTCTTGTCAGTGTTCCACTGCACTTGAAAAAGATTGTGTATTTTATTGTTTTGGAGTAGTGTGTTCTTTAACTGTCAGTACTTTCAAGTTGGTTGATAATGTTGTTCAGGTCTTCTGTATCCTTACTGATTTTCTGTATCCTTACTGATTTTCTGTTTGTTCTATCAGTTATCAAGAGAGGGATATTGAAATCTTTGACCATCACTGTGGATTTATTTTTCCTTTCAGTCTGTCAGTTTTCACTGCATGGGTTTTGAAGCTCTATTATTAAGTGCATAAACATTTAGAATTGTTATGTCCTCTTAATAGATTGACTTTTTTTTAATCATTACAAAATGTCCTTCCTCATCCCTGGTAATAATCCTTCCTCTGAATTCTGCTTTGCTTGAGGTCAGTATAGCCACTGCATCTTTCTTTTGATTAGTGTTAGTATATTTTAATACATATGTAAAATATACATATATAAAATATACTTATATATAAAATGTTAAAAAATATATTTCCATCCTTTTACCTACCTGTGTCTTTATATTTAATGTGGATTTCTTGTAAACAGCATGTTTAAAATTAATCTGAAAATCTCTGCTTTTTTAATTGTAGTATTTAGATAATTTATATTTAATGTAATTATTAATTTCTATGGGTTTAAGTGTCATCTTGCTATTTGTTTTTTACTTGTCATATCTATTCCTTGTTCTTTTTCACCCTTCTTTTTTTGGATGAATTTAGTATTATTGTGTGATTCCATTTTATCTCCATTATTGGCTTATTAGCTATTTCTCTTTTGTTTTTTTTTTAAATTCATTTTGGGGGTGAAATTTTTAAAATTTATTTATTTATTTTTGGCTGTGTTGGGTCTTCGTTTCTGTGCGAGGGCTTTCTCTAGTTGTGGCGAGCGGGGGCCACTCTTCATCGCGGTGCGCGGGCCTCTCACTGTCGCGGCCTCTCCTGTTGCGGAGCAGGGGCTCCAGACGTGCAGGCTCAGTAGTTGTGGCTCACGGACCCAGTTGCTCCACGGCATGTGGGATCTTTCCAGACCAGGGCTCAAACCCGTGTCCCCTGCATTGGCAGGCAGATTCTCAACCACTGCGCCACCAGGGAAGCCGCTATTTCTCTTTTTAAAAAAATATTTCTTTTAGTGGTTACTCTAGGGTATAAGATATACATATTTAACTTATCATAGTCCACTCAAAATACCACTCATGTGTAGTGTAAGAAGCTTACAGCAGTAGACTTCTTTTTCCCCTTTCCATTCTCTTACAATTGTCATGTGTATGTTGAAAACCTCAAAATACATTTTTATTATTATTGCTTTAAACAGCTACCTTTTAAAGAGATTGAAAAGATATGAAGAAAAAGGTCCATGGTTTACTGTTTCTGGTGCTCTCGTTCCTTTGTGTAGATCTCAGTTTCCACCTGGTATCACGTTAACATTTCTTGGGGTGAAGGTCTGCTGGTGTAGAATTCTCTCAGTTTCTGTTTGTCTTACAAAGTGTTTACTCACCATTATTTTTGGAAGATATTTTTGCTGGGTATGGGACTTGAGGTTTCATTACTTTAAAGATGTTGCCCCCTGTTCTCTGGTCCACATGGTTTCTAACCAGGAGTCTGCTGTCATTCTTACCTTTTCTTTCTACCTCATGTTGTTTTTCCCCTCTTGTTGCTTCTAAGAATTTCTCTTTATCACTGGTTTTCAGACATTTGATTATGATGTGCCTTTACCTTCTTGGATCCGTAGGTTTGTGGTTTACCTCAAATTTGAATATTTTAGGCCATTATATCTTCAAAATGTTTTTATGTCTTCCCCCTCCTCCCCTTCTAGGACTCCAGTAACAAGCTTGATATTGTTCCACCGGTCACTGGTGCTTTTTGCTTTTTTTTTTCCTTTCAATATTTTTTCCTCTTTGTGTGAGGGCAAAAGTTCATCGAAGAAAACTACAACATGAGGGAATTCGGTAGCTTTATGTTCTCCCGTGGGCTTGTGGCCATCCTGCTCCTCAAGAAGTACTTAGGAGCAGCCTGTCTGGGCGTCCAGCTCACAGCGTCCTCTTCACGTCCTTGCCACCGCTTCTCCCCGCACTGCCTCATCACAGGAAACAGAGACAGCTGCTGGCACAAACCCGTATGTTTAAAACTTACTGCCCATAAACTAATCTTTCCAGAAAAATAACCCAAAAGGTAACTCTTGGAAAGATCTTTCAGATAAGATGCCTAAATTCTGTCAGGCCATAGGTGTGAGATATTCCTCATGGCTGAAGGAAGCGCAGCAGCCGGTCAAAGTTCCAGCAGCTACGCGTACTGAGCCCTTACTCTAGCCAGCACGTGCTTACGTGCGTTCTCTAATGCATTCTCTCAAACCCTTTGATGTGGTGTGTGTCCTGATTTACTGACCAGGAAACCAAGGCTCAGAGAATGTGAAATCCTTACTTGCCAAGGCCGGGCAGTTCGGAAGGTACCATATTTGGTGTTCATATCCTGGCCCTCTGACTCCAAACCCTGAGCTTGTGTGTTTTCTCCTGGGCTATGCTGGCTTTATGATTTAAACCTACATTTAATTTGAAATGTGAAAATTCTGTGTGGCCTCCATTTAATAGATTATATACCATTTTGAGAAGTCTGTTTTCCAGTGGTATTGCTGTTACGGTTACTAACATCTGCTTATTTTCATGTCTTTTGACATGTGTTGAAGTGGGACTAATTCGGTTGTGATTCAGGCTCTGCGTATGTGTCAGAGCTGGCCCATCTGCCGTGCAAGTATATTTTAGAAAAGGAGCAAATTCCTAGCTGGGCTAAGTAACCCTTTTTCCACTTCCCTCTGTGTGTGATCTGTTGTCTAAAGTATTGTGTCGAGAAAGTTGAGAAGTGATTTTGGAAAGAGGGAAATGAGGAATCTGTGTTGGAGTGTGATCCAGAAACAGATGAGCTGATGGAAGAAGCCAAGATGCTCACATCCATTTGGAGGGAGTTTTAATTGGTAGAGGTTGAAGTTATAACATGATTTTGGAAAGAAGAAATTAGGAATGTGATAAATGATTAGACACATTACGTTCCCAGATCTTTAAAATCCAACTAGAAACCACTCTCTAGGGAGCCTTTCCAGATGTCCCACCCCCAAGACTGATCATTCCTTCTTTAGGGTCTCATGGTGGATATTACAAACAGACTCATATGTGTACTTTCTAATCTATTGCTTGTTAATGGCCTGGAACTATTTTATTGAAAAAAATCCCAGAGTAGTTGAGAGAGTAGAGACTAGAGGTCGTATTTCTTTTGTCTCCCACAAAGTACACTGATGGGGCTTGGCATCCCCTCTGCAGACTCTGCTGCTGAGCTGGGGGCTTTACCTGCCCCCCTGGTGGTTCAGTGCTTTACCTGCCCCGCTGGTGGCTGGCGCCACGGGCAGGGTGCACTGCAGCTTGGAGCACTCGGGAAGCTCATATTTTACAGGTGTTCCTTGAGCGCCGAGCCTGCCCTAAGAACTGGAGGTTCAGAAGTGAACAAGACAGAGCTCTTCCCTTGTGGAACTTATATTCAGGTGAAAGACTTGACAACCAGCAGGATGGCGGAGATCGTGTAATACAAATAAAGATGGGGTGGTGTGAGGGCCTCGAGGCACAAGGTGGGGCTGTTCTGTGGGCGTGTGAGTGCAGACCTGAGTGAAGTGGGGGACAAGCCATCAGAGTTCTGCGAACAGAGCATCCCCGGCTGAGGAGGGGCAGTGGGAAGGCCCTGCGGTGGCCATGGCCGTGAGAATGTAGGGGTGAAGCGGCGGTGTGGTGGAGAGGTGCAGGGGAGTGTCAGGAAGGAGGTCAGGGAGCCCGTCGGGCCGGGTTCCCTGGGGCCTGGAGTGGGCTGTGAAGGCAGAGCAGGGCAGCCCTGGTCTGAGGGGCGGTCACAGGGCTCCATCTGGCTGCCGTGGCTGGGGCCGGGGCCTGGGGGGAAGGTGCAGGGTGTGGGTGGGAGGGTGTGGCGGCTGCGGGTAGCAGCAGCAGCGGCGGTGATTGACGTGCGCGGATTCAGGGTCCATTTGGAGGGGAGGGGGATATGAGGGAGGGCGGGCCGAGGTGATGCTTGAGTTTGGGGCTGAGTAGCTGGGTCCCTGGTGGTGCTATTAGCAGGACTCGGGGAGGAACCAGTAGTTTGGTGCACGTGAAATTCGAGATGCCTGTTTGACCTTCCAAGGGGGGTGCGGAAGTGCATGGTTGGGTTTCTGAACCGAGTTCACGCAGAGGCTGGGGCTGGAGACCACTCTGTGAGCTGTCATGGTGTGGGAAGCACGTGTGGCCCTAGCAGTGGACCGCATCATTCCGGGAGTGACAGGGCTCTGAGGACGGGCCTGGGCCGCTCCGGCGTCTTCAGTGCAGGAGGAAGAGGAGGAGGAAGCGAAGGAGACGCTGAGGGAGCACGACGGAAACGGGACGAGGGGGGAGAACCCAGAGGACGTGGTGTCCTCGAGGTCCCTGAAGGTCGTGAGCCCGGAGCGACTGCGTCACACGCCCCTGAGCAGCCGAGCTGCAGTCGGGGGAGCCTGCAGGCCAGGAGGGGAGAGGGCCCGGCTGGGGGCCGCTCGGGGGGAGCCTGAGGCTGGGTCGTCAGCGGCTCCTCAGCAGGGCTCGCGATGAGCGGCCAGGTCAGTGCGGCCTGACTCAGTGCACAGCGGGCGTCAGAGTCCTTACGCGGATGTGGCGTCGGCGTCTAAGGCGGTGACACCGATGTTTGGGAGTGGCTCACAGATTGGCTCTGAAGGCAATTCCAGGAGGCGTTCCAGAAACCTTCTGAACAATGACGGTATTTCTGGAACGAAGCTGAAGCCCTCCCAGCTGACTGCTTCGGTGGAGAGCAGGCTCTGGGTTGTGAGAGTTCTGGAACTTGGTAGAATGGTTCCTCTCCTTGCTCTGAAGTGCCCTGGAGATGCCCTGTCTGGGAGGCAGAGCCAGCTCTTGGAGCCAGGGAGTGGGCAGCTGCTGACCCCCAGCCTCTCCTGCCATGTTGAACTATACTGACGGAGGGACCAGTTTCCTTCTGTTTGGTTTTGTTGCATTCAGTAGATTGGATTTTCCTGGAGAGGAATTAAAAATCAAATTATATTTTAATTGTTCTTGTAATTTAACAAGATTCTATGGTCAAACCTTTTGTAGTCACCTTGAAATTGATGTCTTATCAAGCTCTCTTCTTATAGTTTACTCCAAACAAGCCAAAGCGCGCTCGCCCTCCCTGTTTCCTTGCTCGCTCGTCCAGATGACTGCTCATTTCCCCAGGCTCCCCAGGCCTGTAGGCTTGTCTCTCATCCGCTGTCTGCGGGAAGACAGGGCAAGGTGCTGGGCTCCAGAGCTCAGGCGCTGGGGGAGCCCGGCGGCAGGAGGGCGCTGCAGCTGGAGGGTGCTGAGACGCCGCCAGGAGGAAAGGTGTTTGCTCGCTGGTTTATGTTAGAGTGCTAAAGGGGCTCAAATACTGTTTCAGGATGAGGCTTCTGTGGCGATATTAAATGTCATGAATCTGATCTGTCTTCACGGTTAAGGCTCAATAGCTATCTCCTGGTTAGAGAACCAGAGAATAAGTTTTGGTTGATTTGTGAAGATGGATTTTGTTTAATTTTGATGGGATTTTTTCCTTTATCCAGTGAATTCCTCCTTTACCACAGAGAAGTAATTGCAGAGAAATCCTCAGTGTCGTTTCTCTTGCGAGTTGCATACGTTTGCATTTAGGTGAAGGCCGGTGGTGCTGTGAGCACTGAGGGATGTCACCAGCTGATGTCACTGCTGGGGGGGCAGCGCAGGGACGGCCGGAAGGATTCATAGAGGACGTGAAACAGTAGAAGAGTTTGTAAAATGCTCACTTGTCACTTGGGACAAGTAGCGTACACGGCACGAATTGAGTTACTCCTACTTAGATTTTAGTTGATGACACTGGTGACCTGAGAGATATTTGTACCTAATAGTTTAATATTCAAGGCACCTATTTCTTTAACTTAAGGAAACAAGGCCTACAAGCAACAAAGGAAAACCAAGTAAGTATTTCATTTCTTGGCTGGCTGAGCTGCTGCGTGGTGTGTAGCTTACTTTGAAGGCATGTTTGGCCTTATTTCTTTTCAGAATCTGTCCACGGTCAGACTTGGGTCTAATACACAGTCAGTCTGGGCCATGCTCCCAGGAGCAGAGGCCCCTCTGCAGGGTATGAACCACGGCTCTCCTGCCTGCCTGGGAAACTGGATGCACTTTGTATACAGTGGGACTCATTGTGATGCAGGTGCATCTGCGGACCAGCAAGCTTTGCACAGCACATGTGCTGGGTACTCAGGTGCAGTATCCGCCAGTCTGCAGAGACTCCCGGTGAGCATCTGGGGTGCGCATAGCACTGGCTCTGGGTCTGTGAGGGTTACTGCCTTGTCTCCCATGTTCAAGAACTTGAAATTTGCAGGGAACATGTATTAGGGTTCTCCAGAGCAATGGAACCAGTAGGATGGATAGATCAATAGATATGAGGAGATTTATATGGAGGCCGAGAAGTCCCATGATCTGCTGTCTGCAAGCCAGAGAACCAGGAAAGCCAGTGCTGTAGTTCAGTCCCAAGTCCAAAGGCCCAAGAACCAGCAGCGCCATGTCCAAGGGCAGGAGAAGGTGGACGTCCCACTCAAGCAGACAGAGCAAATTCACCCTTCCTCTGCCTTTTTGTTCTATTCAGGCCTTCAGTGAATTGTTGATGCCACCCACACTGGTGAGAGTGATCTTCTTTACTTGGTCTGTGGATTCAAATGCTGATTTCTTCCAAGGAAACCCTTACAGACACACTCAGAAATAATGTTTTGCCAGCTCTGGGCATCTCTTAGCCTAGTCAATTTGACACATAGAATTGACCATCACAGAAGGCAAGACTTAAAAGAACTAATTTGAGATGGTACAGAGTACTTGATGAGATGCTGATGTAACTAACCTTTCTGAGTGCTTGCTCTGTGCCAGGCCTTATCCTGCGCTTGTTACATGCATTTAACTATATCATCCCCTTGCCGGCCCTGTGAGGTCACTACTAATGCCACCCAGGGATCAAGTGGTCAGGCTGGGACCTGAGCCAGGCAGTGGCACTCCCAGCAGAGCAGGGGTCCAGGGAGGAGAGAGATCCGTGTGGGCCCGAGTGGGTAGGCGGGGTGGACCGCAGGAGTTGGGGGGCCTGGGAAGAGCGTCTCTGGATTGACTTTGGCAAGTTGTTATTTTTCTTTCTCTCCCCCTCCTTGCCTTCTCCCCTTTCTTCCTCTTTCTCTTCCTTCCTTTATCAAAATAAGTTTAACAAGTGTAACATATTTAGAGAAAAGTACACAAAACGTACAGGCCAAGCTGAGAGAATTGTTGCGAGGAGCACTTATTAAAACCGCCCAGGCTGAGGAGTGGGAAGTCGCCAGCACGCTGGGATCCCTTTATCCCTCCTGACCCCTACTGCTCCCTCCTCCATTGAACGTGACGTCAGTGGAGTCTCATGTTTTGTGTCGGCGTCCTCATTTATGTTTTGTTTGTAGGTTCCTGGTGCTGTTGCCTGTTCATTGCCGTATCGCCACTAGGTGCCTGTAGCACCCCCGCCCCCAGTTGTGACAACCAAACATGTTCCCTGCAGGGCTAAGTGCCCCACCCCGGTTGAGAACTACTGCTGTATAATATTTCATTATATGAGTTTATCCATTTACCATTTGGATTGGACACTTGTTTCAGGTTTGGGGGTTTTACAAATAATGCTGCACCAAAAATTCTTGTGCCTATCTATGGTAAACATGCATATTTTCCTGTTGGGTGTCTACTTAAAAAAATGGAAGTTTCAGGACTTCCTTGGTGGTCCAGTGGTAAAGAATCCACCTTCCAATGCAGGGGACACGGGTTTGATCCCTGGTTGGGGAACTAAGATCCCACGTGCCGCGGGACCCCTAAGCCCGCACGCCACAACTACTGAGCTTGCGTGCCTCAACGAGAGAGCCTGCGTGCCACAAACTACAGAGCCCACATGCTCCGGAGTCTGCATGCTACAACTACAGAACCCATGTGCCCTGGGGCCCACGCACCACAACTAGAGAGAGAAAACCCACACGCCACAACTAGAGAGAAGCCCGAGTGCCGCAAAGAAGAGGCTGTGCGCCATAAGGAAAGGTCCCGCAGGCCGCAACTAAGACCCGACGCAGCCAAAACAATAAGGAAAACAGATAAATAAAATAAATACATATTTTTTAAAAAATAATGGAAGTTTTGATCTATGGAAGTGTGTGTCTTCAACTCTATAGCTTGTGCAGGGCTGTTTTCCAAGATGGTTGTACCCAGTGTAAATTTGACCGACAGCATGTTAGCCTTCTGGCTCCTTTCCATTCTCACCACCCCTGCTACTGTCAGCCTTCTTCACCTTAGCCAGTCTGATGGGGGTTATTTTATTGTGGGTTTTTTTTTCTTTGTAAATTTATTTATTTTAGGCTGCATTGGGTCTTCGTTGCTGTGCACGGGCTTTCTCTAGTTGTGGTGAGCAGGGGCTACTCTTCATTGCGGTGCGTGGGCTTCTCATTGCAGTGGCTTCTCTTGTTGCGGAGCATGGGCTCTAGGCGCACAGGCTTCAGTAGTTGTGGCACGTGGGCTCAGTAGTTGTGGCTCATGGGCTCTAGAGCGCAGGCTCAGTAGTTGTGGCGCATGGGCTTAGTTGCTCCACGGCATGTGGGATCTTCCCAGACCAGGTCTCAAACCTGTGTTCCCTGCATTAGCAGGCGGATTCTTAACCACTGCGCCACCAGGGAAGCTCTATTTTATTGTGGTTTTATTTTATTTTTTTAATTAAAAAATTTTATTCCAGTTTTATTAAGATGTAGTTGACATACAACGCTGTATAAGTTTAAGGTGTACAGCATAATGATTTGACTTACCTCCATCATGAAATGATTACAGTAAGTGTAGTGAACATCCATCATCTCGTACAGATATAAAATTAAAGAAATAGAAAAAAAAAATTTTTCCTTACGATGAGAACTCTTAGGAATTTCTCTCTTAACTTCCATATATAGCATACAGCAGTATAAATTATACTTATCATGTTGTACATTATATCCCTAGAACTTATTTATCCTATAACTGGACATTTGTACTTTTGACCACCTTCATCCAGTTCCCCCTTCCTGTACTCCCTGCCTCTGGTAACCACAAATCTGATCTTTTTCTATGAGTTTGTTTGTTTTTGAAGTATAATTGAGGAGACAAAATTTCTAAGATATCTTATGTCTGAAATGTCTTTATTTTACCTCACCTATAATAGTCAGAGTTTGGCTGGGTATAGAATTCCAGGTTAGAATTACTTTTTATTTCTGAATTTTGAAAGCAACATATACCATGTTAATGGATTGGAAGAATTAATATTGTTAAAATTTCCATGCTACCCAAGGCAAGGTACAGATTCAGTGCAATCCCCATCAAAATTGCCGATGGCATTTTTCACAGAACTAGAACAAATAATTTTAAAATTTGTATGGAAACAGAAAGACCCTAAATAGCCAAAACAATCTTGAGAAAGAAGAATGGAGCTGGAGGAATCATACTCCCTGACTTCAGACTATATTACAAATCTACTGTAATCAAAACAGTATGGTACTGGCACAAAAAGAGACACATCAATGGAACAGAATAGAGAACTCAGAAGTGAAGCCACACACTTATGGTCAATTTATCTATGACAAAGGAAGCAAGAATATACAATGGGGAAAAGACAATCTCTTCAATAAGTAGTGCTGGGAAAACTGGACAGCTACATGTAAAAGAATGAAATTAGAATATTTTCTTATACCATATACAAAAATAAACTCAAAATGGGTTAAAAACCTAAATGTAAGACTGGAAACCATAAAACTCCTTGAAGAAAACATAGGCAGAACTCTCTTTGACATAAATAATAGTAATATTTTTTTGGATCTGTCTCATAAGGCAAAGGAAACAAAAGCAAAAAAACCCCGAATGGTACCTAATTAAACTTAAAAGCTTTTGCTCAGCAAAGGAAACTGTTGACAAAATGAAAAGACAACCTATTGAATGGGAGAAAATATTTGCAAATGATATGACTAATAAGGAATTAAATCCAAAATATATAAACAGCTCATACAACTCAATATCAAAACACAAAGAACCCAATTAAAAAATGGGCAGAAGACCTGAATAGACATTTTTCCAAAGAAGACATACAGATGGCCAGTAGGCCCATGCAAAGATGCTCAGCATTGCTAATCATCAGAGAAGTACAAACCAAACCACAATGAGCTATCACCTCACACCTGTCAGAATAGCTATTATCAAAAAGACCACAAATAACAGATGTTGGTGGGGATGTGGAGAAAGGGGAATTCTTGTATGCTTGCTGGGAATATAAATTGATGCAGCCACTGTGGAAAACAGTATGGAGGTACCTCAAAGCTAAAGATATTGGGTTGGCCAGAAAGTTCGTTCAAACAAACAAATGAACTTTCTGGCCAACCCAATAGAACCAGCCCATGATCCAGCCATTCCGCTCCTGAGTATATATCTGAAGAAAACAAAAACACTAATTCAAAAAGATATATGCATCCCAATGTTCATAGCATCATTATTTACAGTAGCCAAGATATGGAAGCAATGTAAATGTCCATCGACAGATGAATGGATAACGAAGATGTGGGGTGTATATATATATATATATATATATATATATATATATATATATATATATATATACACACACACACACACATACACATACACACAATGGAATGAAATTTAGCCATTTGCAAAAACATGGACGGACCTGGAGGGCATTATGCTTAGTGAAGTAAGTCAGACAGAGAAAGACAAATACTGTTTTATCACTTATATGTGGAGTCTAAAAAGTACAACAAATGAATGAATATAGCAAAACAGAAACAGACTCACAGATATATAGAAAAGAATAGTGGTTGCTTGTGGGGAGAGGGGCAGGTTAGGGGCAAGATAGGTGTAGAGTTTAAAAGGTACAAACTACTATGTATAAAATAAATAAGCTACAAGGATATATTTAACATCACAGAGAATATAGCCAATATTTTATAATAACTTTAAATGGAGTATAATCTATAAAAATTTGAATCACTATGTTGTACACCTGAAACTAATATTGTAAATCAACTATACCTCAATAAAAAAAATTCTTTATATTTTTTTTAAAAAGGACAAACACTGGAAAAAATGCCAATAGGAATTTTTTTCTCTAAAAGAGATTTAGTTATTTATTTTTTATGGGTTTATAACATTATATGTTTCACGTGTACAAATTTATATTTTGACTTCTGCATACACTACAGCGTGCCCACCACCAAAAGTTTAGTTTCCATCTGTCACCATACAGTTGACCCTCTTTACCCATTTTTCTCTTCCCCACCCACTTCCCCTCTGGTAACCACTACTCTGTTCTCTGTATCTATGTGTTTGTTTTTGTTTGGTTTGGTTTGTTCATTTAAAAAATTGCACATATGAGAGAAATTGTACAGTATTTGTCTTTGTCTGACTTATTTCACTTAGCATAATACCCTAAAGTCCATCTATATTGTCTCAAATGGCAAGATTTCATCTTTTTTTATGGTTGGGTAGTATTCCATTGTGTGTGTGTGTGTATATTTATATATACACACATATATTATATATATATATATGTATGTGTGTATATATATATACACACACACACACACACACCACATCTTATTTATCCATTCATCTGTCAATGGACACTTAGGTTTCCATATCTTGGCTAATGTAAATAATTCTGTGATGAACATAGGAGTTCAGATATCTTTTCAAATTAGTGTTTTCCTATTTTTTGGATAAATACCTAGGAGTGGACTAGCTGGGTCATTTGGTAGTTCTATTCTTAATTTTTTGAGGAACCTCCATACTGTTTTCCAGAGTGGCTGCACCAGTTTATATTCCCACCAACAGTACATGAGAGTTACTTTTCTCTATATCCTCACCAACACTTACTTCTTGCCCTTTTGATAATAACCATTCTAACAGGCACGAGGTGGTATCTCATTTTGGTTTTGATTTGCATTTCCCTAATAATTAGTGACGTTGAACATCTTTTCATGTGCCTATTGGCCATCTGTATGTCTTCTTTGGAAAAATGTCTGTTCAGCTCCTCTGCCTATTTTTAAATCAGGTTTTTATGTGTGTGAGTATGTGTGTTATATTCAGTTGTATGAGTTCTTTATATATGTTGGATATTAACCACTTATCAGATATATGCTTTGCAAATATCTTCTCCATTTGGTTGGTTGCCTTTTCTTTTTGTTGATGGTTTCCTTTGCTATGCATAAGTTTTCAGTTTGATGTAGTCCCATTTGTTTATTTTTGCTTTTGTTCCTTTTGCCTGAGGAGACATATTCAGAAAGATATTGCTAAGGCCAATGTCAAAGAATGTACTGTGTTTTTTTTTTTTCTAGGAGTTTTGTGGTTTGAGGTCTTACATTCAAATCTTTAAGCCATTTTGAATTGATTGTTGTGTGTTGGGTGAGATAGTGGTCTAGTTTCATTCTTTTGCATATGGCTGTCCAGTTTTCCTAACGCTACTTATTGAAGAGGCTATCCTTTCTCCATTTTATGTTTTTTGCTCCTTTGTTGTAAATTAATTTTCCATATTATGTGTGGGTTTATTTCTGGGCTCTCAATTCTGTTCCATTGGTCTATCTATCCATTGATTTTCTGCCCAAACCATACTGTTGTGATTACTATAGCTTTGTAACATAATTTGAAATCAGGGAATGTGATACTTCCAGATTTTTTCCTTTTCTCAGGATTGCTTTAGCTATTCAGGGTCTTTTGTGTTTCCATATAAGTTTTAGGATTGTTCTATTAATGTGAAAAATGTCATTGGAATTTCGATAGGAATTGCTTTAGGTCATATGGACATTTTAACAATGTATAACATTCCAATCCATGAGCATGGGATATCTTTCCACTTCTTTGTGTCTTCTTCAGTTTCTTTCAACAGTGTCTTATAGTTTTCAGTGGACAGGTCTTTCATCTCCTTGGTTAAATTTATTTCTAGGTATTTTATTCTTTTTGTTGCAATTGCAGATGGGATTGTTTTCTTAATTTTTCTTTCTGATAGTTTGTTCTTAGTGTAAAGACACCCAACAGATCTTTTAATATTGATTTTATACTCTGGAACTTTACTATATTTATTATTTCTAACAGTATTTTTTTTTTTTTTTGGTGGCATCTTTAGGGTTTTCTCTATATAAAATCATGTTGTCTGCAAACAGTGACAGTTTTACTTCTTCCTTTCCAAACTGGATGCCTTTTATTTTCTTTTACTTGCCTAATTGCTCTGGCTAGGACTTCCAATAGTATGTTGAATAAGAGTGGTGAGAGTGGGCATCCTTGTCTTTTTCCTGATCTCAGAGAGGGATAGCTTTCGGTTTTTCACCAGTGAGTATGATGTTAGCTATGGGTTTGTCGTAAGCCTTTGTTATGTTGATTTATGTTCCTTCTCTACCCATTTTATTGAGAGTTATTATCATAAGTTAATGTTGAATCTTGTCAAGTGCTTTTTCTGCATCTACTGAGATGATCATATGATTTGTACCTTTCATTTTATTAATGTCATGTAACACATTGATTGATTTGCAGATGTTACACCATTCTTGCATCCCTGGAATAAATCCCACTTGATCGTGGTGTATGATCCTTTTAATGTATTTTTTGTATTTAGTTTGTTAATATTTTATAGAGGATTTTTGCATCTGTGTTTATCAGAGAATATTGGCTTGCAGTTTTCTTTTTTGTGTTGTCCTTGCCTGGTTTTGGTATCAGGGTAATATAGGCTTCATAAAATCAGTTAGGAGACATTCCCTCCTCCTCAGTTTTTTTGGAAGTGTTTGCATCCCTTTGTCTTTTGTACCACTTTTGAGAGATTTCCTCTACTTTATTTTCCATACTGCCTATTGAAGTCTTCATCTCTACTATCATGCACTTAATTTCCAGCTGCCTTTTTTTTTTTTTGGAATTAAAAAAATAGCATCCCATTCTTGCTTAATGGATAATACAACTTTTAAAAAAATCTCCTTGAGTAGCAGATTAATAAAGTTTAAAAAAAGTTTTCTTCTCATTGCATAGTCTTTCTTTTGCCCTCCTTTTGTTTTTGTTGAAAATGATAATTATCTTCTTCTCAGGTGTCTGGTAATACATCGTTTTTTGCTTGTGTTTAAGGGTGGGATTTATAATGCCGATTGGAAGCCCTGAGCATGTGAGTGGGGCTTGTGAACTTCACTGTAGTGTGAGCTGGCTCAGCCATTCTCAGCCATTCACTGGGAACCCACAGGTCAGTATCTTTAGATGTTTCCTCTTGGGTTGCTCAGATTGCCCAGAGAAGACTCATCCAACTCTAGAAACGGAGAAGGGGAAGAAGGAGCATCTTAGAATTTGTGGGTATGTTTTAGCTTAATCCAATGTGTTTTCCAGACAGAACCTCCATCTTCAATTGTTCCTAATGTCCCCTGCTCCAGAGATTCTTTTTTTGAATGAATCTTAGTAGTTTCTGTCTTCCAAGCAGTTTGTCCATTCCATCCAAGTTGCAAAATTTATGGGCACAAATTTGTTCATAATATTCCCTTATTATTCCTTTAATATCTGTAGGTTCTATAGTGATTTCTCCTCTTTCATTCCCCAAATTTGTAATCTGTGTCTGTCTTTTCTTCCTTCCCCCTTTCCTTGTTTAGCCTGGCTAGAGTTTTATCAATTTTATAGATTTTTTTTAAACAGGGTCACTTTTTGGGTTTACTGTTTTTTCCCCAGTTGTGTTTTATTTGTCCTCATTTGTATTGATTTCTGCTCTTTATTATTACCTTCCTTTGGCATGTTTTGGGTTTGATTTTTTCTTTTTTTTTTTTAAGATGAAAGCTAAGGTAACTAATTCGAGACCTTTGTTCTTTTCCAGTATGAGCATTCAGTGCTATAATTTCCCCTGATAAGCAGTGATTTAACTGCATCTATAAATTATGATACTGTGTTTCCATTTTCATTTCATTCAAAGTATTTCCTAGTTTTCCTTATGACTTCCTTCTTGATCCATACATTATTTAGAAGTGTGTTGTTTTATTTCCAAATATTTGGAGATTTTTTCGCATATTTTTCTGTTATTTATTTTGTATTTCTGTTATTTATTATGTATTTCTGTGATTTCTAACTTAATTCCTTGTGGTCACAGAATGTACTTTGAATCCTTTTGAATGTATATTTGGTCAAGTTGGTTGATAGTGTTGTTCAGGGATTCTGTATCTTCACTGATTTTCTTTCTTTTTTAAAATCAGTAATGGAAATAAAAGTATTAAAGTTTCCAACCTCTGATTGTGAATTTATTTGCACTTGGATTTCTAGCATATTGTGCTTTGTTTCTCTTGAAACTCTGTTGTTAGGTACCTACCTAATTAAGACTGTCATGTCTTTTTGATGCATTGACTTCTTTATAATTATACAATTATAATTATAATTATACAATTATAATCCCTCCTTATCCATGGTAATATTTTTTGTTCTGAAGTCCACTTGTCTGATAATAATATAGGCTCTGCAGACTTCTTTTAATCAGTGTTTGCATGGCATGTTTTTTATTCTTTTATTTTTAACCTATGTCTTTATATTTATCTTGGGTGTCTTGTCGACAATGTATATTTGGGTCTTGATGTTTTGTGCATTCTCTGTCTTTTAATCAATGTGTTTATACAGTTTTCATCTAATGTATCTAGAAATACAGAAATATTTCTAGTTGTTTCTTTTTTCCTCTTTTTTGTCCGCTGTTGGATTGAGTATTTAATGTTCTATTTTATCTGCACTGTTGGCTTATCATTTACATTTTAAAAACTCTTTTTAGTATTTTTCCTAGGGTTTACAATACAATCTTTAATTAACTGTGATTAATTAATTATATTAATTAATTAATCACAGTTAAAGATTTTCAATTGAAACATTAAAAATCTTTAAATAATATTGTACTGCTCCAGGTATACTGAAAGAACCCTAAAACAGTGCTTTCCCATCTATTAATCATATTTATTTCAGATTCCTTTTCTAATTGTTTCTAAATCTGGGTTATCTCTGAGTCTGGCTCTGCTGATTACTTTATTACTGCAGTGGGGTTTTGTTTCCCTTGCTTTGTCATTGTAATTACTGATTGAGTGTTGGACATTGTGTGGAGGGCAGTAGAGCAGAGGTCAGCAAACTTTTCCTGTAATGAGCTAGCTATTAAATACTTTGAGCTTTGAGCGTCATTTGTGGTTTCTGTTGCATATTAGTCTTCTGTTTTGTTTTCTTTTAAGATAACTCTTTAAAATGTAAGAACCAACCTTAGCTCACAGCCTGTGCAGAAACAGGTCCTGGGCTGGATTTGGCCCTTGGGCCGCAGTGCACCAACCTCTGCAGGAGAGAATGAGGTACATAGAGAGTGTTTACACCTCCTGTTCTGCAGGGCTGTCGGTGTGGGCGTTGGGCTGGTGTGGGTTTTGTCTCTGTGGTGACCTCTGTGCCGCTGGTTTCCAGTCTTCTCCTTCGTTGTGCTGCGGGTGAGGACTGAGTTGCCAGAGTCCTTTGTCAGCCTCCACCCCCAGCTGCGGGCCTTTCCTCTGGGTCTGTGCCTCGGAGGGGTCTCCTTCCATCCTATTGCCCCTCCCGCTGCTGCTGTAGACTGCTTTTGTTGGCCGCTGGGTGTTTGCTGGGCCGCTGGAGGACGCAGGGGAGTTCTCTGTTGTTTTGGTTCGGCTCCCATCCACCTGCATCTGAGTGGCGCCTTCCCCGTGATCCTGTCCTCCTCCCTGTGGCAGCCGCTCTGCCTGTGTCTTTGGCAGTTCTTGTGCCAGAGCAAGTTTCCTTCCCCTTCCCCAGATAGGAGCGCTTCAACGGTCTGGGCCCGGGTAGGGCAGGCTTGTTTTCCGCTTCCCAGCACAGCAGTCTTCCCTGAGCCCTGGCGGCTCTCGCTCAGCGGGGAGGGGCTCCGGGGCCTTGGTGCTGTGGCAGTTCCCACTGAGGGTTTGCTCAGTCTACTCTCTCAGTCCACTTACTTCTTAAAAGGTTTTTAAAGTGTAGTGCTAAGAAGGAGGTACTGATTTTGAGTCTGGTTCCAATTACAATATCTAATCAAGAATCAGTGGCATGTTAAAGGCTCCCAGTAGAGAGACATGGTGAGGAGAATTGGATCCCCGGTGGTTAAAGGTTATAACTTGTGTTGGGCTGTTGTTTCAGTCCAGCTGCTTTTTAGTGGTTGCTACAGTATATGCAGGGCTGCCAGGTTCTGTAACTCCAGAGAGCATTCACACGGAAAAACGGAATTCACTTTGAGTGTTGCAGCTGTGACTTTGCGGAACTCAGTGGCCTGAAGAGATGCCATATCTGTATGTGGTCTCTCAGGGCTTTGCTGCACGTGGAGTGAAAATGAAGTAATACCTCTTAAAACAATCTTATGACTGGGCAGAATTACAGAAAACTACATGAAAAGCCCTCGTATTTTTAGTTGAGCATTTTAAAGTTATGTGATTGTAACATTGGAAGGTGGAATGTTACTAGGGGGTGACATTGTCATGCTCCTCGTATGAGCTAAGCTTTTGCATCAAGAAGTGGCACTGGAGGAGGGGCAAGATGGCGGAAGAGTAAGACGTGGAGATCACCTTCCTTCCCACAGATACAGTAGAAATACATCTACACGTGGAACTGCTCCTACAGAACACCCACTGAACGCTGGCAGAAGACGTCAGACCTCCCAAAAGGCAAGAAAATCCCCACGTACTTGGGTAGGGCAAAAGAAAAAAGAAATAACAGAGACAAAAGAATAGGGACGGGACCTGCACCAGTGGGAGGGAGCTGTGAAGGAGGAAAGGTGTCCACACACTAGGAAGCCCCTTCGCGGGCGGAGACTGCGGGTGGCGGAGGGGGGAAGCTTCGGAGCCACGGAGGAGAGTGCAGCCACAGGGGTGCGGAGGGCAAAGCGGAGAGATTCCCGCACGGAGGCTCGGCGCCGAGCAGCACTCACCAGCCCAAGAGGCTTGTCTGCTCACCCGCCGGGGCGGGCGGAGGCTGGGAGCTGAGGCTCGGGCTTCGGTGCTAGCCGGGAGGGAGTCCGGGAAAAAGTCTGCAGCTGCCGAAGAGGCAAGAGACTTCTTCTTGCCTCTTTGTTTCGCGGCGCGCAAGGAGAGGGGATTCAGAGCGCCGCCTAAACGAACTCCAGAGACGGGCGCGAGCCGCGGCTATCAGCGCGGACCCCAGAGACGGGCAGGAGACGCTAAGGCTGCTGCTGCCGCCACCAAGAAGCCTGTGTGCGAGCACAGGTCACTCTCCACACCGCCCCTCCTGGGAGCCTGTGCAGCCCGCCACGGCCAGGGTCCCGTGATCCGGGGACAACTTCCCCGGGAGAACGCACGGCGCACCTTGGGCTGCTGCAATGTCACGCCGGCCTCTGCCGCCGCAGGCTCGCCCCGCCTCCTCCGTACCGCTCCCTCCCCCCGCCTGAGTGAGCCAGAGCCCCCGAATCAGCTGCTCCTTTAACCCCGTTCTGTGTGAGCGAAGAACAGACGCCCTCAGGCGACCTACACGCAGAGGCGGGGCCAGATCCAAAGCTGAACCCCGGGAGCTGTGCAAACAAAGAAGAGAAAGGGAAATCTCTCCATGCAGCCTCAGAAGCAGCGGATTAAAGCTCCACAAACAACTTGATGTGCCTGCATCTGCTGAATACCTGAATAGACAACGAATCATCCCAAATTCAAGACGTGGACTTTGGGAGCAGGATATATTAATTTTTCCCCTTTTCCTTTTTTTGTGAGTGTATATGTGTATGCTTCTGGGTGAGATTTTGTCTGTATAGCTTTGCTTTCACCATTAGTCCTAGGGTTAGGTCTGTCTGTGTTTTTTTGTTTGTTTGTTTGTTTTGTTTTGTTTTTACTTAAAAAAATTTTTTTTTCCTAATAAATGTTTTCTTAATAATTTTTTCCTTATTTTCTTTTTTTAGAAATTAAAAAAATTTTTTAATAAGTTTTTTCATATTTTTTATATTAAAAAATTTTTTTTCTTAATAAATTTTTTATTATTTTTTACTATAAAAAATTAATAAATCTATTTTTAAAAATTAAAAAAGAATTTTTTTTCTGAATACATTTATTCTTAATAATTTTTTTTCTTATTTTTTATTATAATAGCTTTATTTTATTTTATTTTATCCTCTTTCTTTCTTTCTATTTTTTTCTCCCCTTTATTCTGAGCCGTGTGGATGAAAGGCTCTTGGTGCTCCAGCCAGGCATCAGGGCTTTTGTCTCTGAGGTGGGAGAGCCAACTTCAGGACACTGGTCCACAAGAGACCTCCCAGCTCCACGTAATACCAAACGGCGAAAATCTATCAGAGATCTCCATCTCAACATCAAGACCCAGCTTCACTCAACGACCAGCAAGCTACGGTGCTGGACACCCTATGCCAAACAACTAGCAAGACAGGAACACAGCCCCATCCATTAGCAGAGAGGCTGCCTAAAATCATAATAAGGCCACAGACACCCCAAAACACACCACCAGACGTGGACGTGCCCACCAGAAAGACAAGATCCAACCTCATCCACCAGAACACAGGCACTAGTCCCCTCCACCAGGAAGCCTACACAACCCACTGAACCAACCTTAGCCACTGGGGACAGATACCAAAAACAACGGGAACTATGAACCTGCAGCCTGTGAAAAGGAGACCCCAAACACAGTAAGATAAGCAAAATGAGAAGACAAAAAAACCACACAGCAGGTGAAGGAGCAGGGTCAAAACACACCAGACCTAACAAATGAAGAGGAAATAGGCAGTCTACCTGAGAAAGAATTCAGAATAATGATAGTAAAGATGATCCAAAATCTTGGAAATAGAATAGACAAAATGCAAGAAACATTTAACAAGGATGTAGAAGAACTAAAGAGGAACCAAGCAACGATGAAAAACACAATAAATGAAATTAAAAATACTCTAGACGGGATCAATAGCAGAATAACTGAGGCAGAAGAACGGATAAGTGACCTGGAAGATAAAATAGTGGAAATAACTACTGCAGAGCAGGATAAAGAGAAAAGAACTGAGGACAGTCTCAGAGACCTCTGGGACAACATTAAACGCACCAACATTCGAATTATAGGGGTCCCAGAAGAAGAAGAGAAAAAGAAAGGGACTGAGAAAATATTTGAAGAGATTATAGTTGAAAACTTCCCTAATATGGGAAAGGAAATAGTTAATCAAGTCCTGGAAGCACAGAGAGTCCCATACAGGATAAATCCAAGGAGAAACACGCCAAGACACATATTAATCAAACTATCAAAAATTAAACATAAAGAAAACATATTAAAAGCAGCAAGGGAAAAACAACAAATAACACACAAGGGAATCCCCATAAGGTTAACAGCTGATCTTTCAGCAGAAACTCTGCAAGCCAGAAGGGAGTGGCAGGATATACTTAAAGTCATGAAGGAGAAAAACCTACAACCAAGGTTACTCTACCCAGCAGGGATCTCATTCAGATTTGATGGAGAAATTAAAACCTTTACAGACAAGCAAAAGCTGAGAGAGTTCAGCACCACCAAACCAGCTTTACAACAAATGCTAAAGGAACTTCTCTAGGCAAGAAACACAAGAGAAGGAAAACACCTACAATAACAAACACAAAATATTTAAGAAAATGGGAATAGGAACATACATATCGATAATTACCTTAAATGTAAATGGACTAAATGCTCCCACCAAAAGACACAGACTGGCTGAATGGATACAAAAGCAAGACCCATATATATGCTGTCTACAAGAGACCCACTTCAGACCTAGAGACACATACAGACTGAAAGTGAGGGGATGGAAAAAGATATTCCATGCAAATGGAAATCAAAAGAAAGCTGGAGTAGCAATTCTCATATCAGACAAAATAGACTTTAAAATAAAGACTATTACAAGAGACAAAGAAGGACACTATATAATGATCAAGGAATCGATCCAAGAGGAAGGTATAACAATTGTAAATATTTATGCACCCAACATAGGAGCACCTCAATACATAAGGCAAATACTAACAGCCATAAAAGGGGAAATCGACAGTAACACAATAATAGTAGGGGACCTTAACACCCCACTTTCACCAATGGACAGATCATCCAAAATGAAAATAAATAAGGAAACACAAGCTTTAAATGATACATTAAACAAGATGGACTTAATTGATATTTATAGGACATTCCACCCAAAAACAACAGAATACACATTTTTCTCAAGTGCTCATGGAACATTCTCCAGGATAGATCATATCTTGGGTCACAAATCAAGCCTTGGTAAATTTAAGAAAATTGAAATCGTATCAAGTATCTTTTCCGACCACAACGCTATGAGACTAGATATCAATTACAGGAAAAGATGTGTAAAAAATACAAACACATGGAGGCTACACAATACACTACTTAATAACGAAGTGATCACTGAAGAAATCAAAGGGGAAATCAAAAAATACCTAGAAACAAATGACAATGGAGACACGACAACCCAAAACCTATGGGATGCAGCAAAAGCAGTGCTAAGAGGGAAGTTTATAGCAATACAAGCCTACATCAAGAAACAGGAAACATCTCGAATAAACAACTTAACCTTGCACCTAAAGCAATTAGAGAAAGAAGAACAAAAAAACCCCAAAGCTAGCAGAAGGAAAGAAATCATAAAGATCAGATCAGAAATAAATGAAAAAGAAATGAAGGAAACAATAGCAAAAATCAATGAAACTAAAAGCTGGTTCTTTGAGAAGATAAACAAAATTGATAAACCATTAGCCAGACTCACCAAGAGAAAAAGGGAAAAGACTCAAATCAATAGAATTAGAAATGAAAAAGGAGAAGTAACCACTGACACTGCAGAAATACAAAGGATCATGAGAGATTACTACAAGCAACTCTATGCCAATAAAATGGACAACCTGGAAGAAATGGACAGATTCTTAGAAATGCACAACCTACCGAGACTGAACCAGGAAGAAATAGAAAATATGAACAGACCAATCACAAGCACTGAAATTGAAACTGTGATTAAAAATCTTCCAACAAACAAAAGCCCAGGACCAGATGGCTTCACAGGCGAATTCTATCAAACATTTAGAGAAGAGCTAACACCTATCCTTCTCAAACTCTTCCAAAATATTGCAGAGGAAGGAACACTCCCCAACTCATTCTACGAGGCCACCATCACCCTGATACCAAAACCAGACAAAGATGTCACAAAGAAAGAAAACTACAGGCCAATATCACTGATGAACATAGATGCAAAAATCCTCAACAAAATACTCGCAAACAGAATCCAACAGCACATTAAAAGGATTATACACCATGATCAAGAGGGGTTTATTCCAGGAATGCAAGGATTCTTCAATATACGCAAATCAATCAACGTGATACATCATATTAACAAATTGAAGGAGAAAAACCATATGATCATCTCAATAGATGCAGAGAAAGCTTTCGACAAAATTCAACACCCATTTATGATAAAAGCCCTGCAGAAAGTAGGCATAGAGGGAACTTCCCTCAACATAATAAAGGCCATATATGACAAAGCCACAGCCAACATCATTCTCAATGGTAAAAAACTGAAACCATTTCCACTAAGATCAGGAACAAGACAAGGTTGCCCACTCTCACCACTATTATTCAACATAGTTTTGGAAGTGTTAGCCACAGCAATCAGAGAAGAAAAAGAAATAAAAGGAATCCAAATCGGAAAAGAAGAAGTAAAGCTGTCACTGTTTGCAAATGACATGATACTATACATAGAGAATCCTAAAACTGCCACCAGAAAACTACTAGAGCTAATCAATGAATTTGGTAAAGTAGCAGGATACAAAATTAATGCACAGAAATCTCTTGCATTCCTATATACTAATGATGAAAAATCTGAAAGTGAAATTAAGAAAACACTCCCGTTTACCATTGCAACAAAAAGAATAAAATATCTAGGAATAAACCTACCTAAGGAGACAAAAGACCTGTATGCAGAAAATTATAGGACACTGATGAAAGAAATTAAAGATGATACAAATAGATGGAGAGATATACCATGTTCTTGGATTGGAAGAATCAACATTGTGAAAATGACTCTACTACCCAAAGCAATCTACAGATTCAATGCAATCCCTATCAAACTACCACAGGCATTTTTCACAGAACTAGAACAAAAAATTTCACAATTTTTATGGAGACACAAAAGACCCCGAATAGCCAAAGCAATCTTGAGAACGAAAAATGGAGCTGGAGGAATCAGGCTCCCTGACTTCAGACTATATTACAAAGCTACAGTAATCAAGACAGTTTGGTACTGGCACAAAAACAGAAATATAGATCAATGGAACAGGATAGAAAGCCCAGAGATAAACCCACGCACATATGGTCACCTTATCTTTGATAAAGGAGGCAAGCATATACAGTGGAGAAAAGACAGCCTCTTCAATAAGTGGTGCTGGGAAAATTGGACAGGTACATGTAAAAGTATGAAATTAGAACACTCCCTGACACCATACACAAAAATAAACTCAAAATGGATTAAAGACCTAAGTGTAAAGCCAGACACTATCAAACTCTTAGAGGAAAACATAGGTAGAACACTCTATGACATAAATCACAGCAAGATCCTTTTTGACCCAGCTCCTAGAGAAATGGAAATAAAAACACAAATAAACAAATGGGGCCTAATGAAACTTAAAAGCTTTTGCACAGCAAAGGAAACCATAAACAAGACCAAAAGACAACCCTCAGAATGGGAGAAAATATTTGCAAATGAAGCAACTGACAAAGGATTAATCTCCAAGATTTACAAGCAGCTCATGCAGCTCAATAACAAAAAAACAAACAACCCAATCCAAAAATGGGCAGAAGACCTAAATAGACATTTCTCCAAAGAAGATATACAGATGGCCAACAGACACATGAAAGAATGCTCAACATCATTAATCATTAGAGAAATGCAAATCAAAACTACAATGAGGTATCATCTCACACCGGTCAGAATGGCCATCATCAAAAAATCTAGAAACAATAAATGCTGGAGAGGGTGTGGAGAAAAGGGAACACTCTTGCACTGTTGGTGGGAATGTAAATTGATACAGCCACTATGGAGAACAGTATGGAGGTTCCTTAAAAAACTAAAAATAGAACTACCATATGACCCAGCAATCCCACTACTGGGCATATACCCTGAGAAAACCGTAGGTCAAAAAGAGTCATGTACCAAAATGTTCATTGCAGCTCTATTTACAATAGCCAGGACATGGAAGCAACCTAAATGTCCATCGACAGATGAATGGATAAAGAAGATGTGGCACATATATACAATGGAATATTACTCAGCCATAAAAAGAAATGAAATGGAGGTATTTGTAATGAGGTGGATGGAGTTAGAGTCTGTCATACAGAGTGAAGTAAGTCAGAAAGAGAAAAACAAATACAGTATGCTAACACATATATATGGAATCTAAGGAAAAAAAAATGTCATGAAGAACCTAGTGGCAAGATGGGAATAAAGACACAGACATACTAAAGAATGGACTTGAGGATATGGGGAGGGGGAGGGGTGAGATGTGACAGGGTGAGAGAGTGTCATGGACATATATACACTACCAAATGTAAAATAGATAGCTAGTGGGAAGCAGCCGCATAGCACAGGGAGATCAGCTCAGTGCTTTGTGACCGCCTGGGGGGGTGGGATGGGGAGGGTGGGAGGGAGGGAGATGCGGGAGGGAGGAGATATGGGAACGTGTGTATATGTGTAGCTGATTCACTTTGTTATAAAGCAGAAACTAACACACCACTGTGAAGCAATTATACTTCAATAAAGATGTTTAAAAAAAAAAAAAAAGAAGTGGCACTGTTTGGGGTCAGCTCATAGTTTACTAAACTGTCACATTCATCGTTCAGAGAGGCCAAGAACCCCTGAGGGGTGGATTCTGCCCCAAGGTCCCTGTAGAAGATTTTATTCTAACCAGAAGTGTTACCTCTTCCCCTCTAGATGCAGACACAGAGGTGTGTCTTCACGTGCTGCGCCTTGTCCAGTCTGTGGTTCTGGAGCCAGAAGTCTTCTCCAGGTTGGCCTCGGAGTTCCGGAGTTCCCTGCCCCTGCAGCGCATTCTGGCCATGGCCAAGAGCCGCAACCCTCACCTGCAGGCCGTGGCCCAGGAGCTCCTGGAGGACCTGCGCACTCTGGAGCGTGATGCGTAGGGGTGCTCAGCGCCGGCATCTTCTCCCTGGGTCCCCACTTTGTCTTCTAAAGCCACCAGCCGTGTGCCATGTGTTACAGATAGCAAATGTGATGCCTAGAGATGGCTGTGTATTGAGATGTATCTATCTGATTGCTCCTGGAAGTGAACGTGCTTGTGGGTGGTTGGTTAATCTTGCCAGAGGTGAGCCTGAGAAAGGGTCCATTTTTCTGTGAAGACCCACGTCAGCTGCATCCGGAAGAGGGCCTTCTCAGAGCGGCTCCTGCTGCCCAGGAGACCCTGAGACCTGTCGGTTCCCCCCTAAAAGTGGAAGGTTGAATAACCGCCTACCCCGTTGGTCAGCGTTTTCCTGAGATACCTTTCTTGAAAAACAATTCATTCACTCTCTAATAATTATAATTAATCCCCCCCCAACCCAGTTCAAGTTTACCTTTAAATCTTTCGGTGAACCTGCTATTTCAGATGATATTGGACATTTTAGTTCTGTATTTTTGTGCCTCTTTTATTTTTGAGTAAAGAAAGTCACAAGAATCATTGGTGTGCTACAACTATTGTTTTCTGAAATATTATAAACTTGATGTTAGGAAGGTATATATTACAATGCATACACGTGGTTGGTGGGAAAACCTCTCCTTACATTGTTCTGGGTCCTTTGGCTATAAGCTCAGGAGTCCAGTTTTTCAGTATCATGACAAGGGCCTCATAGATCAGAGCACATGCAGCTGCTTGGAGTTCTTTAAACAATGTGCACGGGTATGTGTACCAGGTCCCCTCACCATGTGTCCTTCTCAACTGCAGAGGACAGAGGAGGATGTGCTCCATTTCTCACAGGTGTCACGACGTGTGAGTGCGGTTCCCTCTCTGGCACTCCTTAGAGTCACAGCAGCGCGTGCTGTGTCCCTCAGGATGACGCTGCAGGCCCGTGGTCTCTGGGCATCCTGTAGGAGCAAAAACACTTGCAGGCGTCCCATACACATTTGTATGCTGTTTCTGCTGTGCGTGGCAGTTTGGAATAACTTCATGTTTCTTTTATAGGCAATGTGCAGTTTATGGCTGAGGCTGAGTGAAGGAGCTTACAGGAAGGCACAGTTGCTTGAATTTCACGAGCCGACATATTGTGGAACCTGGCTCATCAGAACCAGAGAAATGTTGTAAAAGGCAGTTTAAAATTCACAGAGGCAGAAATTGGTCCATCTGTGCTGTGTGGCTCTGTAGGTCCTGTTGATTGGCAAATAAAATTGAGGACGTTGTGTTTTTGTTCTTTTCTAGCATAGTATCATTTTCGTTTTGGTTATTTGTTTGATAAGGTAACAGGAGATAAACTAGTATAATTAGTTGTGCTGCCTCTAGAAATGCAGGGTCTTTTTCCTGCCAAAGATGGGATCAGTGGCATATAGAGAAAAATGAAACCAGGCCAAACCCATGAATGTTGCATAGTTTAGGTAATTAGTAGATGGATGTGATTAAGAAGGATACTTTTTTTCCCTCTTAATTTTAAAGTGCTAAGGATAGCAAGAGTTCTTATGAAAACTCCTTAAGCAAGAAACATATGTCATATATATGGAATCTAAAAAAAATGGTTCTGAAGGAGCTAGGGGCAGGACGGGAATAAAGATGCAGATGTAGAAAATGGACTTGAGGACGTGGGGAAGGGGAAGGGGAAGCTGGGACGAAGTGAGAGAGTAGCATTGACATATAAACACTACCAAATGTAAAGTAGATAGCTAGTGGGAAGCAGCCGCATAGCACAGGGAGATCAGCTCGGTGCTTTGTGGTCACCTAGAGGGGTGGGATAAGGACGGTGGGAGGGAGACGCAAGATGGAGGAGAAATGGTGATAGATGTATATGTATAGTGATTCACTTTGTTATACAGCAGAAACTAACACACCATTGTAAAGCAATTATACTCTGATAAAGATGTGAAAACAAAGAAACATATGTCAAATACATGTTTTGAATGTATATCACAGGAAAACTACTTAAGGCCAGTTTTAAGGAGTGACTAGCCTTTCTAATATTTTTGCTCTTCTTATGAAGGTCAGGGGGAAAATGGGTTCTTCACTTTTTTTGCATCTAAAGCTCTACAGAAAACTCAGTTTAAAAAGTATGCATAAAAGCACGTACGTGGCAGTATCTGAGGTCTCTTGTGAATTTTAAAATCAGAAACAAAAATCAGGGACTTCCCTGGTGGCGCAGTGCTTAGGAATCCGCCTGCCAGTGCAGGGGACATGGGTTTGAGCCCTGCTCTGGGAAGATCCCACATGCCGCGGAGCAGCTGGGCCCGTTCGCCACAACTACTGAGCCTGCAGTCTAGAGCCCATGCTCTGCAACGAGACCAGCCACCGCAATGGGAGGCCCGCGCACCACAACAAGGAGTGGCCCTGCTCGCCACAACTAAAGGAGGCCCGCGCGCAGCAACAAACACCCAGTGCAGCCAAAAATAAATAAATTTATCTTTAAAAAAACCCCAAATCAATAAAATGGTACATTTTTTTTTAATAGATCTTTATCGGAGTATAATTGCTTCACAATACCGTGTTAGTTTCTGTTGCACAACAAAGTGAATCAGCCATATGCATACACATGTCCCCATATCCCCTCCCTCTTGAGCCTCCCTCCCATCCTCCCTATGCCACCCCTCTAGGTCATTGCAAAGCACCGAGCTGATCTCCCTGTGCTATGCGGCTGCTTCCCACCAGCCAACTATTTACATTCGGTAGTGTATATATGTCGATGCTACTCTCACTTCACCCCAGCTTCGCCCTCCCACCTGACCCAGCAATCCCACTGCTGGGCATATACCCTGAGAAAACCGTAATTCAGAAAGGTACATATGTCTTTAAATTTAAATTTTAAAGAATTCCTTTTCTATTTATTAAGTTAAGGAACTTTTTCTCCTTGGTACTGTCAGTTTGTATGTAAAGGCATGAAACCTTCCAGGTCAACAGCCAGACTTCACCCCCCCCCTCCTCTCACCCTGCAACTGGTGATCAGGGCAGTTTCTTGCTGTTCAGTTTCTCGTTGCCAATCTAGTCTGTCTTCTGTGACATCTGAGAGGAGCCTGTCCTGCTAGGATGCAGGTCGTTGTGTCTGCTCGTGGCATGAACTGGGATAAGCCTAATGTTACAAGGACTTCATCTCGTCCCAGATACTTATATAGCCCCATGTTTATCACTTATTCCAGAGAATTTTAAAATTAATTAGAGTAGCAAGCATAGCATCACAAGTCTGGGACTTGAAGAGAAGCAGCCGAGGCCTGAAGTCAGACGATGGGCAAGGAGGAATGAATGAATAAATGAATGAATTTATTTATTTATTTATTTATTTATTTATGAATGACTGTGTTGGGTCTTCGGTTCGTGCGAGGGCTTTCTCTAGTTGCGGCAAGCGGGGGCCACTCCTCATCGTGGTGCGGGGACCGCTCTTCATCGCGGTGCGCGGGCCTTTCACTATCGCGGCCCCTCCCGTTGCGGGGCACAGGCTCCAGATGCGCAGGCTCAGTAGTTGTGGCTCACGGGCCCAGCTGCTCCGTGGCATGTGGGATCTTCCCAGACCAGGGCTCGAACCCGTGTCCCCTGCATTAGCAGGCAGATTCTCAACCACTGCGCCACCAGGGAAGCCCCGGCAAGGAGGAATTTTAATAAAAGTTGTAAATGTGCCTGTTACACTGATTCTGTAGCTATATTGCCATGACATCAATATGAATGGAAAAGGTTGGTCAGTACTTTTTGTAGGCTTACTGATTTTCTGAGAAGCCCTGAAGTTGAAGTTCGCTCTGTTTTCTTCCATGATGTAGATGCTTAGACAGCTTCAGAAGGGCCTCTGACCAGTGTAGGGTCTCTGGTATAGACCCTGATACAGTGTAGGACACAGGATAGGATACAGCATTCTGTGGGGAGAGTGTGGCCTCAGAAGGTGGAGCCAATGAACCCATTAGAAAGTCTTTGGATACTTTTCAAGTCCAGGCTCAGGTGGGCAGGGCAGGGGTCCATCTTTAAGGCCCACGGCTGTCTCTCTGCTCTGGGAATGTGCACATTGAAATTTGTCTCCAGCTGTAGAATGAATGTGCTAGTGCATGTCACACAATGAAGACTGTTTCTGCCTTTTGTTGTTGTTGTTATTTGTAATCCTTCAGGTTTTTTGAATTGTAGTAAAATTTATCACAGAAATGTAGACGGTGAACATAAAATTTACCATTTAAACCATTTTGAAGTGTAGAATTCAGTGGTATTAAATATATTCACAGTGTTGTGTAACCATCACCACTGTCTGTTGCCAGAACTTTTTATCGTACCAAATAGAAACTCTGTACATTAAACAGTAACTCCTTCTTTTCTTTTCTTTTTTTTAAAAAATATGTATTTATTTTATTTATTTGGTTGCACCGGGTCTTAGTTGAAGCAGGTGGGCTCCTTAGTTGTGGCTCATGGGCTCCTTAGTTGTGGCTCATGTGTCACAGTGGTTAAGACTCTGCACTCCCAATGCAGGGCGCCTGGGTTCGATCCCTGGTCAGGGAACTAGACCCCACATGCATACCGCAACTAAGAGTTCACATGCCACAACTAAGAGTTCGCATGCTGCAACTAAGGAGCCAGGTGAGCTGCAACTAAGGAGCCAGGAGAGCTGCAACTAAGGAGCCAGCCGAGCTGCAACTAAATAACTCCTTATTTTATAACTGCCCTCCTCCCAGCCCTGGTATCCTCTGTTCTATCTCTATGAATTTGACTTCTCAAGTACCTCATGTAAGTGAAATCAAGTATTTGTCCTGGGTCTGGCTTATTTCACTCAGCATAATGTCTTCAGGGTTCATCCATGTTGAGCATTAGTCAGAACTTCATTACTTTTTATGGTGTATAATAGTCCATTGTATCTTTTTAACACATTTTGTTTATCCATTTATCTGTTGATGGACACTTGTTTTAACCTTTGGCTATTGTGAATAATGCAGTGAATATTGGTATACAAGTATCTGTTTGAGTTCCTGCTTTCAGGTCTTTTGCGTGAGTACCTAAATGTGAAATTGCTATATCATATGGTTTAGGGTTTTCTCTCTATATAAAATCATGTCTCAAATAGTGATAGTTTTACTTTTTCCTTTCCAATTTGGACGCCTTTTATTTCTTTTTTCGCCTGATTGCTCTGGCTAGGACTTTCAATACTACGTTGAATAAGAGGGGTGAGAGTGTGCACCTTTGTCTTGTTCCTTATATTAAGGGAAAAGGTTTTAATTTTTCGCTGTTGAGCATGATGTTAGCTCTGGGCTTGTTGTATTTGGCCTTTATAATGTTGAGGTATGTTCTGTCCATACCCAGTTTGTTGAGAGTTTTTATGATAAATGGATGTTGGATTTTGCCAAATGCTTTTTCTGCATCTATTGAGATGATCATATATGATTTTTATTCTTCCATTTGTTAATGTGGTATATCACATTGATTGATTTGTGGGTATTGAACTATCCTTGGCATATTGGAATAAATCCCACTTGATCATGGTGTATGATCCTTTTAATGTGTTGTTGAATTTGGTTTGCTAATGTTTTGTTGAGGATTTTTGCATCTATGCCCAGGGATATTGGCCTGTAATTTCTTTTTTGGTGGCATCCTTGTCTGGTTTTGGTATCAGGGTAGTACTGGCCTTGTAAAATGAATTTGGGAGCATTCCCCCCTCTTCAGTTTTCTGGAAGAGTTTGAGAAGGATACGTATCAAATCTTTGAATTTTTGGTAGAATTCACCAGTGAAGCCATCTGGTCCTGGACTTTTGTTTGTAGAGAGTTTTTTGGATTACTGTTCAGTTTCCTTACTAGTGATCAGTCTATTCAGATTTTCTATTTTTTTCATAATTCTGTCTTGGAAGATTGTATGTTTCTAGGAATTTATCCATTTTTTAAAATTTGGGCTAATTCTAAGGTCCAATTTATTGGCATATAATTGTTCATAGTAGTCTCATGATTCTTTGTATTTCTTTGGTATCAGTTGTAATTTCTCCTCTTTCACTTCTGAATTTATTTGAGCCTTCTCTCTTTTTTCTTAGTGAACTTATCTAAAGGTTTGTCAATTTTATCTTTTCCAAGAACCAGCTCTTAGTTTCACTGATTTTTTTCTATGTCTGTTTTAGTCTCTATTTCATTTATTTCCACTTTGATCTTTATTATTTCCATCCTTCTAGTAACTTTGGGTTTTGTTTGTTCTAGTTCCTTCAGGTGTAAAGTTAGATTGTTTGAGATTTTTCTTGTGTCTTGAGGTAGGGCTGTATCGCTATGAGCTTCCCTCTTAGAACTCCTTCAGTGTATTCCAGAGATTTTGGTATGTTGTATTTCCATTTTCATTTGTCTCAGGTATTTTTAAATTTCTCCTTTGATTTATTTGTTGACTCATTGGTTGTTCAGGAGCATGTTGTTAATCACCACCTATTTGTAATTTTTCCAGTTTTCTTGTAATTGATTTCTAGCTGTATGCCATTGTGGTCAGAAAAGATGCTTAATATGTCTTCAGTCTTCTTAAATTTACCCAGGCTTGTTTTGTGGTCTAAGATGTGATGTATCCTGGAGAATGTTCCCTGTGCACTTGAGAAGAATGTGCTGCTACTTTTGGATGGAATGTTCTCTCTCTATATATATCTATTAAGTCCATCTAGTCTAATGTGTCATTTAAGGCCAGTGTTTCCTTATTAATTTTCTGTCTGGATGATCTATCCATTGATATAATTGGGGTGTTAAAGTTCCCCAACTATTATTGTATTGCTGTCAGTTTCTCCCTTTGGGTCTGTTAAGCACCTGTGTTGGGTGCATAAATATTTACAAATGTTATGTCTTCTTGTTGGATTGACCCCTTTTTCATTATGTAATGCTCATTTTTGTCTTTTATTAGTCTTTGTTTTAAAGTGTATTTTGTGTGATGAAGTGTAGTTATCCCAGCTTTCTTTTGGTTTCCATTTGCATCATAAGACATTTAAACATTAAACATTAAACATAATTTACATTTAAAGTAATTATTGATAGGTATGTACTTATTGCCATTTTGTTATTTGTTTTCTGGCTGTTTTGTAGTTCCACTGTGTTCCTTTCTTCCTCTCTCGCTTTCTTTCCTTGTGATTTGAAGGACTTTCTGTATTGTTATGCTTAGATTCCTTTCTCATTGTTTTTGGTGGATCTAATAAGTTCTGCCTTGTGGTTACCATGAGGCTCACATGTAACAGCTTATATATATATATATATATATATATATATATAATCAGTCTATTTTAGGTTGATGGCAAGTTAAGTTTTTTATTTTTTTAACATCTTTATTGGAGTATAATTGCTTTACAATGGTGTGTTAGTTTCTGCTTTATAACAAAGTGAATCAGCTATACGTATACATATATCCCCATATCCCCTCCCTCCCTCTCCCACCCCTCTGGTGGTCACAAAGCACCGAGCTGATCTCCCTGTGCTATGCGGCTGCTTCCCACTAGCTATCTATTTTACATTTGGTAGTGTATATATGTCCATCCACTCTCTCACTTCGTCCCAGCTTACCCTTCCCCCTCCCCGTGTCCTCAAGTCCATTCTCTACATCTGTGACTTTATTCCTGTCTTGCCCCTAGGTTCTTCAGAACCATATATATTTTTTTAGATTCCACATATATGTGTTAGCATACGGTATTGTTTTTCTCTTTCTGACTTACTTCACTCTGTGTGGACAGTCTTGAGGTCCATCCACCTCACTACAAATAACTCAATTTCATTTCTTTTTATGGCTGAGTAATATTCCATTGTATATATGTGCCACATCTTCTTTATCCATTCATCTGTCGAAGGACACTTAGGTTGCTTCCATATCCTGGCTATTGTAAGTAGAGCTGCAGTGAACATTGTGGTACATGACTCTTTTTGAATTATGGTTTTCTCAGGGTATATGCCCAGTAGTGTGATTGCTGGGTCATATGGTAGTTCTATTTTTAGTTTTTTAAGGAACCTCCATACTGTTCTCCATAGTGGCTGTATCAGTTTACATTCCCACCAACAGTGCAAGAGGGTTCACTTTTCTCCACACCCTCTCCAGCATTTACTGTTTGTAGATTTTTTGATGATGGCCATTCTGACCGGTGTGAGGTGATGATACCTCATTGTAGTTTTGATTTGCATTTCTCTAATGATTAGTGATGTTGCGCATCCTTTCATGTGTTTGTTGGCCATCTGTATATCTTCTTTGGAGAAATGTCTATTTAGGTCTTCTGCCCATTTTTGGATTGGGTTGTTTGTTTTTTTGTTATTGAGCTGCATGAGCTGCTTGTATATTTTGGAGATTAATCCTTTGTCAGGTGCTTCATTTGCAAATATTTTCTCCCATTCTGAGGGTTGTCTTTTTGCCTTGTTTATGGTTTCCTTTGCTGTGCAAAAGCTTTTAAGTTTCATGAGGTCCCATTGGTTTATTTGTGTTTTTATTTCCATTTCTCTAGGAGCTGGGTCAAAAAGGATCTTGCTGTGATTTATGTCATAGAGTGTTCGCCTATGTTTTCCTCTAAAATTTCCTCTAATAGTGTCTGGCCTTCCATTTAGGACTTTAATCCATTTTGAGTTTATTTTTGTGTATGGTGTTAGGGAGTGTTCTAATTTCATTCTTTTACATGTAGCTGTCCAGTTTTCCCGGCACCACTTATTGAAGAGGCTGTCTTTTCTCCATTGTATATTCTTGCCTCCTTTATCAAAAATAAGGTGACCATACGTGCATGGGTTTATCTCTGGGATTTCTATCCTGTTCCATTGATCTATATTTCTGTTTTTGTGCCAGTACCATACTGTCTTGATTACTGTAGCTTTGTAGTGTAGTCTGAAGTCTGGGCGCCTGATTCCTCCAGCTCCGTTTTTGTTTCTCAAAATTGCTTTGGCTATTCGGGGTCTTTTGTGTTTCCATACAAATTGTGAAAATTTTTGTTCTAGTTCTGTGGAAAATGCCATTGGTAGTTTGATGGGGATTGCATTGAATCTGTAGATTGCTTTGGGTAGTAGAGTCATTTTCACAATGTTGATTCTTCCAGTCCAAGAACATGGTATATCTCTCCATCTGTTTGTATCATCTTTAATTTCTTTCATCAGTGTCTTATAGTTTTCTGCATACAGGTCTTTTGTCTCCTTAGGTAGGTTTATTCCTAGGTATTTTATTCTTTTTGTTGCATTGGTAAATGGGAGTGTTTCCTTAATTTCTCTTTCAGATTTTTCATCATTAGTGTATAGGAATGCAAGAGATTTCCGTGCATTAATTTTGGATCCTGCTACTCTACCAAATTCATTGATTAGCTCTAATAGTTTTCTGGTAGCTTCTTTAGGATTCTCTATGTATAGTATCATGTCATCTGCAAACAGTGACAGCTTTACTTCTTCTTTTCCGATTTGGATTCCTTTTATTTCTTTTTCATCTCTGATTGTTGTGGCTAAAACTTCCAAAACTATGTTGAATAATAGTGGTGAGAGTGGGCAACCTTGTCTTGTTCCTGATCTTAGTGGAAATGGTTTCAGTTTTTTACCATTGAGAATGATGTTGGCTGTGGGTTTGTCATATATGGCCTTTATTATGTTGAGGTTAGTTCCCTCTATGCCTACTTTCTAGAGGGTTTTTTATCATAAATGGGTGTCGAATTTTGTCAAAAGCTTTTTCTGCATCTATTGAGATGATCATATGGTTTTTATTCCTCAATTTGTTAATATGGTGTATCACATTGATTGATTTGTGTATATTGAAGAATCCTTGCATTCCTGGGATAAATCCCACTTGATCATGGTGTATCATCCTTTTATTGTGCTGCTGGATTTTGTTTGCTAGTATTTTATTGAGGTTTTCTGCATCTATGTTCATCAGCGATCTTGGCCTGTAGTTTTCTTTCTTTGTGACATCTTTGTCTGGTTTTGGTATCAGGGTGCTGGTGGCCTCATGGAATGAGTTTGGGAGTGTTCCTCCCTCTGCTATATTTTGGAAGTGTTTGAGAAGGATATGTGTTAGCTCTTCTTTAAATGTTTGATAGAATTCGCCTGTGAAGCCATCTGGTCCTGGGTTTTTGTTTGTTGGAAGATTTTTAATCACAGTTTCAATTTCAGTGCTTGTGATTGGTCTGTTTACATTTTCTGTTTCTTCCTGGTTCAGTCTCAGAAGGTTGTGCTTTTCTAAGAATTTGTCAATTTCTTCCAGGTTGTCCATTTTATTGGCATATAGTTGCTTGTAGTAATCTCTCATGTTCCTTTGTATTTCTGCAGTGTCAGTTGTTACTTCTTTTTCATTTCTAATTCTATTGGTTTGAGTCTTCTCCCTTTTTTATCTTGATGAGTCTGGCTAATGGTTTATCAATTTTGTTTATCTTCTCAAAGAACCAGCTTTTAGTTTTATTGATCTTTGCTATCATTTCCTTCATTTCTTTTTCATTTATTTCTGATCTGATCTTTATGATTTCTTTCCTTCCACTAACTTTGAGTTTCTTTTTGTTCTTTTTGCTCTAATTGCTTTAGGTGTAAGGTTAGGTTGTTTATTTGAGATGTTTCTTGAGGTAGGATTGTATTGCTGTAACCTTCTCCTTAGAACTGCTTTTGCTGCATCCCATAGGTTTTGGGTCGTTGTGTTTTCATTGTCATTTGTTTCTAGGTATTTTTTGATTTCCTCTTTGATTTCTTCAGTGATCTCTTGGTTATTTAGTAATGTATTGTTTAGCCTCCATGTGTTTATATTTTTTACAGATTTTTTCCTGTAATTGATATCTAGTCTCATAGCGTTGTGGTCGGAAAAGATACTTGATACGATTTCAGTTTTCTTAAATTTACCAAGGCTTGATTTGTGACCCAAGATATGATCTATCCTGGAGAATGTTCCATGAGCACTTGAGAAGAAAGTGCATTCTGTTGTTTTTGGATGGAATGTCCTATAAATATCAATTAAGTCCATCTTGTTTAATGTATCATTTAAAGCTTGTGTTCCCTTATCTATTTTCATTTTGGATGATCTGTCCATTGGTGAAAGTGGGGTGTTAAAGTCCCCTACTATTATTGTGTTACTGTCGATTTCCCGTTTTATGGCTGTTAGCATTTGCCCTATGTTTTGAGGTGCTCCTATGTTGGATCCATGAATATTTACAATTGTTATATCTTCTTGTTGGTTTGATCCCTTGATCATTATGTAGTGTCCTTCTTTGTCTCTTGTAATAGTCTTTATTTTAAGGTCTGTTTTGTCTGATACGAGAATTGCTACTCCATCTTTCTTTTGATTCCCATTTGCATGGAATATCTTTTTCCATCCCCTCACTTTCAGTCTGTATGTGTCCCTAGATCTGAAGTGGGTCTTTTGTAGACAGCATATATATGGATCTTGTCTTTGCATCCATTCAGCCAGTCTATGTCTTTTGGTTGGAGCATTTAATCCATTTATATTTAAGGTAATTATCGGTATGTATGTTCCTATTACCGTTTTCTTAATTGTTTTGGGTTTGTTATTGTAGGTCTTTTCCTTCTCTTGTGTTTCCTGCCTAGAGAAGTTCCTTTAGCATTTGTTGTAAAGCTGGTTTGGTGGTGCTGAATTCTCTTAGCTTTTGCTTGTCTGTAAAGGTTTTAATTTCTCTGTTGAATCTGAATGAGATCCTTGCTGGGTAGAGTAATCTTGGTTGTTTTTCCCTTTCATCACTTTAAATATGTCCTGCCCCACTCTTCTGGCTTGCAGAGTTTCTGCTGAAAGATCAGCTGTTAACCTTATGGGGATTCCCTTGTGTGTTATTTGTTGCTTTTCCCTTGCTGCTTTTAGTATTTTTCTTTGTATTTAATTTTTGATAGTTTGATTAATATGTGTCTTGGTGTGTTTTTCCTAGGGTTTATCCTGTATGGGACTCTCTGTGCTTCCTGGACTTGGGTGACTATTCCTTTCCCATTTTAGGGAAGTTTTCCACTATAATCTCTTCAAATATTTTCTCAGTCCCTTTCTTTTTCTCTTCTTCTTCTGGGACCCCTATAATTCAAATGTTTGTGCATTTAATGTTGTACCAGAGGTCTCTGAGACTGTCCTCCATTCTTTTCATTCTTTTTTTCTTTGTTCTGCTCTGTGGTAGTTATTTCCACTATTTTATCTTCCAGGTCACTTATCCGTTCTTCTGCCTCAGTTATTCTGCTATTGATTCCTTCTAGAGAATTTTAGTTTCATTTATTGTGTTGTTCATCATTGTTTGTTTGCTCTTTAGTTGTTCTTGGTCCTTGTTAAACGTTTCTTGTATTTTCTCCATTCTATTTCCAACATTTTGGATCCTCTTTATTATCAGTACTCTGAATTCTTTTTCAGGTAGACTGCCTATTTCCTCTTTATTTGTTTGGTCTGGTGGGTTTTTACCTTGCTCCTTCATCTGCTATGTATTTCTCTGTCTTCTCATTTTGCTTAACTGACTGTGTTTGGGATCTCCTTTTCGCAGGCTGCAGGTTCGTAGTTCCTGTTGTTTTTGGTGTCTGCCTCCAGTGGCTACGGTTGGTTCAGTGGGTTGTGTAGGCTTCCTGCTGCAGGGGGACTGGTGCCTGTGTTCTGGTGGATGAGGCTGGATCTTGCCTTTCTGGTGGGCAGGATTGCATCCAGTGGTGTGTTTTGGGGTGTCTGTGAATTTATTATGATTTTAGGCAGCCTCTCTGCTAACGGGTGGGGTTGTGTTCCTGTCTTGCTAGTTGTTTGGAATGGGGTGTCCAGCACTGGAGCTTGCTGGTTGTTGAGTGGAGCTGGGTCTTAGCATTGAGACGTAGATCTCTGGGAGAGCTCTCACCGATTGATATTACATGGGGTTGGGAGGTCTCTGAACTTGGCTCTCCCACCTCAGAGGCTCAGGCCTGACCCCTGGCTGGAGCACCAAGACCCTGTCAGCCACAAGGCTCAGAAGAAAAGGGAGAAAAAAGGAAGAAAGAGAAATAAATAAATAAAATAAATAAAGTTATTAAAATGAAAAAAAGTCATAAAAAGAAAAAAAAGAAGAGAGCAACCAAACCAATAAACAAATCCACCAATGATAACAAGCACTAAAAACTATACCAAAAAAAAAAAAAAAAAGGGACAGACAGAACCTGAGGACAAATGGTAAAAGCAAACCTATACAGACAAAATCACAGAAAGAAGCATACACATACACACTCACAAAAAGAGACAAAGAAAAAAATATATATTTATATAGTAAAAAAAGGAAGAGAGAGCTTCCCTGGTGGTGCAGTGGTTGAGAATCTGCCTGGCAATGCAGGGGACACGGGTTCGAGCCCTGGTCTGGGAAGATCCCACATGCCACGGAGCAGCTGGGCCCGTGAGCCACAATTACTGAGCCAGCGTGTCTGGAGCCTGTGCTCCGCAACAAGAGAGGCCGCGATAGTGAGAGGCCCGTGCACCGTGATGAAGAGTGGCCCCCACTTGCCACAACTAGAGAAAGCCCTCGCACAGAAACGAAGACCCAACACAGCCATAAAAATAAATAAATTAATTAATTAATTAAAAAAACAAACAAAACAATTAAAACCCTTTCACATTGTTCGATAATTCACATCTAAAAAAAAAAAGGAAGAGAGCAACCAAATCAATAAACAAATCTACCAATGATAACAAGTGCTAAAAACTAAACTAAGAAAAACATAAAAATCAGAAACTAGTCAGTTGCCTACAGCAAACCCCAAGTCTACAGTTTCTCCCAAAGTCCACTGCCTCAATTTTGGGATGATTCATTGTCTATTCAGGTATTCCACAGACGCAGGGTACCTCAGGTTGATTGTGGGGATTTAATCCGCAGCTCCTGTGGCTTCACGGAGAGATTTCCCTTTCTCTTCTTTGTTCGCACAGCACCTGGGGTTCAGCTTTGGATTTGGACCCGCCTCTGTGTGCAGATCGCCCTCTGGCGTCTTTTAGGAAGTCTGAGGTCTTCTGCCAGCGTTCAGTAGGTGTTCTGTAGGAGCTGTTTCACATGTAGATGTATTTTTGATGTATTTGTGGGAGGCTGGTGATCTCCACGTCTTACTCCTCCGCCATCTTGAAGATCCCCCTAGGAAAACTAGTTCTTTGATCTTGGACCAGGCAGTTAACTTCTCTGTGCCTCAGATTTCCTTTCGTGCAGTACCTCCTCACCCCAGAGGCCCAGTCAGGTGCGAGGGAAGGGCTGTCGCTCACAGGCTGGCACAGGACCGAACTCAGCAAGTTAAGTTTGAACACATTCTAAAACTCTGCATTTTCACTCCCCTGCCCAGCCTGTGCTTTAAGTTTTTGATGTCACGTTTTACATCTTTTTGTTTTGTGTATCCCTTAATTAAATGTCATTATAGTTATTTTTACTACTTTTGTCTTTTACCCTTCATACTAGCTCTGTAAGTGATTAATCTACTTTCTTAATTATATACTTAACCTTTACCAAGTAAGATTTTTCCTTTTATATGTTTTCTTGTTACTAATTGGTGCCCTTTCTTTTCAACTTAAAGAAGTCCGTTTAACTTTTTTTGTAGGGTTGTTTTAGTGGTGATAAACTCTTTTATCTTTTGCTTGTCTGGAAAGCACTTTTATCTCTTCTTCAATTCTGAATGATAACCTTGCTGGGCAGAGTATTCTTGGTTGGAAGTCTTTTTCCTTTGAATATATCATGCCACTCCCTTCTGGCCTGCAAAGTTTCTGCAGAGAAATCTTCTAATAGGCTTATGGGGGCTCCCTTATATGTAAAAGTTGTTTTTCTATTGCTGCTTTTAAGATTCTCTCTTTACTGTTAACCTTTGACATTTTAATTATAATGTGTCTTGGTGTGGGTCTCTTTGGGCTCATTGTATTTGGATCTTTCTGGGATTCCTGGATCTGATGTGTTTTCTGCTGCGGAGTTATGGAGCGCTTTGACAGCCCGGTAAACTGCTCTACACAGAAATGCCTGTAAGCACACATGTGCCATTTCCTATACAATTTCTGGGAGTTTGTGGGAACCCACCATCAACAGCTTGTAAGGACCTCTTGCTCTGGACATGAGAATCATGTTTGTTGAGTTCCTGTGGCCTAGTGCAGTGCCAGGCACGTAACAAGGCCCTCTGGCATGAAAAGCATTTGATAGTGTCATGCTTTCTGTGAAACTGTATGGTTTCCCACATTGACGTCAGCCCTGTAACTGGACACAGAACATTTGGTTTCCTCTTGGCCATCAGGGCTTGTGTCCAGTTTGTACCAGCCCAGTGCTCACAGCCACTTTCTGTGGGTGAGGGGATGAGCCCAGAGAGGCCACGCTGCCTGCCCACGTGGCCCAGCCACGATTCAAGCCTGCGTCCCTTGCCGGTAGCCCATAATCACAATGTGACATCACCTCCACCTCCTGGAGTGTGTGTCCACCATTGTCTGTGGTCACTTGTTCTCCAGACCAGGGTCGGGTCCTACTCTTGGACTTTCATAGTTCTGGTGACCTGCAATTTATATCCCCCTGGCACCCTCTTTGGCCACCATGCCTGGATGCTACCAGCAGGCCCACGGGGTCATAGAGGGTGGGAAGGAAGGGAGGCAGAGGACAGCGGCCAGACGTCCACCAGTTACGCCTTCTGCCCACCCCCGATGTGGTGTTTAGACAGCACATGCTCATGCATGACAGGTGCCCGTGGCTGCCTGATCACATGATAGCATTCAGAGATCGGGAGAGATGGAGGTGAATCGTCAGCATTAAAAATGTTGACTTTTATTTTAACATCTTTATTGGAGTATAATTGCTTTACAATGGTGTGTTAGTTTCTGCTTTATAACAAAGTGAATCAGTTATACATATACATATATCCCCATATCCCCTCCATCTTGCGTCTCCCTCCCACCCTCCCTATCCCACCCCTCTAGGTGGTCACAAAGCACCGAGCCGATCTCCCTGTGCTGTGCGGCTGCTTCCCACTAGCTATCTATTTTATGTTTGGTAGTGTATATATGTCCATGCCACTCTCTCACTTTGTCACAGCTTACCCTTCCCCCTCCCCATATCCTCAAGTCCATTCTCTATGTCTGTGTCTTTATTCCTGTCCTGCCCCTAGGTTCTTCATGACCATTTTTTTTTCCCTTAGATTCCATATATATGTGTTAACATACGGTATTTGTTTTTCTCTTTCTGACTTACTTCACTCTGTATGACAGACTCTAGGTCCATCCACCTCACTACAAATAACTCAGTTTCGTTTCTTTTTATGGCTGAGTAATATTCCATTGTATATATGTGCCACATCTTCTTTCTCCATTCATCTGTTGATGGACACTTAGGTTGCTTCCATGTCGTGGCTATTATAAATAGAGCTGCAATGAACATTTTGGTACATGACTCTTTTTGAATTACGGTTTTCTCAGGGTATATGCCCAGTAGTGGGATTGCTGGGTCGTATGGTAGTTCTATTTTTAGAAAAACGTTGACTTTTAAAAGGTTCTGTTCAGTATTTGCAGGTCAGTTTACAAAATTAATATTTATTCCTGTTTCAGGATCACTACAGGCTGTCTTGCCTTTGCCTGGAATAACTGAGTATTTCTCTCTTTCAGTCTTTCTTTGAGATCCCGTAGGGCTGAGACAGATGAGGCCAGGAGCAGACAAACTCTCCTACCTGCTCTAGTCCAGAAAGCCAGCTCCAGGCGCGGCTGGGATTGGAGATAGTTGGCCTCCTGCCCCCCCGCCCCCGCTGTGGGGCGGGGCCATGGGGACCAGAGGGGAGGCAACCCCTGGCACGAAGGACTGGTGCTTTTTCTTTTTCTCCTTGTTCTTTAACCAAATGCCAATAGAGGAGAAACAAAGGGGCAGCTGAAGGTTGGAAGATATCATCTAAGGGCAGAGGGGAGCAAGCCCCTTGGGTTGGCACAAGATTCATGAAAAGTGCGTTTTTCCGGGCCCTGAAGCATCAAAGCTGTTTTTTGAGGTGAACCGTTCTCATGACAATCTGTATATAAACAAGACATCACACACTTGCTGCCCTTATACGTTGTACTTGGCACGTGTAACTCTTCTTGGTGAGTCAGGGTAGCCACCAGCCAGGAAGCAAGTCCCAGAACCTCAGTGCTACACTTGTATTTGAACACACTTCCTCCAGTTATGAGGGTAGGAGGTGCTGCTTGGGTTGGGATGAGTTTCTCGCCTCCGGCTGCCTCCTGGTTATGGGGGGCAGCAGCACCTCTGTTGGCCCGAGTGCCTGTTGGTCAGAAGTGGTTCAGGTGTGGTTCTGATCAGCTGCAGGGAGTGGCGGGGCCTTTCCACCCCAATGGGGCTGTGATCCTGGCGTGGCTGCAGCCTGGGGCGGTGCTGCGTCCGGAGCGTGGCCGTGTGGGACCGAGACCTTGGGCTTCTCCCTTCAGGTCCCCTGGTCTGCAGCAAAGTGCCCTGGGGGAGCAGCGGAGCCCCCGCCCTGCACTGCTGGCACCCAGGCCGGGGCCTGGCGCCCCACTGGCTGGGCCCAGCAGCCCCTGCTTCTCTGCCGTCTTGGTTCTCATCCACCTCGACTCCACCCTGGCTCCCCGGCTCCCTGGGAGGGGAGGAGTGACCTGCCCTTTGGAGGCCTCTGCGGCTGAGGCCTGGGCTCCTGCTGTCCTCGTGCTCTGGATTTTATCCTCCTCTGGAGCACTCATGCCACTGGATGGCCGGGACACCGTGGCTGAAGCCACAAAGGCCGCTTTCCTGTGGCCTCTGCTCTTGCTGCCAGCTGCCCCTGCTCCTCCTGCCCTCTCTCCCCACGTGCACACCGGTGTGGACTCTCCCCGCATCCCTGCCCCCCCGCACTCCCTGCTCGGACACAGGTCAAGTTCAGTAATGATGTCCCTGGAAGGTCTGTGAGTGGTTGCAGCCCCAGATCTTGTCTGTGAGTGTGTGTATCCGTGTGCATGTGTATCCACGTGTGTGCATCTATAAGTGTGTCTGCATGCGTGCATGTGTGTCTGTGTGCCTGCGTGGGATTTGCCATCCCTTTCTGCGACGCTAAGCAGGTGTCTTGGCTCTGGTCCAGCCAGGTTACCCTGTTATGCCTGTCTCCAAGCCCATGAAATCCTGGAAGAAATTTGGCCACAAATAAGAAAACCCAAGTCTCTAGGTATAGATTTCTTTCCAGGAGTGGAAAGGAAGCACGTAAAAGAATAAAAATCCAGAAGCAGCAGCAGCCTTGGAGATTGTCCTCCAGGGAACGGCACAGAGGGGAGGGCTGGCTCGCTGAGCACCATGCACTCGGCTGGCCTGGGGCTGCCCTCTGTCGCCTGTGTCTTGTCTGAATGGACCTGTCACGGGGGGGTTGTTATTTTCTATCTGATGTTGAGGTCATGAGTTTCCAGTGCAGAGCTAAGGACACCCAGAGTAAGACGGGGCCTCTGCTGAGGGGGCCGGACTAGGGTTCAGAGTGGACATTTGTCCTCCTGTCCCCCTCACTCTGTGTCCCCATGTAAGGTGGGGTTAGGGTTTGTGTGCTCGCAGGAGGGCTGCGGCTGCAGGACTCCCGGCGACGCTGAAGACGCTTACCTCCCGCGTTTCTGGGGATGTATATCTGTTTTGCTGTTTCTGACTGTGGACCACGTGTACTGTGCTCAGACATGGGGCCAGGCTGAACGGAGCAGTGACAGGTGACAGGAGCCTGGCCCTGCAGGACAGACCTGAAGCTCCCTGCTCATCTGAGGTCAGGTTTGCATTTCCCCTGAAACCCAGCAGCCAAGTGACCGGGACCCCGGGCGGAGCGCCGGCCTGAGGCAGAAGCCCCTCTGCTCCTCGCTCTGCCCCCACGGTCCTATGACCTCAAGCCCCTTTCTTAGTCTTGTTTCCTTCCTGTGCTGGGAAAAAGTCCCGCTCCTGGAAGTTGCCTGGAGGAAAGCGCCGTCCTGAGGTCAGGAGGCGGGAGTGAGAGGGAAATGAGCAGACCAGGCCCTGGCTGGAGGCGCAGCCTCTGGGGTGAGGGTGCCCGTCTCGGAGCCCCGCTGCCTGCTGGCCAGCCCCTCCCGCCCAGGCCGGACGCCGCCTCACGCCCCGTGGACGTCACAGCTGCCTGTTCTGTCCGGGCTCCTGACGCTGTCGTCTCGCAGGCGACACCGGCCGGGCTCTGGCAGGGGAGAAGCCTTCCTGGCTGTCCCGCAGTCAGCTGCAGTGACTGCGGCCAGGACACGCTGTCTGCGCCAGTTAATCCCCAGTGCCCGCCGGTGGCCCCAGGGCTGCACGGCCGGCCATCGGGGAGCAGGACGGCTTGTCCTTTCCCCGTCATCTGCCACCCCTGCCCTACTCGGCACACGCGTCCTCCTTTCCAGGTCCTTCTGGAGCGTTGCGGTCTGGGCCACGCGCGGCCCTGCTCGGGAGGGGCAGCCTTCGTCACCGCGGGCAGCTCTGTTTCCGCCGGGAGCGCTTGGCCTCCTTCCAGGGCCGCTGCTCCCCAGTTTCCTCGTCCAGAGAGGATGGCCTGGGGGCTGGGGAGGGGGGCGGTCTGAGCCCCTGGCCGGGTGAAGGGGCACAACCTGTCTGCATTTCTCTAGCGCGCCCCAGGCACGTGAGAGCTGGGAGGTGGGACTCCGGCCAGGGACCCAGACGGTCCTGCACAGTGCTCGCTGGGGGCAGGGGACACTGCCTAAAGGGCGGGCCTGTCCTGAGGCAGTATCCCTGTGGAGGCTGGACGGGGCGGCCTGGCCTCACAGCCCCATAGCCTGACCAGCGGGGCGGCGTCCCCACTCCCCCGCCCTACTGCTGGCCCTGGGCCTGTGCCCGGCAGCGGGGACTTGTCTGAGATTCCCCCGATTCTCCTCCGCTGCCCAGTGCCTCACAAGGCCGTCGCTCTGACGTCTGCCATCTGCCCCTACGCCTTCTAAAGGGCGTCGATTAGGGGAAAGGCTGCTAGGGGTTTCGTAGTGTTTGCAGCCTGGCACCCTGAGAGCTTTTTAGCCCATGTGGCCCCAAGCAGCTCTGTCTCTTGTGGGGTGGGGCTCTGAGCCCTGGACCCCGGCTCGTCTTCACTCTGGCCACTGCTGTCTGCAGGCGTGGCTGGCAGTGCCCCAGCTGCCCGGTCCTTCGCCCTCTCCCCAGGCTCCTTGACAGGCCAGTGGGACCACCTGGCCAGCATTCCAGGGGCAGGGCACACACTGCCTGCTCCCCAGCTCCTCAGAGGCCCCCGAGCTTTAGTGGCTGCTCTGGTCTGAATATTTGTGTCCCTCCCCACAAGATTCACGTGTTGAAACCCTGGCCCCCAAAATGATGGCATTAGGAGGTGGGACCTTTGCCTTATGATGGGACAGTGCCCTTACAGGAGAAGAGAGAGAGATGACCTCTTTCTCTCCCGTGTGAGAACACAGCAAGAAGGATGTAGCCATCTCTGAGCCAGGATGCGGTCCTCACCAGGCGCTGCATCTATGGGTACCTCCGTCTTGGGCGTCCAGCCTCCTGTCTGTTGTGTGGGCCGCCCACCCGTGGCAGTCTGTTACAGCGGCCTGTAGAGATGATCAACAGGAGTGTACGAGGTGGCTGTGGCCCCCGGCCACCCCTCTTCCTTGGGATTCTCCAGAAACACACCAGGGTCTGCTCATGAGCCCTGTTTGTTCTGCTGCAGAGGACCCCGGGGGGTCCAGCAGACACCCTTGTCCTGCCCAGTGAGGCTGGAGTGTGTCTGAATCACCTGGGCGCTCACACTTGGAGGGAGGTGTGACAGCAGGTGCACAGACAGGCAGGCCATTCTGAGACCTGCTGTCCACGTCCCCTCCTCCCCGGGGACTCCCCCCAAGGCTGGGCATCCTCCCACGGGACGACTCAACGTCAGGCCTCTGCTCTGGCCCTGTGCTACACCCTGCAGCCTCGGACCCAAAAGTCAGGGTCAGAACGCAAGTCAATCATCAAAGTACCCGGGCAGACGGTCTCCATGAGCTCAACACATCCCCCCAAGCCTGGGCCTTGTCTGAGCCCTGGGTGCCTCCCCCAGACCCTCCGGGCAAAGACTGAAGTTGTCAGTTCTTTTACAGGTAAGGAAACTGAGGTTTTGAGAGGTTAAGTGCTGTGTCCGATGTCACATTTCTAGGAAGAGTGGGTTGGGGCTTGAGTCGGGCAGTTAGATGGTAGAACCTTGGCCGAATAGGAGGAGCTGGGGCTTGGGAAGGAGCACAGATGAGGTGCTGCCTGAGCTGGGCTCTGCAGGGTGCTCACGGCTCTGCTGAGGAGTCGGGGGACGGCGTCATGCGGGAAGAGCGGGTTCTGGGCGGAGCCCCCAGGGCATTGCTTGGAGGGGAGTGGGAGCTGCAGGGTGTCCCGAGGCCTGGATGGCCAGCCAGGGCCTGCGTGGCCTCGAAGCTTCTCTCTCGTCTCCCCATCAGGCTGTAGTCTTGGGTCCCAGGGTCTGGACAGATGAAGCACCGCATCCAGTGAATGGTGCCGAGTTCAAGTGACGGCCGCCTACCCTCGGATGGAGAGCTCTGGAGGGAGGCCATCCCGAGGGAAGTTGGGGAAACAAGGGGACACATACGCAGGGCTCGGTGTTTGCAATGTCCGAGAACGTTCCATAATGGACGGCCAGCAGCTGCTCCGGTGAGGCTCAGCTGTGGGGATGACGATCGGGCCCTATCGCCGTGCGGAGGGGTGACACATGCAGTAGCAGAATGGCCATGTCGTTCCTGGGGGGCCAGGCCAGGAAAGGGAGGGCACCTGCCAGAGCTCTCTCCAGAAACCACAGGCTGCCCCGGAGGCCGTGGGCCGTGCTCTCTGGGTCACGTGGCGGGGGTGACGGGAACGGGTCTGTGAGGGTGTTCTTTCTGGGCAGAAATCTCCTTGGCACGAACACCTTTCCTGCTGCTACGACCGGGTGAGAAGGGACCCGCAGTGCGGCCCTGGCCCTGTGTGGGAGCCTGGCCAGGGGTGGACACAGGTCTTTCAGGGCCAGTGGGCAGCGAGGGCTGGCAGGAAGGGCAGTGCCCTGCCAGGAGAGGGACCCCGTCTGAGCGTGGGCGCCGAGGGCAGGTGAGGGCAGGACTGCTCCCTGGCGGTGGAAGTTTCCAGCATCGCACTGCCCTGGACCAGCTTCTCCCTGGCTCTGCCCTTCCTGGAGATTGGTCCCCACCCCAGCCTGGAGACAGACGTCAGCAAGGCCTGCACTTCCTAGAAAGCTGGTTACTAGAGATTTCCCGCAGGCAGGCCCTTCCTGGGAAACAGTGAGGAGGGCAGAGCATAAACATGACCCAGTCCTGGCGTCTGGCTTCACGTCTGGGGTGACAGCCCCGTCTGAGCTGGAGACCAAGGGCTATTGCAGCACTTGGGGCCGTGTCCTGACCTCTCTCCTCAGTCCCTGGTGTAGATCTGCTGGGCCCTGCAGGCCAGGGGGGGGCTCTGAGCTGGAGGAGGCTGAGGGGGGTCGCGCAGGACAGGCTGGACAGCAACTGGGGAGGAGCGTGGTGGACAGCGGAGCCCTGGTCGGGCCGAGGGCCCTGGTCCCAGGCGCCTCTGGTGCTGGGTCTGGGGGAGCCGGGTGTGTGGGTGCCCGCCTGTATGCGTGCACGTGTGTGGGTGCATGTGGCCGTGTGTGCATGTGTGCAGACGTGTGTGTGTGGACTGCAGTCCAGCTTGATGGAGCCTCTGTTGGGAGCCCTCTGCGGATGTGGCTGCAGCCGTCCAGCGGGACGTGGGGCTCTGTCCCCCACTTGGGCTGCTGTCGCCACCAGCTTCCCTACCTTTTGCAGGTTTTCTGTCCCAACCCCAACTGAACCCTCCTCCAGGCGTCTCCCCCGGAGCACACGGGAGGTTGGTTCTCAGGGGGCCAAGGGGGTGCTCCCGGCTTTGCTGGGAAATGAAGCAGATGCCGCCCCTGAGAGGTTAGTTCTCGCAGAGTTCCGCCCCGGGGTGGGGGGAGTGGGCAGTGGGGAGGGGTGCGGGGAGGGCCCTTCAGGGGGCTTCGCCCACACGGAGGATGGGCGGGCGCGAAAGGAGAGAAAGAGGCTTGAGCAGGCCTCCGCCCCCTCCGGGGCCCCCCACCGGCTGCCACGCGCTCCGCGGGCCGCGCCCTCCCTCAGCGTGGGAAGCAGGACAGGGCTGCGGAGGGAACCCTGGGCGCGCTTCAGCCCTGCAGCGGGGTCGGCGTGTGTGATCGCAGAGTCCCCCGGGCTTTCTGAGAGGGGCGGGGGAAGGAAGTGAGTCACAAGACCGGTCGCCACCGCGATGCCCAGCGGAGGCCCTCCGCCTGCGCCCACGCTGCGCCCGCCCGGCCGGCGGGTGCGGACGAGGCCCCGGGAGACGCGTGCTCGGCGCCAGGCGCTCCCTGACAGCTGACAGGTAAACCCAGGCTCCTGTGGCTCTCAGGCACGACCCGGCATCTAAGGCGCCGAGCAAGTGGGCGGGAGCCCCAGCCGGGCAAGGCCGTCGTGGGGGCGGCTCCGGACCGGGGCCTGCGCTCCGTCCCGGGCACCCACACGAGCTCCTGTTGGGGTGACTCGGCAGCCAGGGTGACGTCTGGTCTTCATGAGAGGCGGCCGCGCGAGCAGCTGGGGACGAGCCCCGCATGGAGGGCGGCGCAGTAGACCGCGTGTCCGGGGCGGGACGGCGGGAGCAGCCGCGTTAGCCTGGGGCGCGCAGAGCCCGTGCCACCCCAGCGCTGGGCTCCCAGGGGCCGGGTGGAGGCTAAGACTCCCTTTTAGGGCACAGTCTTCTTCCCGGCGCTCGGGTTTGGGGTCAGCTGTGGCCCGGGGCCCCTTGAGCCCGCGTGACGACCAGCAGGGCCCCTCCATGGGCTCGGACATCAGAGCCCCCAGAGCAGCCCCTAGTCACCGTCCCGTGGGCTTGCTCATGTGTTCCGAGCACGTCTCACGCATCCCGTGTAACAGGAAGTGTGCATGTTCACACACGTGTGAGTGTGCTTAAACACGCAGCTCACGCAGGCGGACGAGCTGCTGTGGCATCCGCGCCCGCCCGGGTCCTCACGGCCTGACGCCGGGGGCCGGGCAACGACGGAGAGGCCAGTGCTCCTCGTGGAGGGCGGCCCCCTCCCCTCCCCTCCCCTCCCCTTCTAATCAGCTTCTCGGGGGACCGCCCGCTGCGTGCCACCTGCTCCCCCTTCTAAGGGAGGCCGTCCTCGGCATCGTCTTTGCTGACGAAGAAGCAAGGGCACCGAGGCGCTCTTGAGCGGGTCACCCAATGTGCAAATGTGACCCACCCCCTTGGACATGCACTGGCCTCTGAGCCAGGGATGCCACCCTGTCCCCGTTAGTCAGACTTGTATGAAGGAGGCCCCTTTGACACTGTCACTTCCACGGGGATCGGTGGCCCCAGGCCGTGAGCGGTGGCACCGTGGCTGGATGCTGGGGAGAGTGACAGCTGTCAGCAAGTGCCGGGGAGAATGAGGCTGGCGGCCTCCACGGAGGACCCTCCCCACTGAAGCCAACCAGTTCTGGTCTGAAGGGACCAGAACGCCTGCCAAGAGTGGTGTGGCGGAGGGGCCCGCTTCACAGCAAGGAGCCCACGGGCCAGGCTGCCTCGCGGGGGGAGTGCTTGCGTGGGTCCGGCTCACTCACCGTCTCAGTCACCTCGGGCTGCTGTGACAAATACCACAGACGGGGCGGCTCAAACCACAGACACTGATTGTCTCCGTGCTGGAGGCTGCAAGTCTGAGGTCAGGGCGTCAGCAGGCCTGTCCCTCCCGAGGGCTCTCTCCTGGGCGTGCAGACGGCCATCTCCTCCTGTGTCCTCACGTGGTCATCCCTCTGTGTGTGCCTGTGTTCTCATCTCCTCTTCTTAATCAGGCACCAGTCCTGTGGGATTAGGACCCACCCTAGTGACCTCATTTAACCTTCATGAAGGTTAAAGGCTCTGTAAAGACTGCATCTCCAACTAGGGCACATTCCGACGAGCGGGGGACCAGGACTCCAGCGTACGAATCTGGGGGACACAACACAGTCCATACCATTTCCTGGGAGCTCTGGGCACTGTGTTTTTGTTTCCATTTTCCCGTTTTTCTCACTCACGTTTCTTGGAGGTGGAGCTGTTATCAGCCAGGTTCCCGGGTGGGGAGACTGAAGCTCAGAGACGTGAAGAGACGTGTCCACAGACCATGCTGGTCCAGCAGAGGGGAGGGTGTGGACGCTGGGCCACAGCACAATGTGACAAGTGCTGGAAAAATGGCTCGTATGGAGGGCAGTGGGGACGGGGAAGGGGCCTGGTGCTTGCTGGCAGCCCGATGGTGTGCTCTGTGAGGACAGGGGCCCCGCTGACCCTGGCCCTGGGCAGCAAGCACTGGTGGAGAATGGGCATGGTCCGAGTGTCACGTGGTCACCGCCTCCAGACCGTGTGGCCGTCTGTGTGCTAGTCCGATGCTCCGGGTTTGTCCGAAGGGTCCAGCCATGGTCTGCTGTTGGCAGCACCTCCGAGACCCCCTCGCCGGCAGTCGCTGTGCTGTCTGGAATGTGTGTGACCTTGTGCAGGGCTGCGATACGGTCGTTCTGCTTTCTCTTTCATCCCTGATGCATTTCCATCTACGGGCCAAGCCTGCAGCCCCAAATCACTCTGCTGAGCCATGGAGCCCCCGGCCCGGACACTGCTGCCTGCCTCGTGAGCTGTGCTGACTCAAGCCTGCCTGGCGTTGGCTGGGCTCATGCCTCCACCTCCGTGGTCGGTTCACTGGGCCCCAGGGTTGTGCATTCCTGCTGGCCACGTACCTGTGAGGATGGGGCGGGCCGTCCTACCTCGACCTCTGAGGCCAGTGCAGGGCCTGTGTCCTCATGGGCTGCACCTGTGTCTCGCTGACCATACGACCAGGGACCACCTCGTCCAGGCTGGCCTCCAGGGCCCCGCAGCTGGGTCAGCTCTGACCCCACCCCAGTGCTCCCTCTGTCCTGCAGACCCTTGGGCTGCAGTGCACACTGGCCCCCACTCCAGGGTCCAGGTCAGGCCGTGAGGAAACCCTGGCCATTTGGGGCCTGGCTCACGTTTGTTTGATTTTTTTGTTTTGGGGTGCCCCTTGAGGCCCCTCTCCCTTTGTGAGACGCCCCAAGCAGCTGTCCTTTCCAGGGTGTAGTTGTCACCAGGCGGGAGGGTCCCTTGGAGCTTGTGAAGCCTGCAGTGGGGGCAGGGACCCTCCTCCCGGTGGCACTCAGCCCAGGAATAGTTTCTCCCCCTGAAGGAAGAGCTGCCGCTTACAGAAGGAGACGAGAATATTGCCTCGTGGAGAAAGCACTGGGTGAACGTTTACAGACCTGGGGCAGAAGGATTTGTCAACAAGATCGGAGAGCTCTAGCCACAGGGGAGGGTTGACCCCTACGGCAGGGTCATCCATTAAGAACCTATGTTTGTGCAGTATGGAGGTTCCTTAGAAAACTAAAGTAGAACTACCATATGGTCCTGCAATCCCACTCCTGGGCATATATCTAGAGAAAAACATAAATCAAAAAGATACATGCACCACAATGTTCATTGCAGCTCTATTTACAATAGCCAGGACGTGGAAGCAACCTAAGTGTCCATCAACAGAGGAATGGATACAGAAGATGTGGCACATATATACAATGGAATATTACTCAGCCATAAAAAAGAATGAAATATTGCCATTTGCAGCAACATGGATGGACCTAGAGATGATCATACTAAGTGAAGTAAGTCAGAAAGAGAAAGATAAATATCATATGATATCACTTATATGTGGAATCTAAAAAGATGATACAAATGAACGTATTTACAAAACAGAAACAGACAATCCTCAAAAAGAAACTGATGGTTACCAAAGGGGAAAGGTGTAGGGGGAGAGATAAATTAGGAGTTTGGGATTCACATACACACACGACTATATATAAAATAGGTAATCAACAAGGACCTACTGTAGAGCACAGGGAACTCTACTCAATATACTGTAATGACCTATATGGGAAAAGAATCTAAGAAAGGGTGGATATATGTATATGTATAGCTGAATCACTTTGCTGTACACCTGCAACTAACACAACATTGTAAATCAACTATACCCCAATATAAAATAAAAATTAAATTTTAAAAAAAAGGACATATGTTTATCAAAATGACCTTAGGAAAATGTAAAGGACAGCTGCCCTTGAGGGAGAGGTGTTTGTAGCACTTAAAACCAACAGGATCAACACGTAAAAATAAAGAACTAGGAACCGGTGAGAAAAAGATCAAGAACCTGATAGAAAAACAGGCTCCAGACACCAGCAGGCATTTCACAGTCATTTGTCAGTAAATGTGGGAGGAGACGGTCTCATTCACGTGCGGAGACCCTGTCGTGGCCCATCCCCGGCTGGGCAGGTAAGACGCTTGGGCCTCTCGCCAGGGACGCGGGCGGAACAGCTGTTTGGACGCGGACACACTGAGAGTGAGGGACCCCAGCTCCGAGGCCACACGAGCTCAGGGTGAGGGAACAGAGCGTGTCCTAAGCCCCTGCGGCGGGGAGGGGGGTCCCTTCCAAGGCCGCTCAAAGCAGGCGGAGCTGGGGTAGAGGGCCGCGTCCGTGCGCACGTGGTAACTTTTAAGGAAAGAAGGGTGTGATGAGGACAATTCTGGGTGGGGCGGGGTGAGGGTGGTCGCTGAGCTGCGGTGTCCTAGTCCTCGAGGTGGTGTGTGTGTGTAGCAAGGAGACTCACAGTGCTCTTTTCACCGTTTCATCAATGAAAGCAGAAGGGAACCTTCTGGACAGACGGCGATTGTGCTCCAGGAAACGAGGCTGCGCCCCTGGCCCCACGCCCCCCCGCGAACCGCAGCCTCCGGGAGCCCCTCCCTCTCTCATGATGCCCCCACCTGCCCTCGTGGGCGCCGGGCACCCTGCGGATGCCAGCAGCCACCCCTCCCCGTCCCACCGAGTGCCGGGGGCTGCGAAGTCTCCCACCCCCGGGACTCCCGATGCCGGCGGATGCCCGGCTCTGGCCCGAGCCTGCCGGTGGGGGCCACGACCTTGGCAGGGCGGCAGCGCCTGTGTGTCCCGAGCGTCTCCGTGGGGCCAGGCTGGATGGGGGCCTCTAGAGGGCTACCCTCCGTCCTTGCGACCACCAGGTGTGGACGCTGTCCCCTTTTCTGTGGTACAGACGGGGCCCCGGGAAGGCCGGGAGCATCCGCACTGCCCAGCCCCGGCGCCCGAAGGCTGCTCTCCACTCCTGCCCCCACTTGCCACCTCAACCCCTGTGACAGGAGGGGGCACAGCGCGGCCAGCGGGGAGTCAGGGGCCGCACAGGCTCTGCAAGCTCTTGGCTATTCTCCCTGGAAAGTTCCGGGACCAGGGAAGGACGCTAGGGACCTGGCCTTTGGGGCCTTGGGGGGTCCAGGAGGGGTGGGGAGGCACGTCCCCGTTTTCAGCTGGGGAAACGGGCGGGGCTGGCGCTTGCCCGGGGTCTCGGTCCGTCATGAGCCCTTTCCCTGAAGGCCCCTTGCCCTCTGAGCTCCCTGCCAGTTCTGGGAACACAGGAGATGGGGGAGCGAGCTGTGCTTCCTGAGGAAGTTTCTTCAGGAAACACGCTGGCCCCGGGGAGCCCAGATCCGATGCCGGGAGCAAACCTGGGGGGCCGGGCTGTGGCCTGCAGGGCTCGGGTCCCGGGGGGCGGGGAGTGGACCAGCCCAGCCCTCGCCTCCACCATCCGGGAGCCCGGCCCAGGGCCAGCTTCCGTCCACACTCCAGGCCAGGACGGCCTGAGCCACCGGACCGGGCTTCCTGGAACTGGCCCAGGGCGGGGCTGCAGCCAGGGCCTCGGGCAGGGCCAAAGCTTGGGTGACGTGCCATCAGCCCAGCCCGTCCCCCAGGGGAGTTGCCCGGCCTTCCAGAAGACGCCAGTGCCCAGTGCTTTGCTGATCTGTTGGTCCAGAAAGGGAAGGAGCGGTGCAGGCTCTGGCCCAGCCTCAGATCAATAGTCCTCACTCAGGAAGGGCTGGGCGGGGTAGAGGGCGACGCCGGCCAGGACCTGGGGCAGGACTGCAGTCCAGCGGGCCTCTGTCCCCCGTGGTGAGATGAGGCCGAGCCATGTCCCGAGTCTCCGGGGGCCCCAGGGCAGCAAGGCCGTGGGCTTGAAGGGGGCCGCAGCCCGAGGCTTCCTGCCCAGCTGGGCTGGTTGGAGGTTGAGACCTCGTGGTCCTTCCCGCTGTCGGGGGACCCCATGGCAGGTCAAGGGGCATCTGGCAGCAGTGGGTTTCCCCCTGCCCGAGGCCTCACAGGAGAGAGCTAGCCTCGGCTGAAGGTCGGGGGCCTGAGGACACGGCACAGCTTGTGCAGGAGGGGATGCGGGGATGGGGGGCCCCAGGGGCGTGGGCCTGCCCCACCCTGACCCTGCGGCCGGCCAGCAGCCCCTACTGGCCCCGCGGTGATGCCTCCCCTGGGGCGGCCATGCCGGGACTCCGGACGCTGCATCTCCAGGAGCAGCCGGGGATCCTCGCTTTCCAGAGCACGCCCCCCGGCCCCGTCTTCCTCTCACCCCGGTCCTTTCGCTGCCTGGCACCCTGGTGGACCCCGGGGGCTGGGCGGGACACAGCAGACTCAGACGGGGACAAAAATAGCCCGTGAACGAATCACTGAATAAGACCCTGCCGCTGGGGGAGTGCAGAGGTCTCGGGGCAGGAGAGAACCAGGTGCCTGGGGACGGACCTGGAAGCCAGGAGGGCTGGAGGGACTCCGGGATGGCACGGGGTTGGAGCACGGCCGCCCCATCCCCGAGGAAGCAGATGGCCAGTAACAGGGAAGGCGAGTGACCTTCCCCAGGGACCCGATCAGCACTGGTGACCCAGGAGCGTGGTCAGTGGCCGGTGCGGGTGGCTCTTCTCTGGGAACCCCGTCGAGGACCACGTGGACCTGCCTCCTCCTTCCGCAGCTCCCGGGGATGGGAGCGTGGGGACAGGGGTTCCCCTCACTGCCGTGGGAGCCCCCGGGTGGGAGTTATAAGTGGACAGGAGTGCTGTTGCCACGGAGACCAGGGTGACTGCTCCGGGGGCAGCTCTGGTCGGCGCCGAGAAGCCCCCATGGCTCCCGCCCCCCCTCCTGGGAACGGGAGGCTGGCCGGCCGGGCTCTGTGGGCATCTCTGGGCAGCAGCTCCACGCTGGCCGTTGGTTATCATTGAAATATGATTCCCCCGTGCTGCTCTCAGTGTGGCAGGAAGCTCTCCGGGCTGGGCGGCCCCCCACGTGCCACCTCGATTGGGATGGGGAGGGGGCACACAGGACATGCCCCTGAGGGTCAGGGTTTGGCCACAGCGGTGAAAACACCGTGGAGAAGCCAGTTTCTGGGGGCTGGGGTGTCCCTCTGGAGCCCTGGTGGATGGGGGCTCAGGGCCCCATGACCCCGTTAGATTCAGGGCGTCCCAGCCCCGCCCCCAGCCTGGATTTGGGCTACTTTCACAGCCGGCAGCACTTATCCCTGCAAGAAGCCCCAAGCAGGAGGGAGAGTTTGGGGGTCTCCACGCCAGGACCACCGAGAGTCTCGTGTCAGGTTTGTGTGTGTGGGCGGGGGGAGACGGGCTGAGGTCTCAGGAAACCTGGAAAGCAGCCCCTCTGTGTTCTGAGGCTCCCCCGGGACCCCCAGCCAGGCCCCACCAGGGTCAGGGTGGAAGTGGCCATGGCAGAGGGGCCACGCCTGGGCTCTGGAACACTGGGCGCCAGGGGACACTTTCGGGGCCAGCCACTGAGCCACCCGGGCAGGCAGGTGTGCCCTGGGAGGTTCCTCAGACACCTTGCGCACCAGGTAAGGCAGCTCAGGCTCCCCGCGTCCCCTGGCTTGTTTCTGCACCCACGGGGGCCCCTGCATCTCGGTCACGGTTTTCCTCGTGGGTCTGCTTCCCTGGCGCGGCAGCTCCCCGGAGCGGGCCTGGGCCCTGCAGCCCACAGTGGTTCCTCCTCAGCGAGCTGGATGAGGGCCGGCTCTGTGCAGGGTGGTCCACACCTGGCCTGGAGGAGCGGACAGGCCTCAGGTTTGCCCGGTCCAGACACCGGGAGGGGAAGCTGCATTCATGCCGTAAAGAACCTAGACCCCAGGTCCCCTCCCCCTGCCCTTTGTGCCCCAGGAAGCAGAGGCCAGAAGAGGGACCTGCCCGAGGCCGAAGAGTTCACCCAGGCAGAGTGCGCTGCTGCAGTGTCCACACAGCCAGGCCAGGGCGGGGAACGGTGACCGCAGGTGGTGTGGGACAGGCAGGGTGACCAAGCAGCCCCGGAACACGCCTGGTAAGCCACGCTGCCCAGATACTGATTGGCACCATTTCATTTTATTTCACGTGCAAGAACAAGGGTTTCAACCTGATGAAGGGCACCCATGGAAAGCCCACAGCTGACGTCCTGCCTCATGGTGGAAGACTAGATACTTCTCCCCGCATAAATTTGTAAGAGCTGCTGTGACAAAGTGCCATAGGCTGGGTGGCTTAAACAACAGAGATTTGCTCTCTCTCAGTCTGGAGGCTGGAAGTCCAAGATCAAGGTGTTGGCAGGTTGGTGCCTTCCAAGGGCTCTGAGCGAGAGTCTGTGCCCGGCCTCTTCCTTAGTTTCTGGTGTGTGCTGGCGTCTCTGGCGTCCCTGGCTCATAGAAGCATCACCCGATCTCTGCCTTCGTCTTCACACGGTGCTCTCCCTGTGTGCATGTCTGTGTCCAAATTTTCCCTTTGTATGAAGACCCAGTCAGGCTGGATTTAGGGTCCCCCCCCCCCCAGTATGACCTCATCTTAACTAATGACGTCTGCAAAGACCTTATTTCCAAATAAGCTCACACTGTGAGATTCTAGGGGTTAGGAGTCCCACGTGGGAATTCTGAGGAGGACACAACTCAGCCCCTAATTAATCTCCAAGATCAGGAACAAGGCAAGAATGTCTGTTCTCTCCACTTCAACTCAATGTCATTCTAGACATCCTACCCTGCCAAGGGGCAAGCAAAAGAAAAAGAGCATCTAGATTGGAAAGGAGGAGATAAATTGTCTTTATGCACAGATCGTGGGATCAACTACATGGGAAATACTATGACAACGTATAAAAAAGCTTCCAGACCTAATAAGTGCAGCAAGGTTAATACAACACTACCGTGCAGAAATAGATTGTATTCTACTTATGAGCAACAAACAATTCAGAACTGAAATGAAAAGTAACACCAAAATATGAAATATTCAGGGATAGAGCTTACCAAAAAAATGTGCAAATCCTGACTGAAAATTACAGAATATTGCTGGAGGAAATTAAGATGAATTAAATAAACGGAGAGCTGTACTGTGTTCACGGATTGGAAGATGCAATATTGTTAAAATGTCAATTCTCCCCAAATCGATGTAATCCTTCAAAGCAACCCCAGCCTCAGTCCTATCAGGGTCTTTGCCAAAGTTGACAAGCTGATTCTCAAATTCATAGGGAAACGTGAAGGACTGAGAATATCTAGCATAAATCTGATAATGAAGAATAAATCTGGAGGACATACATAACCTGGTTTCAAGATTTATTACGCAATGACCACAATCAGGACAGTGTGGTGTTGGCATCAGTACCTGGACAAGTACAGGAATGGAACAGAACAGATGGTCCACAAGCAGGTCCACACATATATGGACAATTTTCAACAAAGCGCAGACACGGTTCAATGGGGAAAATATAGTCTTTTCAACAAATGGCGCAGAGACAATGGATATCCAGGGGCACACAAATGGAACTTTGATCTATACCTCTCACCATAAACTAAACATTAACTCAAAATCGTAGACCTACATATATAATCTAAAGCTAAGATTTCTAGAAGAGAACATAGGAGAATATATTTGTAACTCTGAGTTAGGAAAAGAGTTCCTAGATACAACACCAAAATGAGCCATAAAAGAAAATGGATAAATTGGACTTCATGAAATGAGGAGCTTTGCTCTGCCAAAGGCACTGCTGAGAAGCTGGAAAGACCAGCACAGACTGGGAGAAAACTTTGCAAGGCGTACGTCCAATAAAGGACTTAAATCTAGAACTCCCTGAACCCCCAAATAGGAAAACAACCCAATTTAAAAAACAGGCCAAAAATGTGAGTTCACAGTTCACCAAGGAAGCCACACGATGGTAAATAAGCAAATAAGTTCAACGTTAGTCATTAGGGAAATGCAAATTAAAACCCACGGGGCTGCTGCAGAGGGCCCGGCTCCGGGGTTCCGGCTAGAACGTTCCAGACACCACTGTGCCCTAATTGGAAAGTCTAGAATTTAAAAGACTGACCATCCCAACGGCCCATGAGGTTGGGAATGCACAGGAACTCTCGTTCCTTGCTGGTGAGCGTATGAATGGGTACCACCACTTTAGAAAACAGTCTGGAAATTTCTTTAAAAGTTAAACGTACATCAACCATATGACCCAGCCATTCCATTCGTAGAGACACGAGAGCCTTCCTTCATGCAAAGACTTGCACACAAATTGTCATTGCAGCTTTGTTTGTAACGGTCCCAAACTGGAAACAAAGCACGTGTCCACCACGAGGTGGACAGAGACACACTTGTGGGCACCCATCGCGTGGAGGACGGTGTTACAGCGTGAACGGAGCTCAAGGCTGTAAGTGAAAAGCTGGCAGGACAGAGCCTGCTGCACTGTGCGATTCCACTTGTACCTTCTAGAAAATGCAAACTCATCGCAGTGACAGCTTGGGGATCTGTGGTTGCCTGGAGATGGGGGGGGTAGGGGGTAGGGGGTAGGGGGTGGGGGGTAGGGGCCAGGGCACCAAGGCGCTCACTCTCTTGATTGTGGTGAGAGGTTCATGGTGTGTATTTGTGTCAGACTGTGCACTCCGAATATGTGCAAGTTCCTGTGTGTCCATCATACCTCAATAAAGCTGTTTAGGATGTAAGCAAACAACAAACCCCCTACCAAGTAAGACCAATCCACTGAGTGTTCTCAGGAGATACGAATATGTATCAGACTTCCAGAAATCTGGTACAGTGCTGTTTCAAAGAGGCGCTGCCTCTCCGTCTGCAGAGGGGCCGAGGGGATGCTGGTGTCTCCGTCCAGGCCCGCCTGGACTCCTGTCACCTGTGCGCCGCTTTACACACCTTCAGTGGGGGCTGCGAGGGGTGAGGTACGGGGTCAGGGTCGTGGGACCAGAAAGTGGGTTCAGAGCCTCATCTGGCTGATGCCAAAGCCGGTCCCTGGCCATTCGGCCCCGCCTCCTCCTGCTCTGGTTTCAAAGGCTGCCGTCCCGCTGGGAGGGTGGGCGCGTCCCCTTCCAGACCCTCGTGCCCCTGGCACCTCAGAGCACGTCTTCTCCAGCTGGGAGGGGGCGTGAGGTGCTTCCGCGCTGGCAGACGCCCTTTGGAAATCACCGTCCCCTGGCTCGCAGGTCTGGTCCTGCAGAAAGACGCGGTGACGGGTTTCCCAGAGCAGGCGCCCGGGAGAGGGCGGGGGCCGGGGGCGCCGATGGCAGCTGCTGGGAGCGGCCACTCACCGTCCCCCGTCGGGCAGGGACTGAGGCCAGGAGGGAGCATTCCAGCCGGAACCCCGGAGCCGGGCCCTCTGCGGCAGCCCCGGGGGTCTGCAGCATCTGGCGCCTGGCCGGCGGGCGGTGGCAGGGCCTGTGGCACTGACCGGCCACACTGGGACCGAGGGCCTTTCTCAGGCGGCAGGGGAAGCGGTCAGGCTGGCCACCTTGTCCTCGGCGCTGCGGTCTTGCTCGGCACCGCACACCGCAGGCTTCCTGATTGCTCTGGGCACAGACAAGATGCAGCGACTCTCTCTCTTGCTGGGGGGAGGATGGGCTCCGTGTCGTGGCCCCGGTCCCCTGCCCTCTCTGCTCAGCCTGGCAGGGCCTTGCCTGGGTTCCTGTGTCTGTGCTCCCCAATGCCCCCTCCCGAGACCCCCGGAGCAGGGAGAACAGCCAGGGTGGGCTGCGGACGGCAAGTAAGAGCAGTAGAGAACAGTGTCCTAATAACAGTGCATTGCTAATATTTTGAAGCATAAGTAGGTTGCCTTGGGGCATTCCATATTCTTCTCCAAGGCACTGATTGCAATTTGAGGTTACCTATGTTTTGGGATTTATTGCTTGTTATGGATTGAATTGTGTCCCCCAAAGGATGCTGAAGTCCTAACCCCCAGCACCTTTGTTTGTGACCTTATGTGGAAAGAGGGTCTTTGTGGATGATCAAGGTAAAATGAGGTCATTAGGACAGGCCCTAGTCCAATATGACCATGTCTTTATAAAAAGGGGAAATTTGTACCCAGACAAGCACACAAAGGAGACGCCACGTGAAGATGAAGGCAGAGATTGGGATGATGCTCCTACAGGCCAAGGAACCCCAAAGATTGTCAGCAAAGCCCTAGAAGCTGGCGGAGAGCCTGGGACAGATCCTCCCTTGGGCTTAGGAGGAACCAGCCCTGCCCACACCCTGACCTGGGACTCCTGACCTCCAGGCTGAGAATAGCTCTCTGCTGTTGGAGCTGCCCAGCCTGTGGTCCTCTGTTGCGGCCGCCTCAGGTCCCTGATTACTCCTTTCCCCTCTGGACTGGACACTCCACACAGGCAACAGCCGCATTCGTCCCGTCCCAGGGAACCTGGCCCCCGGCCTGGACACGGGATCCACCGTGACAGTTTGCAGACTGAACATATGAAGGACCCCTTGTGGATTAGAGGGTCTCTCAGAGACCCCTTCTGGCCCCTTAGGTCTCCTGAAAATGTCTGGGGTGCTGGTGGGGATCCCAGGCCCAGGGGCAGCCCCCCAACCCGGGGCTTCTGTGGACGACGTCTGTCGAGACACGGGTACCTTCTCCACTCCCGGGAGCTGGCGAAGGGTCCCCACGGCCACAGCCACTGAGGGGGAACCCCGGGCCCTCTCCTGCCCTTCAGAGTGGGGGGCTGGGAGCCAGCTTGCGAGTCAGCTTCCAGGCCCTTGAGACCCACCCGTCATGTGTGCACGAGTGTGCAGGCTTGTGCCGGGGGGCGGGGGCGGTTGCTCCCCGGCTCACACGTCTCCAGGCTGGAAGGACGCGGGCCTGGGGTCCCCGGGTCTAGCGCTGCTAGATTTGGGCCCAGCCTGCTTTCCAGAGCGAGGCTGGCTTCCACCCCCAGTTCCTTGGCATCCCCCCGGGAGCACAGTCCCGCTGGGCTGGGAGACCCACGGTGGGGGGCTTCAGAGGCCCCGCAAGGTTATTGGGGTGCAGAGGAGGCCCCCCACCGCCCAGCCAGGTGTCTGCGAGGAAGGCCTGTCTGTGAAGACCTGGGTTTACCACGTGCGGCCGTCACCCTCACAGGAAACGTGCCATCGAGTTGAAAACAGCTCCATTGCAAACATGGCTAACCGGTTCCCAAAGATGGGGCCGCTGGCCACCAAGCAATGTCCCCGAGGGGCCGTGAGCCCTGCATTGGAGGGAGGCCTGTCCCCCCCCCCCAACTACGCCCCGGACCCCGGGTTGGAGCTGCTGTGATGGGGGCTGGTCTCCCCTCCCCCGCCGGCCCCCGGGCTCTGGTTGTGTCGCTGGGGCCCCACCCTCGGCGTCATCCTCAAGGTCTAGCCAGACTGTTGTAACACGGCCATTTATGGGGAAGGCCCAGCCACGAAATGGGGTTGAAACTCTGCACGCAACAGCCAGCGCTCTGGGCACACAGGAAGTCTGGTGGCTTCGGGCAGTGAGGCGTTTAAGGCACAGTATCTGCTGGTTCTGGAGACCTGGCGTGATGGTCAAGGCCGGCCACAGACAGGCTGCAGGTGGACGGGCCGGGGCTGGGGGCTGCCGGAGGGTCTCTGCCATTGGGTGTCGCTCTGGCCCCTCAGGTGTGTCCGTGATTTCTTTCTTTCTTTTTTTTTTTTTTTTAATTTTTTAAAAAATAGATTTTATTTATTTATTTATTTAGGCTATGTTGGGTCCCCATTGCTGCGCGCAGGCTTTCTCTAGTTGCCGCGAGCGGGGGCTACTCTTCGTTACGGTGCGTGGGCTTCTCATTGCAGTGGCTTCTCTTGTTGCGGAGCATGGGCTCTAGGCGTACGGGATTCAGTAGTTGTGGCACGCGGGCTCAGTAGTTGTGGCACATGGGCTCAGTAGTTGTGGCTCGTGGGCTCTAGAGCGCAGGCTCAGTGGTTGTGGCGCACGGGCTTAGTTGCTCCACAGCATGTGGGATCTTCCCGGACCAGGGATCAAACCCGTGTCCCCTGCCTTGGCAGGCGGATTCTTAACCACTGCGCCATCAGGGAAGCCCCTGTCCGTGAGTTCTTGTCCCCTGAAGGGCTTGGGGTCAGGAATCACCATCCAGTTGTGAGAGCAGAGGTCCAACTCTCAGACCTTGGACCGTGAGACCCAAAGGAGCTGGGTGGGGTGCCCAGCACTTGGGCAGCTCAGGTCCCTTTGAAGATCCAAACAAGGGCCGGCCTCTGGCCCGGCCATTAGGGCTCTGAAAACAGGAGGAAAACCCCACCCTCGGCCAAGGTTTTCCTGCTCTTTGAAAGGATCTTGGTTCCAGGGTCCCACCCTCAGAAGGTTCCGGAATCAGCCTGTTTCCCCCGCTCTCCTGCCCCAGGAGTACCCAAGGGGAGTGGGGGATGTGAGCGAGCTGGGTGGGTGTTTATCTGTCCCCGGAGAGCTCTGGTGATGTGGCACCCGGGGGCCCACACAGGCCACCCCATGTGTTCCGGAGCAGAGGAAGGGAGCACATGGGCCCTGGGCCGCCCGCCCACGGAGCCCTCCTACCAACGGCCACCAGAACCAGGCCCGGCCGGCAGAATGAATGGGCCTAGTGGGGAGAGGCTGGGACACGTACACCTGCCAGTGGGGGCACAGCTCTGGCCGTGGGGGCCAAGGGGGGGGTCCAAGTGTCCTGCCCCGGCCACCTGTTGGATACCCCGTGCATGTGCAGCCCGTGTCACAGGTGGGCTCCAGCTGCAGCCGGGGGTGGAGGTGGGACCTGGGAACGGGGTGGGGGGGCGGTGAGAGGATGGGGGCAGGGATGGGGGGTGAGAGGATGGGGGCAGTGGATGGGGGGTGAGAGGATGGGGGCAGGGGATGGGGGTGAGAGGATGGGGGCAGGGATGGGGGTGAGAGGATGGGGGCAAGGATGGGGGGTGAGAGGATGGAGGCAGGGATGGGGGGTGAGAGGATGGGGGCAGGGATGGGGGGTGAGAAGATGGGGGCAGGGAATGGGGGGTGAGAGGATGGTGGCAGGGATGGGGGTGAGAGGATGGGGCCAGGGATGGGGGGGTGAGAGGATGGGGGCAGGGATAGGAGGTGAGAGGATGAGGGCAGGGATAGGGGGTGAGAGGATGGGGGGCAGGGGATGGGGGTGAGAGGATGGTGGCAGGGATGGGGATGAGAGGATGGGGGTAGGGATGGGGGTGAGAGGATGGGGCCAGGGATGGGGGGGTGAGAGGATGGGGGCAGGGATAGGAGGTGAGAGGATGAGGGCAGGGATAGGGGGTGAGAGGATGGGGGGCAGGGGATGGGGGGTGAGAGGCTGGGGGCAGGGATGGGGGTGAGAAGATGGGGGCAGGGATGGGGGGTGAGAGGATGGGGGCAGGGGATGGGGGTGAGAGGATGGGGGCAGGGATGGGGGGTGAGGGGCAGACGGAGCCCCCGGGCTCAGCGGGATGCCTCCCCCTGCAGCTGTCCCCACCCCGTCCGGTGCAGCCCCATCCTCGAGGCCACCTCCTCCTGGTGTGGCTGTAGCTCCTGCCCTTCATGGGCTCCCAGCACCTGCTGTTTACTCCCAACCTCCTCCTCCCCCACCACTTCTCATTTTTATTTATTTTGAGATGTTGGAGAAGTCGGAAAAGCAGCGTGAAGATTACAGCAGCTCCCACGTCTGCACCAGGAAGGAGCATCTGCTCTCTGTCGAGCTTGCTGTTATGCGTCTGTGGTTATTTAACGAGACGTTCTTTCGCTCTCCCTTGAAGTATGCTTATGACCACCTCGACATCGCCCCCGTCGCCTCTGGGCTCTCCCCCTCCACCTGCCGCGGCTCCTCTGGGCCTCCTCGGCCCGCCGCGAGCACCTCTGGCCCTGCAGGCGCGTGTCCGCAGGGGGCCCTCCCCCACCCGCTCCTTGATGGCCGTGGCATCAGTGTCGGGCGTCCTCCTGTGTGTCTCCGCTGGTGACCTCCCTCCTACACCCAGCACCGGCACTGCCGGCTGTCGGTTTTGGAGAGACAGCCAGGTGGCCCTCTGAAGCCCTGTCCCAAGTGGTGCCCGGCTGAGGCGGGCAGGACTCTCCGGTCCCCAGGCTGGGGCAGCTGTGACCACTGCCGTTCCCCCCGAGGGCAGGGCAGGGCTGGCTCTCTGCACGCCCTTGGCTGTAGGCCGCAAGGTGCCGTGCGTGCGCTGGGGGACATGGATGTCCGGGTTGTGGGGCTGGGCGAGGCCCCGGGTGGGGTCCCTGGAGCAGCCTGAGGGCTTCCGGCCTGTCCACCACCTGCACAGAATCTGGAGTCCTGCAGCCCTCGGGGCACGGGGCTCACGCTGACCCCACCCCCACCCCCCACCCCCGCCCCTGCCAGGCCCAGGCTAACAGCCCCCAGGGTCTTGGGGAAGGTGGTGGGAGATTCTGCTGCTGCAGGAGCCTCTTCAGAGGAAAGTCACGTCCCCGACCCAACCCCCTGCTGTCACCACACATGGGGTCGGGGGCCGCTGCCCGCACTCAGCCACTGCTGGGGGCCTGGGGCTGGGGGGTCCTGGGCAGGGCCAGGATGGATGGCCTGGTGTTCAGGAGGATGTGTGGGGCAGGATGTGTGTGTGCAGTGTGTGTGTGTGTATGTGGTATGCGGGATGTAGTAGGTGGTGTGTGTGTGTGCGGTGTGTGTGTGTGTATGTGGTGTGTGGGATGTAGTAGGTGGTGTGTGTGTGTGCAGTGTGTGTGTGTATGCGGTGTGCGGGATGTAGTAGGTGGTGTGTGTGTGTGCAGTGTGTGTGTGTGTATGTGGTGTGTGGGATGTAGTAGGTGGTGTGTGTGTGTGCACTCTGTGTGTGTGTATGTGGTGTGCGGGATGTAGTAGGTGGTGTGTGTGTGTGCAGTGTGTGTGTGTATGTGGTGTGTGGGATGTAGTAGGTGGTGTGTGTGTGTGCAGTGTGTGTGTGTATGTGGTGTGCGGGATGTAGTAGGTGGTGTGTGTGTGTGCAGTGTGTGTGTTTGTATGTGGTGTGTGGGATGTAGTAGGTGGTGTGTGTGTGTGCAGTGTGTGTGTGTATGTGGTGTGTGGGATGTAGTAGGTGGTGTGTGTGTGTGCAGTGTGTGTGTGTGTATGTGGTGTGTGGGATGTAGTAGGTGGTGTGTGTGTGTGCACTGTGTGTGTGTGTATGTGGTGTGCGGGATGTAGTAGGTGGTGTGTATGTGTGCAGTTTGTGTGTGTATGTATGTGGTGTGCGGGATATAGTAGGTGGTGTGTGTGTGTGCAGTTTGTGTGTGTATGTATGTGGTGTGCGGGATATAGTAGGTGGTGTGTGTGTGTGCAGTGTGTGTGTATGTATGTGGTGTGCGGGATGTAGTAGGTGGTGTGTGTGTGTGTGCACTGTGTGTGTGTGTATGTGGTGTGTGGGATGTAGTAGGTGGTGTGTGTGTGTGCAGTGTGTGTGTGTATGTGGTGTGTGGGATGTAGTAGGTGATGTGTGTGTGTGCACTGTGTGTGTGTGTATGTGGTGTGTGGGATGTAGTAGGTGGTGTGTGTGTGTGCAGTGTGTGTGTGTATGTGGTGTGTGGGATGTAGTAGGTGGTGTGTGTGTGTGCAGTGTGTGTGTGTGTATGTGGTGTGTGGGATGTAGTAGGTGGTGTGTGTGTGTGCAGTGTGTGTGCGTGTATGTGGTGTGCGGGATGTAGTAGGTGGTGTGTGTGTGTGCACTGTGTGTGTGTGTATGTGGTGTGCGGGATGTAGTAGGTGGTGTGTGTGTGTGCAGTGTGTGTGTGTGTGTGTGTGGTGTGCGGGATGTAGTAGGTGGTGTCTGTGTGTGCCGTGTGTGTGTATGTATGTGGTGTGCGGGATGTAGTAGGTGGTGTGTGTGTGTGCAGTGTGTGTGTGTATGTGGTGTGTGGGATGTAGTAGGTGATGTGTGTGTGTGCACTGTGTGTGTGTGTATGTGGTGTGCGGGATGTAGTAGGTGGTGTGTGTGTGTGCAGTGTGTGTGTGTATGTGGTGTGTGGGATGTAGTAGGTGATGTGTGTGTGTGCACTGTGTGTGTGTGTATGTGGTGTGCGGGATGTAGTAGGTGGTGTGTGTGTGTGCAGTGTGTGTGTGTGTATGTGGTGTGTGGGATGTAGTAGGTGGTGTGTGTGTGTGCAGTGTGTGTGTATGTATGTGGTGTGTGGGATGTAGTAGGTGGTGTGTGTGTGTGCAGTGTGTGTGTGTATGTGGTGTGTGGGATGTAGTAGGTGGTGTGTGTGTGTGCACTGTGTGTGTGTGTATGTGGTGTGCGGGATGTAGTAGGTGGTGTGTGTGCAGTGTGTGTGTGTGTATGTGGTGTGTGGGATGTAGTAGGTGGTGTGTGTGTGTGCAGTGTGTGTGTATGTGGTGTGTGGGCTGTAGTAGGTGGTGTGTGTGTGTATGTGGTGTGCGGGATGTAGTAGGTGGTGTGTGTGTGCGCACTGTGTGTGTATGTATGTGGTGTGCGGGATGTAGTAGGTGGTGTGTGTGTGTGCAGTGTGTGTGTGTGTGTGTGTGTGGTGTGCAGGATGTAGTAGGTGGTGCGTGTGTGTGCCGTGTGTGTGTATGTATGTGGTGTGCGGGATGTAGTAGGTGGTGTGTGTGTGTGCAGTGTGTGTGTGTATGTGGTGTGCGGGATGTAGTAGGTGATGTGTGTGTGTGCACTGTGTGTGTGTGTATGTGGTGTGCGGGATGTAGTAGGTGGTGTGTGTGTGTGCAGTGTGTGTGTGTGTATGTGGTGTGTGGGATGTAGTAGGTGGTGTGTGTGTGTGCAGTGTGTGTGTATGTATGTGGTGTGTGGGATGTAGTAGGTGGTGTGTGTGTGCAGTGTGTGTGTGTGTATGTGGTGTGTGGGATGTAGTAGGTGGTGTGTGTGTGTGCAGTGTGTGTGTGTATGTGGTGTGTGGGATGTAGTAGGTGATGTGTGTGTGTGCACTGTGTGTGTGTGTATGTGGTGTGTGGGATGTAGTAGGTGGTGTGTGTGTGTGCAGTGTGTGTGTATGTATGTGGTGTGCGGGATGTAGTAGGTGGTGTGTGTGTGTGCAGTGTGTGTGTGTATGTGGTGTGTGGGATGTAGTAGGTGGTGTGTGTGTGTGCAGTGTGTGTGTGTATGTGGTGTGTGGGATGTAGTAGGTGGTGTGTGTGTGTGCAGTGTGTGTGTGTATGTGGTGTGTGGGATGTAGTAGGTGGTGTGTGTGTGTGTGTGTGGTGTGCGGGATGTAGTAGGTGGTGTGTGTGTGTGCCGTGTGTGTGTATGTATGTGGTGTGCGGGATGTAGTAGGTGGTGTGTGTGTGTGCAGTGTGTGTGTGTATGTGGTGTGTGGGATGTAGTAGGTGGTGTGTGTGTGTGCAGTGTGTGTGTGTATGTGGTGTGTGGGATGTAGTAGGTGGTGTGTGTGTGTGCAGTGTGTGTGTGTGTATGTGGTGTGTGGGCTGTAGTAGGTGGTGTGTGTGTGTGCAGTGTGTGTGTATGTGGTGTGTGGGCTGTAGTAGGTGGTGTGTGTGTGTATGTGGTGTGCGGGATGTAGTAGGTGGTGTGTGTGTGTGCACTGTGTGTGTATGTATGTGGTGTGTGGGATGTAGTAGGTGGTGTGTGTGTGTGCAGTGTGTGTGTGTATGTGGTGTGTGGGATGTAGTAGGTGGTGTGTGTGTGTGCACTGTGTGTGTGTGTATGTGGTGTGCGGGATGTAGTAGGTGGTGTGTGTGCAGTGTGTGTGTGTGTATGTGGTGTGTTGGATGTAGTAGGTGGTGTGTGTGTGTGCAGTGTGTGTGTGTATGTGGTGTGTGGGATGTAGTAGGTGGTGTGTGTGTGTGCAGTGTGTGTGTGTGTGTGTGGTGTGCGGGATGTAGTAGGTGGTGTGTGTGTGTGCCGTGTGTGTGTATGTATGTGGTGTGCGGGATGTAGTAGGTGGTGTGTGTGTGTGCAGTGTGTGTGTGTATGTGGTGTGTGGGATGTAGTAGGTGATGTGTGTGTGTGCACTGTGTGTGTGTGTATGTGGTGTGCGGGATGTAGTAGGTGGTGTGTGTGTGTGCAGTGTGTGTGTGTGTATGTGGTGTGTGGGATGTAGTAGGTGGTGTGTGTGTGTGCAGTGTGTGTGTATGTATGTGGTGTGTGGGATGTAGTAGGTGGTGTGTGTGTGTGCACTCTGTGTGTGTGTATGTGGTGTGCGGGATGTAGTAGGTGGTGTGTGTGTGTGCAGTGTGTGTGTGTATGTGGTGTGTGGGATGTAGTAGGTGGTGTGTGTGTGTGCAGTGTGTGTGTGTATGTGGTGTGTGGGATGTAGTAGGTGGTGTGTGTGTGTGCAGTGTGTGTGTTTGTATGTGGTGTGTGGGATGTAGTAGGTGGTGTGTGTGTGTGCAGTGTGTGTGTGTATGTGGTGTGTGGGATGTAGTAGGTGGTGTGTGTGTGTGCAGTGTGTGTGTGTGTATGTGGTGTGTGGGATGTAGTAGGTGGTGTGTGTGTGTGCACTGTGTGTGTGTGTATGTGGTGTGCGGGATGTAGTAGGTGGTGTGTGTGTGTGCAGTTTGTGTGTGTATGTATGTGGTGTGCGGGATATAGTAGGTGGTGTGTGTGTGTGCAGTTTGTGTGTGTATGTATGTGGTGTGCGGGATATAGTAGGTGGTGTGTGTGTGTGCAGTGTGTGTGTATGTATGTGGTGTGCGGGATGTAGTAGGTGGTGTGTGTGTGTGCACTGTGTGTGTGTGTATGTGGTGTGTGGGATGTAGTAGGTGGTGTGTGTGTGCGCACTGTGTGTGTATGTATGTGGTGTGTGGGATGTAGTAGGTGGTGTGTGTGTGTGCAGTGTGTGTGTATGTGGTGTGTGGGCTGTAGTAGGTGGTGTGTGTGTGTATGTGGTGTGTGGGATGTAGTAGGTGGTGTGTGTGTGTGCAGTGTGTGTGTATGTATGTGGTGTGCAGGATGTAGTAGGTGGTGTGTGTGTGTGCAGTGTGTGTGTATGTGGTGTGTGGGCTGTAGTAGGTGATGTGTGTGTGCAGTGTGTGTGTATGTATGTGGTGTGTGGGATGTAGTAGGTGGTGTGTGTGTGTGCAGTGTGTGTGTATGTGGTGTGTGGGCTCTAGTAGGTGGTGTGTGTGTGTGCAGTGTGTGTGTGTATGTGGTGTGTGGGATGTAGTAGGTGGTGTGTGTGTGTGCAGTGTGTGTGTATGTATGTGGTGTGTGGGATGTAGTAGGTGGTGTGTGTGTGCAGTGTGTGTGTATGTATGTGGTGTGTGGGCTGTAGTAGGTGGTGTGTGTGTGCAGTGTGTGTGTATGTATGTGGTGTGTGGGCTGTAGTAGGTGGTGTGTGTGTGCAGTGTGTGTGTATGTATGTGGTGTGTGGGATGTAGTAGGTGGTGTGTGTGTGTGCAGTGTGTGTGTATGTGGTGTGTGGGCTGTAGTAGGTGGTGTGTGTGTGTGCAGTGTGTGTGTATGTGGTGTGTGGGCTGTAGTAGGTGGTGTGTGTGTGTATGTGGTGTGCGGGATGTAGTAGGTGGTGTGTGTGTGCGCACTGTGTGTGTATGTATGTGGTGTGTGGGATGTAGTAGGTGGTGTGTGTGTGTGCAGTGTGTGTGTATGTGGTGTGTGGGCTGTAGTAGGTGGTGTGTGTGTGTATGTGGTGTGCGGGATGTAGTAGGTGGTGTGTGTGTGCGCACTGTGTGTGTATGTTTGTGGTGTGCGGGATGTAGTAGGTGGTGTGTGTGTGTGCAGTGTGTGTGTTTATGTGGCATGCGGGATGTAGTAGGTGGTGTGTGTGTGTGCAGTGTGTGTGTGTATGTATGTGGTGTGTGGGATGTAGTAGGTGGTGTGTGTGTGTGCAGTGTGTGTGTGTATGTGGCGTGCGGGATGTAGTAGGTGGTGTGTGTGTGTGCAGTGTGTGTGTGTATGTATGTGGTGTGTGGGATGTAGTAGGTGGTGTGTGTGCACTGTGTGTGTGTGTATGTGGTGTGCGGGATGTAGTAGGTGGTGTGTGTGTGTGCAGTGTGTGTGTGTATGTATGTGGTGTGCGGGATGTAGTAGGTGGTGTGTGTGCACTGTGTGTGTGTGTATGTGGTGTGCGGGATGTAGTAGGTGGTGTGTGTGCAGTGTGTGTGTGTGTGTATGTGGTGTGCGGGATGTAGTAGGTGGTGTGTGTGCAGTGTGTGTGTATGTATGTGGTGTGTGGGATGTAGTAGGTGGTGTGTGTGTGTGCAGTGTGTGTATGTATGTGGTGTGTGGGATGTAGTAGGTGGTGTGTGTGTGTGCAGTGTGTGTGTATGTGGTGTGTGGGCTGTAGTAGGTGGTGTGTGTGTGTATGTGGTGTGCGGGATGTAGTAGGTGGTGTGTGTGTGCGCACTGTGTGTGTATGTATGTGGTGTGCGGGATGTAGTAGGCGGTGTGTGTGTGTCCACTGTGTGTGTACGTATGTGGTGTGTGGGATTTAGTAAGCGGTGTGTGGCATGTGCTGTCAGGATGTCATGGTCGGGCAGAGCTGGGGGTTTGCGTCATGAAGCTGATTTTGGCACCAACCAGACACCCGTTCTGGACAAGCCCGCAGCCGGCCCTGGCCTGAGAGCTACCGAGGAGAACCAGTTTTGGGGAAAGTAATTAATTTGGGGTCAAATGGCACTGCTCTTAATTGGTTTCCTTCCTTGAAAACTCAGAAAAGCCAGGAGGCCCTGAATGTCCCCCCCCCCCCCCCCGTCGTGGCGGCCTCTGCCGCGGCGCAGACCCCAGAGAGCGTCTGGGTCTCCAGGGGCCCCGACGGCCCGTCTCAGCCTGGGGAGGCCGCAGTGGCGGGGAGGGCAGGGGGCCCGCTCCAGGCTCCGGGCCCCGCAGGCAGCTCGCGCCCCCCCCAGTACATTCCTGCGGCTCAGTGGGCGGGACAGAAGGTCATTGTCTGGTGAGGAGGCCAGGCCACCTGTCTCGGCAGGCTCCCCTTGCGTCAGTCCTGGCCGGTGGCATCTGTCCACCCTCCCCTGTGAGACCGGCCTCGCCTCGCCCTCCCCGCGCCTGGCGTGTCTGGAGCTGCCCTCGGGGTGGCCTCACCTCGGGGGGGCGCACGGCCACAAAGCGTTCACAAGGCAGCCTTCTCCGGACTCTCCGCCGGACCTCCCAGGCCCTCTGTGGGCGGCTGGCCATTTGTCCCAAGTCCATTCCTGGGTCCTTTTTGAGGAAGGGCCTTCTGTCCTGCCCACTCCCCCAGCTGGAGCTAAAAATACTAGGGTCGTAGCCCAGCCCCCATCCTGCCTCTCAGAGAGACTTGCCTTCCAGCCCAGAAGCCACCAAATTCTTTTGATTACCCACACAAGACGTTGGCACACCCTGGCAATTTACGTTTTCGCCTTAAATTACATCTGCGTTATAGTCTCGTGAGCCAGTATCTCAAGGCACAGTGTACGCTCTCCGTGTCGTTTGTTATTGTGACAGCATATGTAAAACCACCCGTAAAAGCCTTGAACCCAACGGCCTGGGAGGTGACTTCCCACCCAGCTCTCAGGTTCTAGTCTGTGAGTCTGGGTGCCACCGGGACAGCAGCCGCTCCTGGGAGGTCCCTGCTCCGGCCCCCACCCCCCAGGGAGCGCGGGAGGGTTGGGCCTGGGGCCCCCGCTGGCTCTCCTCTGCCCTGGAGCTGGGGGTCATGAGGAGCTGGGCCGCTCCTGGGGCCCGGCCTGCAGCAACGGTGGCCCCTGGGAGGCCTCTCTCCTGGCCCTGGCTGCCCCTGTCTGGGGGTCTCTGCACGATTCTGACTCCTGGGGCTGATGGGGCCCGTGGCCGGCCGCCCCGGGAGTGGTGATGGGGGCTCTGGGGCCTGGGAAGCGTGCCCCTCAGGCTCAGCGTATCCACGGCTTAAAGCCAGGGAGCCAGCTGACGGTGGGCACAGACCGGGCGGGGCGGCAGATGGGCCCTCTGGCGCATGTGCATCACACAGTGTCTGTCCTTTTGCGTCTGGCTTATTTCACTGAACATAATGTCTTTAAAATTCATCCATGCTGTAGTAGGCGTCAGAATGTCCTTTTTTAAGCCTGAATAATATTCCTCCTCTGTGTTTCTGAGGTGCCGGCCCCCTCATACGTCCCCCCGCCTGTCACCCTCTGGCCAGCCTGTGAGGTCAGCATTATGTCTGGGACGTGGCTTTGTGGGGAGCGCGGAGGGAGCCCCCAGGCCTGGACCTGCCGCCCCCATCTTCCCACCACACACGCTGGTTGTCCTGACCCTCAGCGTGAGAAGGGCCCTCTTTCCAGAAGCCCCAGCCAGACGAGGAAGGGCTCAGGCTGACCATGCCCGCAGGGTTGCCAGCCTGGCCTGGCAGCCGCTCAGAAACACCAAGACAATACAGAGCACCTGCCATCCTGGGGGGGCATGGCTGAGCCCCCATCTGTTTGCCACCCTGCTCCCCACAGCCACTTGGCTGGAGCCCGGGCTCTGGGTGGGGACGCGGTGGCCTCGGTATCCAAAGGCCACCCTGCAGAGCCTGGGCAGGCCGGGCTGTCCTGACACGCGACTGGGAGGGCCTGGGGTCTCACTGGGGTGGGGACGGCGGGTGAACAGCTGGGGGGCTGCCTTCTGTGTGTGTGTGAGTTCACGTGTGTGCGCATGCGTGTGATGCCAGTGGTGTGTTGGCATCTGTGTGCACATGAGTTGACGTGTACATGTGGGACTGGCTGCGTGGGGCTTTCTCTGGGGCAAGAGGGCCCTGGCACCCAGAGCGGCACCGCTCCTGACGGGCCCCCAACCCAGGAGCCAGATGGGGGCCGGGCTGCAGCCGTGAGGTGGACGCAGTGGTGCTTTCCAAGGTGTGTCCGGATCAGTAGCCAAACCAACCAGAGCAACGTCATCGGCTTTGAAGAGTTAGTGGAAGGCTCTTCCTGCTCGTCCTGCAGAGAAAATGCTGGCCTCGGACGGAAGCCCAGGGTGGGCCTGGTCCTGGCCTGCACCGGGGTTGCGTCAGCCTGCCTGCGAGGCCCCTCTGTCCGGCCCTCCTCCCGGTTCATTTCTCCCCAGGAGGGAGCCCAGGACGGAGATCTGATGTAGCTGAGGCCTTGGAGCAGATACATGCTCTTGCCCTCCCCCATCGCCGATGGCCCTGGGGGGGGTCCCGAGAGCGCGCAGGTGCCGGGGGCAGCCATCACTCGGAGGAGGGCGCGGGGGGCCTGCAAAGGGGGAGCCCGTGGCACGTGCACTGTGGGCTCTGCCCCCCGAGCTGGCAGCTCACCGAGCCCTCTGCCTGAGTGGGGACTGCCACCCTACCGTCCGCCCGGGGCCCTGGGAGAGCACGCTCTGAACTGGTTCTGCTCAAGGGCTCCTGGGGACCGTTCCCACCCCTGCCCTCGCGCGCTGCAGAACCCCGGGCACAGCCAGGATTCCTACACGCTCTGCCCCTGCTCCCCAGGCCGACCAGGGATGGGCAGGATCCCGTCTCCTCCCTGTCCCCTCCCTGTTCCCTCCCCAGGGCCCCCACGAGGACTGCGGCCCCATCCCCACCTGCTTCGAAGAAGGTGGAGCTCTGCCCTGAGAAACACTCTAGGTCCCCAGGTCCGCATCGTGGGTACCGGGCAGGCCGTCCACGGCTGGGGTCACTGGGAAGATGGGGGTCTGGTTCTGGAGAGGAGGGGGGCCCAGGTCAGGAGGAATGTCCTCTGGGTGAGACTGGCCTCGCAGCCCGGCCTTGTGACCCCTGGGCCCCTGGGTCGCCTCCTCCTGGCCCTTCCTGCTGTGACCAGGACGGCCCGGGGTCCTGTGGCCCTGGGCCTGCTCTCAGGCAGCACCTGGCAGGAAGGCCCCCAGGGCTCCCCTCCCACCCTGGCACAGGGCAGGGACTGGGGTCTGCGGAGGAAGTGTAAGGGACCCAAAGGGAAAAGCTGGGCTTCCGGTCCTCCGCTCCCAGCAGGGCTGGCACCTGCAGGGGTTCCCCTCCAGGAAGCGACGCTCCAAGGCTCTGGAGACTCCAGCGGGGTGTCCACAGGGCAATTCAACGCGGGCACCAACTACCAGAGTCAGCACAGACCCCACAGGCTGGGGGCTCACCCATGGGACCGCGCCCACTTCAGAGCCGGCCACGGTCCCCAGGTCGCTCACTTCTGTCCCACGTGGCTGCAGATCAGAGGTTCCTGTGACCACCCCGGGTACAATAATCTGCTAGGATGGCTCACAGAACTCAGGAAAGCACTTTCCTTACTACTACCAATTAATTGTAAGCTACAACTCGGGAACAGCCAGGTGGGAGAGAAGCCGGGGCCCGGGTGTGGGGAAGGGGCCAGGGCTTCCCTGCCCCCCCAGGACGCCCACGTGCTCCCCGCTGGAAGCTCTCTGAACCCCGTCCTTTCGGGTTTTTATGGCAGGTCCATTACATAGCCACGACTGGTTAAATCATTGGCCACTGGTGATCGAACTCCATCTCCGTCCCCCTCCCCTCCTCAGAGGGGAAATTCCAACCTTGATCTCCAGGTCGGATCCCCTGGCAACCAGGCCCCATCCAGTGGTTATCCAGGGGCTTTCCAAAAATCACGTTATTAACATAAACTCAGGTGTGGCTAAGAGGGACTTGTTATGAACAATAGCACTTAGGAAATCCCAAGGGATTTGAGATCTCTGTGCCAGGAACAGGATGAAGACCAAAAATATGTTCTTATTATAAATCACAGTATCGCAGGGTCTTTCGGAATTTTTCCTTAGGGACACAAACATTCAGCCACACCCTTGGCAATTAGAATCATGTTTGATAGAGTCCAGAAAGGCACAGCGGACCTGGACATGTAGCAGGTCAGCAGCCTTTACCAGTTTCCTTGGTGTAAAGACCACGACAGAAGTCACTGACTGCCGAGGTGGGAAGGCGGCAGGTGCACACACACCCCTGGCTGCAGGGGGGCCGGGGAAGAGCCTGACTGTGCTTGTTTTTGTTTTTCTCTGTGAGACCCAGAAGTTGGGTTGCAGCACTGAGAATAAATAAAAGATAAAGCACCAAGGGGCCTGACCCGAATGTGACTTCGGCATACAGCTTTAACCTGGACCGCCGACCTGCCGCCGACAAGGGCTCCTGCCCCAGGTCACCCCCCGCCCCTGCACTGCAAATTGCATGACATCAGCAGGCAGCAGATGCCGCCCACCTCCCCAAGACAGCCCAGGACGCAGAAGCTGCCCCGTGATGGCCCCTCCCCTGTGCAGGGGACCTGCGGCAGCTGGGAGGGGCCTGCCCTCTACCACCTCCCCCGGTGACCCGTCTGTTTGGTTCAGGACATCCAAGGGGAGGCAGCAGCAGGATGGGACCAAGGCCCGCACACCCCCCAGAGGAAGATCCTGATGGTGGCGCTGAGGCTTCTCTGGCCGTGGAAGCCCCCCCCTCCCCCTCCCCCCGGCCCCCTCCCTGTTTCCACCCTGACGCCCAGAGTGGTCAGAACCACCATTTGTTTTAAACAGACTTTAAATTTTAGATTTACAGGAAAATTGTGAAGATAGTGTCAAGGGTTCCCAGCTGCCTGTGCCCAGTTTTCCCTGCTATTACCTGTTATTAATACGGTACATCCCTGTGGTCCGTTTGTGACAGTAATGAGCCAATACTGATACATTGATCAGGGTGGGATTTTGTTTTGTTTGTTTGTTTTCAACATCTTCCTACTTTCTGGCACCGCAAATGCTCCAGGCTCATCTCGTATATTGCCTGCTATTTCTCCAGGAGCCCTGGTTCCTTTCACTGTAGACTCTTTTGAGAAACCTGCTGACTGCTGCTGGTGTCATTGCTTCTTGGCCCCCTAGGCTGACGGAGCAACAAAACACTGACCCGTGTGCAGACACATACCTGTAAACGTTTCTCTGGGTAACCATCTGTATCTTCATAAGCCAAATACGAGTTTATACTCCTGCGTCTGACCTAATCCATACTCCATGGGTCACTCTGGCCTCCTCCCCTTGCTTTACCTGTAAACTCTGAGTTACCTTTTGATAATGTAAAGCAGATCGGGGCTGGCTCAGGGCCTTCTGGTGGCTTGTAACACACCCAAAGCACCATCTTAGGGGTGTTCTAATTGCACTCACTCAGGCCTTCAGGGATCTGAGCTCTGTAGGAGCCGCCTGGGGCTGCCAACTCCTCTCTCCAGCTGCACTGTGATGGCAGAGCCTGGAGCACATGGATCCACTTCTGCCTCAGGACCTTTGCACGTGACAGGCAGGTGTAGACAGAGGCCGTTGGTCATTGGTCAGTGTTGACAATGGCTGTGGGTGTGATGGGCACTGGATGTTTATTGCGCTCTTCTCTCTATGTTGGTACATGTTTGACAATTTCCTAATAAAATGTCCAAAAAAAATCAATCAACGGGTGGATGGTTCATCCCATGATCACTGTCGGTTGAGAAGGTAATGCTTTCCTTTTGGGTCTTACAGGACTTCTGCAACCCCAGGATGTATCAACCTAATATTACGCTCCAGGAAGACTTTAAAACAAGCAGAGGTATAAGCTAGGAGCGTTTAAAAACAAGTATGGAAATAAATGCAAAAATAAAAGTGAACCTGTATGTTTTAGAACCTATTTTGTGCAACTGTAGCCATAATTTTGGCGATGATTATATTTGTGCCATGCAAGAAGTTTAAAGTGTTCAGAAGAATCATCCCTACAAAGTCAGTAACTACAGTATTAATGGTTTGAGGGAATTTGCTTCTGCTTAGAATCAAGCCTTAAGTGGCTAAAAAAAATTGCGTTTCAAAGTTTCTTTTATTTTTATATTAAGTTTGATAAAGAACGTTAAGAAGCTAAAGGGGTGCTGCTCAGAACTCCTGCTTCACCTTTCCCCCGGGGCGCTTTTGGGACCCGTCTTCACCCTCTGCATCCTTCTGTGTGTTTGGGGCCGTCTGCCCCTGGGGTGGGCGCCCGAGGTCGGGGGCTGGCCTTGCTCTCAGTTGAGGAGGGCAATGGGGGGTGGGGGTGGGGCTGGCAGGCAGAGGCCGGAACTTGAGGAGGGGCTGGGACGGGGGGACGTGCTCTTCCTGGGTGCTTGTTCCTCCCCAGGGAGTGGGCAGGAGAACTTTGCAGCTCCGGGCGGCTCGGGGAGCCTTCAGGATGCAGCCGGGTCTCCCACCCGTCTCCGCAGATGTGCTGCTGAGGTCACAGCCCATCCGAGGGAGGGTGACTGCAGGTCGCCTGCAGGGCCAAGATGCCAGCTGCGGGCGCGGCCGTCACGCCGCTTCCCTGCACAAACAGAGAACCGCAGGGCTCCAGACAGAATGTCCCCGCTGCGGTCAGGACACCGTGTGTGGCTCCCGCTCGGCTGCCTCTTGTTCTTTGTTTAAGTTGTTCTTGTTTGAGTTACAGAAATGACATCGAGGAAGGAGTTTGCTGTGGCCATGAGGCCACATCCCAGGTGTCGGCGGGAAGCTGATGGCCCAGGCAGCTACCTTCAGGTGTTGGGGGACTAGCGTGGCCCCGAGCGCTCCCCGCACAGGCCCCACTGCCGCCTCCCTCTGCTGCCCCAGGGAGCAGGTGGGCGCCCATGGGTGGCACCACCACCTGAATTAAAATTCACCTGTTTTAAAAAACACTAGTTAGACAAGACACATGCACCCCAATGTTCGTAGCAACACTATTTACAATTGCCAAGACATGGAAGCAACGTAAGTGTCCATCGACAGACGAATGGATAAAGAAGGTGTGGTGTATATATATATATAATGGAATATTAGCCATAAAAAAGAATGAAATTCTGCCATTTGCAGCAACATGGGTAGACTTGCAGGGCATTATGCTAAGTAAAGTCAGACAGAGAAAGACAAATACTGTATGATATCACTTATATGTGGAATCTAAAAACTACAACAAACTAGTGAATATAACAAAAAAGAATCAGACTCACAAACTAGTGGTTATCAGTGGGGGGAGGGAAGGGGGAGGGGCAGTATAGGGGCAGGGGAGTAAGAGGTACAAACTAGTAGGTATGAAATAAGCTACAAGGATACTTTCTACAACACAGGGAATATAGCAAATATTTTATAATAACTATAAATGGAGTAAAACCTTTAAAAATTGTGAATCACTATATTGTACACCTGTAACTTATGTAATATTGGGCATCACCTATACCTCAATTAAAAAAAACATAAAAAATTCACCTGTTTTAAATGTATTTAATTGGTGATATTTAGTAAATTTACCAGGTTGTACAGCCATCACCATAACCCACTTTTAGAATATTTTCATCACTCCAAAAGATCCCTTGTGCCCCTTTACAGCTAATCCCTGTTCCCACACAGCTCTGGGCAACCACAAATCTGCTTCCTGTCTGTTGGTTTGTCGCCTGGACATTTCCTGTAACTGGAACCATCCAGCATGTGCTCCTTTTCTGGCTTCAGTCACTTCGGTCACTGGTCTGGTTTCTGACGTCACCCGGGGGCAGTGGGGTAGCGCGTCACTCCTCCTCAAGGTTGAGTGACACTCTGTTGTGTGCATGGACCACACCTTGGTCCCTCTCACCTGTTGGTGGCGTTCGGGTTGTTACTACTTCCTGGCTGTCAGGAGTCAAGTCGCTGAGCATTTGTGAACATTGTGCACAGGTCTTCCGGTGGACATGCGTTTCCATGGCTCTCAGGGAAACACCGGAGGAGTCTCTGTAATTTACAGTGTACTTTTGGAATAGGTTAGACATGCCCAGGATATAGGATTCAAAAGGAAGAGAAGGAATAGAAGGAAGAGTGAGCGGTGAACTTCCCACCCTGTGAACCCCCGAGGCTGTCACTGTCACCAGGGGCCTGGGGGCTTTCCATGCCCGCCGCTGTATTTTATGAGACGTGTCTTAGTTGGGGGTCCCCTGAGGCAGACGTGGGTGTAGGTGGGTCACGTGATGGGGCCCCCAGGAGGCACGGGAGGGCAGGTGAGGAAGGGTCACGTGCCGGGCACTGCCGGTCCACGGGCAGGAGCTTCCTGGGGCGTCGGGGCTCAGTCCTGCCGGGCACCCCTGAGCATCAGCCCTCCAAAGATGAAGGACGGGAGGCTGGGTCGCTTCTCTGAGGACGCTGACCCGCTGGGCGAGGGCTGGCTCCGGGGAGTGCCAGCTGCTGCCTGGGGACATGGACGTGGTGCACGGGGGGGGGAGCGGTCTGCTCCCGGCTCTGAGCTTGTCTTCGCTCACCCGTCATCTCTCTTGGGAATGTCTCTCCTTTTAAGCGGCACAACATCCCCTTATCCGGATTACGCAGTAGTTTACTCACCAGCCTCCCTCCTAGACAGACATTTAGATTTTGGGTTTTTCTCTTAAAGAACACTGCCGTGACACACTCTGAAATGCATCAAAGGAAGATGGGGTGACGGAGGAGGGCTGGCTGGACGGATACATGACGAGTGAGTGAAGTCTGAGGGCTCGCTGCGCAGCTGGTTAAACTCTGCCGCGTGTTTGATGTCGGGGAGATGCAGGGCCCGGCCGCGAGCCAGCCTCTGCTCGGCACCACCTCGGCCCAGGGCTCTCTGGGCATTGGAGAGATGCCGCGGGGTGGACACGCCCCTGCCACACTCGGCCAGCAGCGAGGGGAAAGGTCAGGGCCTCTCTCCGTGTAAAAGCCCCAAGGCGGGGACGCAGTGAGACCCGGGGGCTCTGGGGCTCAGGTCCGTCCGCTCATCTTCCCCCGGACCCGTGAGGCCCGGTGGAAGTGCAGCCATGGGGTCTTGAATCAGGAAAAGGCCCCAGGGGAGGCGGCTGGTGCCCAGGACCCGCCTGCCCAGTGGAAGCTCGGAGACAGGGCAGACGCTGCCCGGCAAGGAAGAGGCCCTCGCCTGCCCGGGACCAGCAGGCGCCCTGGGGGCCTGGAGCCTGAGTTCCTAGTGCAATCGTGCTGTCTGAGCACAGGGCTCGTGAGGGGTCCCTCCCGGAGGCTGTCATCCCCCAACTCTCAGCGCCCCCCGCATTCCCGCTGGACCGCGAGGTCCCGGGACGCCCGGCTGAGTCACTGTGTCCACAACAGCGGGACCACGCAGGGGCCTCTTCCACATGCCGGACGCTGCTCACGCACGTTGGGGGCTCACGTCTGCTCCCAGCAGGTGCAGGAAGGGCGTCGTGGCCCCGGGCCGGTGTCCGGCCCGTCCTGCCACCTCGCTCTCCCCTCTCGCGCCTGCTGAGTGAATCGGTGTGTGGCTCTCCTAGTGTCCCTGCAGCTCTAGGAAGCGCGCAGCCCCTGTGACAGCCCCCGGGCTGGCCTGGCGCTGGCTGACGCTGCGAGGTGAGGGTGGGCGTTCGGGCCAGACAGGCCGGGAGCAGGGCGAAGAGAGAAGAGGTAGGAGTTGGGAACGGTGCTGGGCTCGGGGTGCACCTGGTGCAGGGTTGGCACCACCTGGTGCGACACTAGCTTCAGAGGAGGGGCAGCTGGAGCTGGGCATCCTGAGGTGGGGGACGGAAGGGCCGCCAGCAGAGGCGGGAGCGCCCACAGTGTGTGCAAGGCGGGGGAGGCCGAGCCGCCCACACAGACACGGACGGTCAGCCAGGCAGCTGGGGTTTGCTGGCGGCCGCGCGTGGCACCCTTGCTGCTGGCGGCTGGGCGGCTGAGTTCTGATGGACGGCACCAGCTCCCAGCTGGCCTGTGGGACTCAAAGGCTGAGCTGGACTTCGGAACGGAGCTTTTGTCCCAGGATCTGAGTCCCTTCCTGCCCACACAGGGGCCGGGGTGCGTGAGGATGGCGGCGCAGAGCCAGGAGGGCAGCACCAGCTGCGGTATCCAATCAAGAAGGGAGGCGAGATTCACACCGGAGCTCAGAGCAGACCTCGGAAAGTCATAGGCCAGCAGCCCCGCCGAGGCAAACACGCTGACGACCCCCGAGGACTTGCTGATCGGGACCACGATGGACAGAGCACGAATGAGGACGTCAGAATCATGGAGGCGCCATTGAGAGGTTCTGCCAGCAGGCACCGAAAGCTCCAGCAACTCGGCTGCACCAAGGTGCCCGGGACCAGCTCAGGGGCGCAACGTGGGGCTGATCACACCCCCAGGAAGGGCAGGTGCGCTGCAGGGTGTGAGTTCGCCCGATGGCTGGCTGGCCTAGCAGTGACTCCTGAGAGTGCCCTTGTCCCCCAGCACCGTGCCTCTGGGGGGGAGTCTGGAGTGGCTGTCACTCCAGTGCGATTGAGCATTGGCGGGTTGACCCCAGCCCAGAAGAGGCCCCAGGGGAGGGCGCTGGTCTGGGGGGGGATGGGGGGTGGGGGGGGAGGATTAAGTGCCTCGTAATCCTCTTCCAGTTCACACCTGTATAGATTTGCAGACTAAATGCCAGGAGGGCTCAGATGGGCTCTGGGAGCACGGATGTGGCTGAGGGTGGGATTGGGCAGCCTGGTGACGTGAGTGGGGCTGGAAGGGAGAGCAAGGGACGCTGCTGCAGAGAATCTGCTAAAAGAGAGAGAAGGGAAGGAGGGAAGGGACGGAGGAAGACAGAAAGAGGTAAAGAAAGAGAGAAAGAAAGAAAGAGAGAGGAAAAAAAGAAAGGAAGGATGGAAGGAAGGAAGAAAGAAAGAAAAAGACTGCTGGGACTTCCCTGGTGGCGCAGTGGTTGAGAATCTGCCTGCCAATGCAGGGGACATGGGTTCGAGCCCTGGTCCGGGAAGATCCCACATGCCACAGAGCAACTAAGCCCGTGCGCCACAACTACTGAGCCCACGTGCCACAACTACTGAAGCCCACATGCCTAGAGCCCGTGCTCCACAACAAGAGAAGCCACCGCAATGAGAAGCCCACACACCGCAACAAAGAGTAGCCCCCGTTCGCTGCAACTAGAGAAAGCCCGCGCGCAGCTATGAAGACCCAGCACAGCCAAAAATAAATAAATAAAGTAACTATTAAAAAAAAAAAAGAAAGAAAAAGACTGCTGAACTGGAGCGCCAGGAGGGACGGGTGGCTGGCACATCGCCCGTGTCTCCACACAGCAGCGGGAGAGAGCGCTTCTGGGGGTTTCCAGAAGCCCCTCGGCTTGCCCCTTCCCCAGGGCCTGGCAGGGAAGCGTCTGCAGAGCTCATTTCTTCCTGAAACACAAGCCCTGATGCACTGAGGGGCCAGCTTGTGAATGGACCCAAAGATGGCCCTGAGTGCTGATGGCGGAGACACAGTGGGAACCTGGAGCGTGGTGACCTCCGAAGACACTAATTGGGCTCTGTGGTCCCTTTTAATCCTTGCAATCACCCAGACAGGGAAACCAATGCACAGAGAGGGAGAGGGACTAGCCTGAGGTCACACAGCTAGCAGCGCTGGAACAGCTGGGATTCCACTGCACTCCTGACTTCTACTTGCTACTGTGTCTTCAGAACTAGATCAGTTTGCTGCTACCCATATGCCCAGAGCCAGATGGACCCAAGTGATCTATTTGTGAATAACTGAGAATGTCCCCCAAAGTTTCTCTTTCTGGTGGCCATTTTTGCCAATATGCATTGGTCCAGCTTGACCGACTGTCTTTTCTTCTGAATGTGCCCTTGACCCTGGCTAAGGTATTTGGCCAGAATTATCCACCCCTGCTCCTACTTCTGCTGGCAAACTGCTGTGGCCAACTGCCCAGACCAGGTTTAAAATATCTGTCTGAAGTTTTGGTAAATGGATCATTTAGGGAATTGACTTCCAGAAAACTGGTCAATTAAGGTCATTTTGTTAATTGGCTTTTAGAGAATTGATTTCGCATATCTTGATCCAAACTCTTTCCCAGGACGCCCCAAAGTGCCTGAGTGGGTCTGCGGGGATGCCAGAGAGAACTGATGTCTGTGGAGGGTCCCATCAGTGGTCCCAACAAGCGTCTGCAGAGACCCCAACGGGGCTTCCTGGGCTTGTTCAGGGACAGCATGGTCCCTAAACCAGGGGACAAGGGGTCACGGGCACGTCCATTGCCTGGCGTGGGAGGGTTGTCTGTAGGGCGGCAGGGCCCAGCCACCCTACCACCCAAGCCGGGATTCCTGAGCTCTCTCCTGGGGCCCCTTGGGGCTGCCCCCCCCCCCCAGCTTCTCTCCACCTCTGGCCTGGCCCGCCTTCTCTCTCCCGCCCTCCCTGGCTCCTGCTTTTAAGCAGATATGACAGTCCTTACCCCTCGACAGATGCCGAGTCTCTTCTCTGGGGATGTTGGCACGTGTGTCCTGCCTCTGATGTCTGAAGGGGGTTCAGTGTGTGGGGGTTTGCTCAGGTGCTGCACCCCAGCTTGAAGCCCCCGAGGTAGACTAGAGACTTTCCTCCTTCAGGACAGCCCTGCTGCCAAATGCCCAACTTGGAGGGGTTTGTTTTCACCCCCCCAAAAAAGGGGGAAAGGAAAGGAATCAGACCCCAGTGAGACATGCGTCTCTGAGCTCACACCCCACACTCCCCTGTGCCCGGCAGGTCGGTGGTGGAGGACCACAGGGCTCAACAACACGATTAGTGCCTCTGTAGCCTGGACATGGGATCATCTCAGTGGGTTGTGAGCAGGGCTAGAGCTGAGGTCCAGAGACTCTGGGTGGAGGTCGGTGGGTCTGCACTTGGCCCCTGTGACGGGTCCCAGCTGCCAGGACCCAGGCCCAAAACTAAGGGTGAGCGGCTAGGTTGGAAATATGCTGTGCGCTCCAGCCTGGCAGGACACTGCAGGAGGACAGGGGAGAAGCACAGCCAGGTGTGGTCCCAGCAGGCCCACAACAGGGCCAGAATGGCTGCAGGTCAGCAGCTCACAGCCCAGCGCGAGCCCTGGGGCTGGACAGACGCTGGAGGTGGCCGCACACCTTCTAGACAGGGAGGGACCAAAAACAAAGCAAAAGCAGAAACCCTAACAACAAAACAACAGCAAACAACTACTCAAAATAAGTCTGCAAACACAAATCTAAAACCCTAAAAATCTAAAATCTAAAAGAAGACTTCTTTTTTTATGTTAAGAGACAGTCATGATTGCATAACTCTGAGAATACATTAAATGTCTCTGAATTGTATGTTTCAAAATGGTTAATTTTATGTTATGTGGATTTTACCTCATTTTAAAAAAAAAAAGAACAAAAAGGAAGAGCCAACCAAATCCATCCTGAGAACATGCCTTCATTCCAGATGGAGTTAAGTGTATGGAGTGTCTGATAAAAGCTCTTGAACAATCTATAGTGCTCAGAGAAATAAATGAAGCAATGACATCCATTCGAAGGAACCAGGAAGGCCAATTGGCAGATACAAAGCAAGAACAGCTGCGTAAGAAAATGGCAAGTCTTGGAAACGGAAAATATAGTCGCTGAGACAAAAAACTCAGAAGATGGGCGAGGACTGAGTACCTGTTGAAAAGAGGGTGAGCGAAGTGGAAAACAGACCGAGGAAGCTTCCAGAAGGCAAAACAGGGAGGAAAGAGGTGAAGGTTTAATCACATGAGTGAGCTCACACACACACACACACACACACAGAAGGAGCTGAGAGGGGCAGAGTGTAGATAACACGTGCACAAGGAGCTCCCAAAGCGGGGCAGAGGGGGGCAGAGAAGCAGCGACCAGGATTGAAGCCACGACGTGTGGGTTGAAAACGCACCCCTAGCCCAGCACACACTGAATTTGTTGAGATTCTCAGTTGCAGCCGGAAGAATCCATCCACGCTGGCTTTGGTGCAAAGGGGAGAAGGTGGGCCATGTGGGTCACCTGACAACCTATAGGTGCGAGAGGGCGGCCAGGTGGGGACGCTCGGGCTGACAGAGGGAGAAAGGGGAGCGGAGGTGTGGGACAGAGTCTGGTGGTCCACTGGGCCCGTTATGAAGGGCTGCCGGGTGGTTTAAAGATACAGCGGACGGTCCAGGTGACACACGGGGATGTGGACACTACGGGAGGAAGGTGCCATGCCCCCACCTGCCTCACGCTGGGTCCCTGGGGACCACAGCCTCACCGCCCTCCTGCACTGATGGGTCCGCAGGGATGCAGGACGCCCCCACCCCTCTGTCTGCACTCAGGGGAGACACCCGCCTCCCTGGGCACTGCGCCCCCGGCCTGAGCCTTTGCCAACTCAGGGTCCGATCTGCTGTGGGGAATGATCTGGCAGCTCCACAGGGAGGTGACACCAGGCAGGGCCAGGAGGCTGGCGCCTGGGAGAGCAGAGGGGCGGTGGGACTCGTTCAGAATCCCTTAGTCTGTGCCCTCGGCGTGGAGCTGGCCGCGCTCGGCAGCCCTGACGGCCGCCCAGGGTGGAGGCTGGCCCCGGGAAGCCCAGGGTGCCCCAGGGACGCAGGGCGGCCTCCACTCTCGTGTCTGCGGCAGAGAGCCTGGGTGTGGGCGCCTCCAGCACAGAGCTGGGCTTTCTCTCCTTGGAAGCTGTGTCACTCTCCTATAATCCGGCCTGGGACAGTGGCAGGCCTGAGCCTGGAGACACTGACCCACGAGGTCACACGCTGGCCCTGCACATTCACACATGGCTGTCCGATGACTGCTGATGTCTGGGTCTGCCCTCCCGCCCAGCTCAGGGCCCTGGGCCCTGTAGGTGACAGGCCAGCCACAGCCCACACGGATGGCAGGTGGCCGACACGGGCCCGGGGCCAGGTCGCCTGCTCTACCTGGTGGTTGAGGGCGGGGAAGGATCTTTGGGGCCAGAGGAGGTTGAGAATGACTTGAACCCCCTGTGGGTCTTTGAGCTCAGCCAGGGCTCCGGGCCCACAGGACTAAGTGTGTGACTAATGTCCTTCGGAGGCCATTGAGGATCTGGTGTCAGACACGTCCCTGCCCCACCGAGAACCTGAACTTTCTCTGAACTGCACCAGACCCAAGGCACCCCAAGCCGTACTCAGAATGGCAGCTGTCAGCTGCAGCCTTGGGATCTCAAGGTCTCCCCTCGTGACTACGCAACCATTTCAGACCCCAACCAATCCTCGCTTAACAAACACCTCACTTCTTACCAGCTCCAATTATAATTTGTTTTTTTTACTTTTTTATTTTTTACTTTTTTATTGAAGTATAGTTGACTTACATCCAACTGTAATTCTTGATAAACAACTCGCATAACTAGCTGTAGCCTTGCGGTTTTCTCCTTTACAAGCCTCGCCCGTCTCGTAGTCCTGCAGAACACAATTCAGGCATTTCTGGAATCTGTGTCTGCCAGGCTGCAGTCCTAACAAACCCCCAAACACTCTTTTTATGTCAATCAGGTCTCCATTGCTGGAGTTTTGGTTAACAGAGGGAAAGGCCCTGGTCATGTGACCCCGGGCCAGTGGGTCCCCTCATCTGGGAAATGGGAGTGACGGCAGAAGCTGATACGGACACAGGGCCATCACCAGGGACAGGTGATGACAGTGTCGGGGACTGTCTCTCCACTCGGGGCCACTGGCCTGGCCTGGCTGGTGAACTCAGGTCCCCCTTCCCCACCCAGGCCAGGAGCCTCTCTGACCCCTCACCTGGATGCCGCGGTCCCCTCCCCGTGTCCCGGGGCCTCTGTCCTCTCTCCCGCCGCCTCGTCCCCCTGCCCCACCTTCACTTGCTCACGTGTGGAATCCCCACCTGGGACGGTGGCCGCGGCCAAGCTCTGTCGCCTCGATACCCGTGCCCCCGCTGTCCGGACCCCGGGAGCCGCTACCTCTCCTCCGTCCTCCCCCGGCAGCTGGATCTCAGGGGACCCAGAGGGGCTGCATTCAGGCCTGGTGCCCCGCTGACCGCTGTGTGGTCTTGGACAGGCTGTGGGCTCCTTGAGCCAGGCTTTCCTGTGCTCCACCCGGACAATCCTGGGGAGAGGCCCTGGCAGTGGAGCCCCAGGCGAGGGGGGGCTCCTGGTTTTGCCCTTCCTAGGCCACCGTCGGGGTCAAGTGCCCGCCCCTCCCGAGTTCAGTTTCCCGCTGGCCTCACAAGGCCGTTGTGGGCAATGACGGGCGATGCTCGAGAACCTCCCAGCCTGGTGCCCTGCTCCCTCCTGACCCCGCCCCCAGCCCCATGGCTCCTTCCCACCACCATGATATCCCCCATCTCTTAGCTGCCCCTCCTCCAGGAAGCCCCTGGCAGAGGGCCAGTTTGTCCCCCCAGCCCACGTGCATTTCCTGAGCAACCACGTGATTCTGCAGTGCTCTGGGCCCAGAGCTCCAGCCCATGATCACTGCTGCCGTCCCAAGGGCCAAGTGAGGTCCTTGGTGCTGGGAGGAAAAGGCCCTGGTGAGGCTGATGTCCTGGGAACCCGCGGTGTTGCTATTTGCAGGCTCCAGGTTAGGAAGGGGGACCTGAGGAGGTGTGGCTGCAGAAATAATAATAAAAACAACAGACAGTGTTGTTCTGTGTGGACAAGCCTGCCTGGCTCTGTCTGAGGGCAGGGACCCCCGCCCTCCCCCCCTCAGACCCGCGGGGGACCCTCGGGACCATTCCCGCACAGGAGGTGGTGGTTCAGAGGGAGGGACAGCAGCTGCGACGTCGGGGAGACGGTTCTGCCCTGCAGGGCCCGACACCTGCAACCCCTCAGAATATAGACGTGAAGTTAATATCCTCTTAGTCTCAACCTCAGCACCGGGCAGCAATCCGATTCAACGTTTTGCAGCAAATGGAGGGAGTCCGCGTTTTGACAGATGATTACAATGCAACCGGGTACGTCCTGAAAGCTTCTCTTTTTAGGACCATTTCCCCATCGCGGGAATATCAGGTTGAACCGTAGTATTTTTAAGCGGGAATATCTGGGGGAGGGGCTGTTTTCTGTCCTTGTTCAGGAGCCGGGAGGTCAGGCCCCCGCAGCGAGGGGCACGCAGCTCAGACCGTCCCCCCGACGTGCCCCTGACCTGCTGGTTCCCAGGAAGAGGCCCGGATGCCTTTCTCCTCCGCTTCTTATCAGCTCCTCGTCCATTTAGGTCACGACCTTCCTGCCGGTTAGTCTCTGCGTGAAATGAAGTCATCTTCCCACATATTTGGCCAGAGGGCTGCAGAGACTTCCTATTTGGGAATAAAAAAGAGCGAGGCCCCTGGAGTGTTCGGGAAGTGGAGAGCCCTGGCTTCCGGAGACGCTGGCGAGGGAAAAACAGGGGACGTCTCTGGAAGAGCGGGGCCTCCCCAGGGTGGAAGCCGCCGCCAGCCTGCCCCCGCCCCCTGCAGAAAAGGGAGCCCCACCGTCTCACGTGCCCAGGCACGCTCGGCTCTGCGAAGTCTGCGGCCTTGACCGCGGTCTCCCGTCTGACGCCTCCCTTCCCAGCCTCTCGGGGCATGTGAGGTGCTGGGCCCGTGAGCCCCCAGACCCCCTCGCCAAGCCCGGCTCCTGGGGCAGACCTGACCCCAGAGGCTGGGGGTCCCAGGCTCTGCTGCCCTGTGGCCCGGTGTGGCCAATGCCGTGCTCTGCTGGGAACCCCGAGGCTGAGCCTGGGGGAAGCGGAGGCGTTTTTCCCTCACCGCCAGCTGCGTCTAAGATGCTTTGGCATCTCTCTGTAGCGCAGCTTCTGCAGCGTGAGCTGGGCCTTGGCCACACCTTCTCTTCCTTCAGTCTCAAGGTGGCCTGGTCTCCCAGGGACATGCTGGCTCCTGCCCTGCCCCGCTCTTCTCCTGGTGCGCTGGGGTCACCTCCCACTTTAACTGTCCCGGAATACTGCCTCAGCACCTGCTTCTGGGGGACCCACCCGAGCGAGCCGCCTGCTTTTGCCTCAACACCCCCTACCTGGCCTCTCAGCAGGACCCTCACTCTGTCTCTCTTTCGGGGTCCCAGAAGCATCGTTGTCCAGGCAGGGGGTGGGGTGGGCCTGCCCTTCGGCCTAGCGTTGCTTGCTGTCTGATTACGAGAGGAAGGAGGAAGGCAGAGGCAGAAAGGGGGTGCATGGGGGGTGCGAGCAGGCTGGGCGCCCACTGCATGGACCCGTCCGAGCGCTGGGGACCTTGGCCAGCGTCCTAGGGAGCTGGTGCAGCCCCCCAGGCCTGGGACAGCAGAGCCCCCCTGGTTACGCGTAAAGTTCTCCTTACATAACCAGCGCGGAGATGCATGAAAAGCTCCAGGCAAGTGAGCGCGGCCGCAGATGGACAGACACCGGGAAGCGGTGCGTAAGGGCGGGAAAGCCCCAGCCCTGCAGGAAAGGGACGCTGGGCGGGGCAGCCCCGTGGGAGAAGACGGTGGGGCAGACAGACGCGGGGGCCGCTGCCCGCTCCTGGGGCGGGGCCACACGGCCGTGCAGGCGACCTGCGGGGTCTGGGCTTCCAGGACGGCCCCCCCAGCCCCCGGCCTCCGTCCCGCTGTCCTCGCCCACGCTGCACACGCGTGCACGGGGGTCTTGCCGCCGGCCTGGTACCTGCCCTCACAACGGGGGCCCCCAGGGAGGCTGCCTCTGGTCTGTCTGGCCCCTCCCTTCACGCTTGGATTTAGGGTCCACTCGGGTAACCCAGGATAATCCCACCTTGGGATCTCAGCTCAGTCACATCTGCAAAGACCCTACTTCCAAATAAGGTCACACTTACAGGTTCCAAGGGTCAGGACATAGACATATTTTGGGGCCACCATCGAACCCACTCCAGTTGGCACGGGAAGGCCCCCCTGACCTCCCAGCTCTGCCGTGAGCACACAGGTCAGGACAGAGCTGGCAGCCCGGGGCCTGGCCTCCGAGAGCGGGGCTGCCGTCCCTGGAGCCCCAAACGCGCACCGACGCCTCCTCGCCTCTGAGCTGAGTTGGGCCATCGGCATCCCAACCCCTTCCCCCGCCCCGCCCACCTCGGCCGCTTATCTCGGGAGGGTCACGGTGGCGGTTCTCTCCCTGGGATGCAGAGCCTCACGCAGATCCCCACCCAGCCCCCCAGCTGCTCTGGACAGAAGCCGAGCCCACCTCACCAGCCCTGCTCCCCGGGTGGGAAAGCAGGGTACCCAGACCCGTTCTGAGTCTCAGAGGCAGTGAGGATGGGGTGGGGGGACAGGGAGAGGGGAGGAAGGAGACGGGGAGGGGACCAGGGTGGCCTCAGAGCCCTTGGGCCTTAATCCGGGACGTGCCTGTCCCCTCCCACCACCCCCAGCATCAGCCCCTCCTGGCACCACCAGGCCCCTTCCAGGCAGCCCCCTGCCCACTCCCACCCAGGCTCCTGACGCCGAAGCCTTCCCCCCCATCTCTTCCCCTCACCGCTTCCTGGGGCCCCAGAGCGCACGGGCCCAGCCCCCGTGTCTGATGGGGAGCCGAGCCCGGAGGAGGGCGCTTTGTTCCCCGTTCCTCTGGTGGGGGCCGCCCCGGCCTCTGCCCCTCCCGCCTGCACCTGAGCTGCGCTCCCCGCGGCCCCCAGGCCCCCCCTCCCCTGGGCAGTGGCTGCCCCGGGAAAGCAGCTGCATAAAAACAGCTCCATCTCACTAAGCCGCAGGCCCCGTCTTCCGGCTTCCTGGGACACAGCCCCAGACGCGTGCAGAGATGCGCAACTCATCCGCGCTGGCCCGGCTGTCCGAGCCGCTGGCCGCGCCCGCCCTCAGCTGCGCACCCGCCCTCCGGCTGCCCCGCCGGCCCTCTCCGGGGACCCTGTGGGTGCAGAGTACGTGCCCTGCCGGCCTCACGCTGTCCCTTTTGAGAGCAGCATTTTCGCCCAGGGAGGTGCCACGGTCATCCAGCCGCTCCTTACGCAGAGGCCCCAGCGCAGCAGGCTGGGGGTGGGGAGAGCCCAGGCACAGTCCAGCCAAGGGACAAGGACGCCCCCCACCCCCCTCTACATCCACCAACAGGAGCCTTCGGCCCCTCTTCCCTCAGGGGAGTCTGGACGTTTTTACCCCCAGCAAGTGGCCAGACATTGAGTGTTCTCAGGGGACCCCAAAATGACTCAGGATGAGGGGCTGCTCACAGGAGCTCTGGGGCAGCTGAGCAAACCAGTCCTCCTGGGATTTCCAGCTCCGTGGGTGGAGACCCACTCCTGTCCCCCCGCAGTGGAGGGACATGGGACCCCAGGACGCTGCCCCACCAGGGAATGAGGGAGCCCGCCCGGGGGGGAAGGGGTACCCCAGCGGATTGTGGCCGGCAGACCCACTGGCCCCCAAACAGCACCTCCACCAGTCTTCGGGGTCCTGGAAGCCCACCACGGTCCCAGCCCTGGGGCGAGGCTCAGACGTCATGCGTGGTCCCTGTTAAGTTCAGGGTTCGCGCTGGGTCGCTGCTCGCCTCCTGGTCCCCGATCCCGGACTCCCCTGCCTTTAGCCTTGCTCCCCCCTCCCCGCCTGGTGCCCCGCTTGGTAATGTGGCTGCTGGCTTACCATGGAGCTGTTCTTAGTAAACGCGGGCTGTAATCCTGAACCTTGGGCTGGGAGCTCAGACCGTTGACCTTGACCCTGATCGTCGATCTGACTGGGTTTCATCTCCATTTCACTGTTTGCTTCGTTTGTCCCCCTGGTTTTTGTCCCTCTTTCCTTGTTCTTATTTCAATGTTTTGCCACATTCATTTAAATTTATCTATTGACTTTTTGGCTAGATCTCTTCACAAACTTTTAAGTGGTTGCTTCCCGATTGTAATAGAAGCCTAACCTTTCAGTCTACTTAGCGTTCATATTTTGTTAAGGTTTTTGATGTGGACCATTTTTAAAGTCTTTATTGAATTTGTTACAATATTGCTTCTGTTTTATGTTTTGTTTTTTTGGCCGCGAGGCATGTGGGATCTTAGCTCCCCGACCAGGGATCGAACCCGCACCCCCTGAACTGAAAGGCGAAGTCTTAACCGCTGGACCCCAGGGAAGTCCCAAGGATTCATATTTAGCACTTCAAGTAACACGTAGAAGCCTTACAACCACACAGACCCCTTTCCCTCCTCCCTTCTTTAAAGATACTGTCCCACTGCCCTCTGGCCTCCGTGTTGGTTTTTACATTTTTGGTTGTTTTTAAAAATTTTGCACCTGTTTATTTTGCGCCTGATATCTTTTTAATGAATAGACTTTCTAAGACCAGATTTAGGTTTACAGAAAAATTGAGCAGGAAGTACAAAGGGGTCCCATCCCCTTCCCCTGGCTCACACATTCCCCTGTCGCTAACATCCTGCATTAGTGGGGTGCACCTGCTACACCTGATGGCCAGTGTTGCTACCTTATTGTTAATTAAAGTCCACAGTTTGCATCAGGGCTCACTCTTTTTTTTTTAATTAAAAAAATTTTTTTATTTATTTATTTTTGGCTGCGTTGGGTCTCTGTTGCTGCACACAGACTTTCTCTAGTTGAGGTGAGCGGGGGCTACTCTTCACTGCGGTGCGTGGGTCTCTCATTGCGGTGGCTTCTCTTGTTGCAGATCACGGGCTCTAAGTGCGCAGGCTCAGTAGTTGTGGCACACGGGCTCAGTAGTTGTGGCTCGTGGGCTCCAGAGCCCAGGCTCAGTAGTTGTGGCGCACGGGCTTAGTTGCTCTGTGGCTTGTGGGATCTTCCCGGACCAGGGCTCGAACCCGTGTCCCCTGCATTGGCAGGTGGATTCTTAACCATTGCGCCACCAGGGAAGTCCCCTTTGTGGGTTTTGACAAGTGTATAATGACATGTATCCACCATTACGGGATCACATAGAGCAGTTTCATTGTCTTAAAAGTCCTCTGTGCTCTGTGTACCCCTCCCTCCTCCCCACAACCCCTAGCAACCTTTTTTCTGTCTCCAGTTTTGCCTTTTCCAGAAGGCCATATGTTAGTATCACACACTGTGTAACCTTTTCAGACTGACTTCTCATACTTAGCAATACACATTCATGTCTTTCTGTGGCCTCCATGGTGTTTGATGAGAAATCAGTGGTCATCTGAAGTGCTCTTCCCATATGTGTAACGTATCATTTTTCTTTAGCTGCTTTCAAGACTTTTTCTCTATCCTTGTTTCTTAGCAGTTTACTTGTGATGTGTCTGGGCATGGTATTCTTTGACTTTAGCCTGTTTGCGATTTGCTGAGCTTGTGGAAACTGTACATTTACTTCTTCCCCCAAATTCGGGACATTTTATGCTATTATTACTTCAGATATTTTTCTGCACCATTTTTTCCTCCTCTCCTCTGGGACTCAAATGACACAAATGTTAGATATTGTCCCACAGGTCCCGAAGGCTCTGTTCATTTTCTTTTTCAGTTTTATATTCCTCTCTGTTGTTTAGGTTGGAACTTTTCTACTGATCTGTCTATAAGTTCACCGACTCTATCCTGTCATTGCCATTCTGCTATTAAGTTGTCGATGAAAATAATCAATAAACAATCAATAATAAGACTAGAAAAGAGTTTTATCTGAGCCAAACTGAGGACTAACCTGGAAGCCCACTTCCCAGATTATGCTGAGAAACTGCTCTGGAGAAGTAGGGTTTTTAGCACAGTTTTCTATCTTGTCAGAACAAAGAACATTAACAAGTCAGGGATACATTTCTTCAAGGTTTCAGAAAAAAAAAAACAGACTGGCACGTACCCAGCGAATCAGTGGGGACTTGGTACCTGGGAGGGAGCTTATCATCAAAGGAGGACCAGTATTGGCCTCCCAAGAAGAGGGGCATTCAATCTTTATTTTTAACATGGACATTCTTTACTTCTGGTCAATGTGCTCTTTTCTTTAATAATTAAAGCAGATGTACAGTGTATGTTTGATAGGCCACAAACAGGCTGTTCTAGTCAACATCAAAATCAAGTTAACTCATGCATAAGCCAGAACGACTTTCCTGTATCTCAATATGTGAAAATTTCTTTTATCAAAATCCATCCAGTGACTTTTTTAAATTTCAGATATTTTATCTTTCAGCTCTAAAGTTTCTATTCAGTTCTTTTTTGTTGTTCCTATTTTTCTACCAAGAATTTCTATCTTTCCATTCATTTCAAGTGTATTTTACTTTACCACACGAGGCATAGTTACAACAGGTGCTTTAAAGTCTTTGTCAGAGAATTCCAGCATCTGGGTCATCTTGGGGGCATCTAGCGATTGTCTTTCTCTTGAGAATTTTGTGGTTCCTTGTATGTGGCGTAATTTTGGATTGCATCCAGGACATTTTCAAGATTATGTTGTGTAGACTCTGGGTCTTGTTAAAATCCTCCGGAAAATGTTGGGCTTTCTTTTTTTCAAGCAAGCAGCGAGTCCACTTGGGTAAGACCACAAGTTCCATCTCACCTCCTGTGGGCCGTGGTCTCCATCTCAGTTCAGCTGTCAAGGTCTTTGCTGTGCTGCTGTAGGTCAGTCCCAAGCAGCGTTCAGCAGAGAGCCCAGGATGGGACCAGCTTCATACACAGAATCAGGAATCCTCTTCTCCAGCTCTTTCCTCTGCAGGATTTCTCCCACAGTCTTCAGCCCACGAGGACCGCTTTTCTTCTTCCTCTGTGCAACGATGGAGCTCCTCCCAGAGCGGTGGCTGTGCCTGCCTCACTGTTGTGAGCAGCAGGCTTTCTCCTTCACCAGGAGGAGAAGCCCACACTCGATGGTGCAAAGTCATTTTAACTGGTGTAGCTGGTACAATATTTTTAGGCCACTAGATTCAAGTGTGTAAAAATTGTAACTGTATTCTTCAGAGAATCTGTTTAGCCTGTGTTTGGAAACCTCCATTCCCACTGATGGCAAGAAATAAATCTTAGTCAGATCAGAGGAAACCATGTCTTTTGTACTTTAAATTATTACATCTAGAATTTTCTCTTTCCCCTGTCTTGCTGGTGAATAGTGATATAGAGTTTGGTCAGTGGGTGACTCTAGTGAGTTTCTGGGCTGCCTGGAGATGGCGGTGGGAGGGGCTGCTGTGGTTCATCCTCCCAACAACCTGTTCTGGAGGCAACTCCATGGGTGGGGCTCCAGCTACGAGGGGCTTGACTCCAGTTACAAAGCTGCCCCGGTGACCACAGGAGCCGTGTGCTGTCTGTGGGGTCTCTCTGGCCCTCCCAAAGTGCCATGGAGGATGGAGAGCAGTGGGGTGGCCAGCTGCAGCTCCTGGAGACGACCACGTGCGTCCACCTGTGCCCAGGCCGTGCACACCCCTCGTGGGCTGGGAGCTCGGGGCCTGCAGGCATCCTGCTGCTGACCTCCCCCTGTGGGCTCTGTCCTGAACTGTGGGAAGGTCATGGGCTTGGTCAAGCCCATCGTTTGCCCCAAATCTGGGGGACAGTGCCACAGCAGGTACTGGTGGCCATCCCGGTGACCTGCCTCTCCTGGCTGTCCTAGATCTGGGTATGTTTTAGCTTACTTTAAATCACCTAGTGATTAAATAATTACATAACCGCTGTCCATTCCTGCCCAAGTCTTCCCATACAAGGGGAGCTCCAGGAAGAGGGATCATGTCCGCGTGGCTTCGTGCACTGCCTGGCGACTGGGGTCCACAGGGGGCGGGCCCCGAGACCCGGGCCCGTGAATGCCACGCTCTGGCCAGCGCATCTCTTGGGAGCATTGAGGATGTTGCTGTCATTGTGGAGACTGAACAGATGTTGGGAGAGGTGATGGGACTCCAGAAGCTGAGCTCTGACAGGGAGAAGCTGCAGACGCCGGGGTTTAACTCGGAAGCACACAAACCTGCAGAGCTATCATTCTTCAGTGGGAGGGGAGATATGGACAGAAAAACGCTGAAAGTTTCCAGGAAGCAGCAAATCTGACACAGTTTGCAGGGAGGTGGGTGGCTAATGGCAGGTGTGGCCAGGGGGCTGCAGAAGAGGGTCCTGGATTTGGCCTGGGGAGGGAGAGGCCAGGTGAATCTGCAGAGCAGGGAGGCCCAGGCGTGACTGTGGTCCAGCGGGTGTCACCGGAGGACTGATCTGCTGCTCTAGAAGGTGGTGCGGTTCTGGCCGAACCACACGGGTCCTTCCCTGACCAGCTGGCACGTTCTCCAGACGGTGGCGAGGACGCAGCATCCATGGGAAACTTCTAAGGCTGCAGGGACTTGATCTGGGGCGAAGCCTCGAATTTTCCTCTTGGCAGAGCCAAACTCGGAGGAACACCAACTGCCAGCACAACGGAAGGAAAACCTGTTTCCTTTACTTTCTTAGGGGAAAAAAACTAAAGTTCAGAACAAACGCTTGATAAACCACTAGCCAGACTCATCAAGAAAAAGAGGGAGAGGACTCAAATCAATAAAATTAGAAATGAAAAAGGAAAAGTTACAACAGACACCGCAGAAATACAAAGCATCCTAAGAGACTACTACAAGCAACTCTATGTCAATAAAATGGACAACCTGGAAGAAATGGACAAATTCTTAGAAAGGTATAACCTTCCAAGACTGAACCAGGAAGAAATAGAAAATATGCACAGACCAATCACAAGTAAGGAAATTGAAACTGTGATTAAAAATCTTCCAACAAATAAAAGTCCAGGACCAGATGGCTTCACAGATGAATTCTATCAAACATTTAGAGAAGAGCTAACACCCATCCTTCTCAAACTCTTCCAAAAAATTACAGAGGAAGGTACACTCCCAAACTCATTCTATGAGGCCACCATCACCCTGATACCAAAACCAGACAAAGATACTACAAAAAAAGAAAATTACAGACCAATATCACTGATGAATATAGATGCAAAAATCCTCAACAAAATGCTAGCAAACAGAATCCAACAACACATTAAAAGGATCATACACCATGGTCAAGTGGGATTTATCCCAGGGATGCAAGGATTCTTCAATATATGCAAATCAATCAATGCGTTACACCATGTTAACAAATTGAAGAATAAAAACCATATGATCATCTCAGTAGATGCAGAAAAAGCTTCTGACAAAATTCAACACCCATTTACGATAAAAACTCTCCAGAAAGTGGGCATAGAAGGAACCTACATCAATATGATAAAGGCCATATATGACAAACCCACAGCAAACATCATTCTCAATGGTGAAAAACTGAAAGCGTTTCCTCTAAGATCAGGAACAAGACAAGGATGTCCACTCTCGCCACTATTATTCAACATTGTTTTGTAAGTCCTCGCCACGGCAATCAGAGAAGAAAAAGAAATAAATGGAATACAAATTGGAAAAGAAGAAGTAAAATTGTCACTGTTTGCAGATGACATGATACTACACACAGAATCCTAAAGATGCCACCGGAAAACTACTAGAGCTAATCAATGAATTTGGTAAAGTTGCAGGATACAAAATAAATGCACAGAAATCTCTTGCATTCCTATACACTAATGATGAAAAATCTGAAAGAGAAATTAAGGAAATGCTCCCATTTACCACTGCAACAAAAAGAATAAAACACCTAGGAATAAACCTACCTAGGGAGACAAAAGACCTGTATGCAGAAAACTGTAAGACACTGATGAAAGAAATTAAAGATGATACAAACAGATGGAGAGATATACCATGTTCTTGGATTGGAAGAATCAATATTGTGAAAATGACTATACTACCCAAAGCAATCTACAGATTCAACGCAATCCCTATCAAAGTACCAATGGCATTTTTTACAGAACTACAACCAAAAAATCTTAAAATTTGTATGGAGACACAAAAGACCCCGAATAGCCAAAGCAGTCTTGAGGGAAAAAAACGGAGCTGGAGGAATCAGACTCCCTGACTTCAGACTATACTACAAAGCTACAGTAATCAAGACAATATGGTACTGGCATGAAAACAGAAATATAGGTCAATGGAACAGGATAGAAAGCCCAGAGATAAACCCATGCACCTATGGTCAACTAATCTATGACAAAGGAGGCAATGATATAAAATGGAGAAAAGACAGTCTCTTCAATAAATGGTACTAAGAAAACTGGACAGCTACATGGAAAAGAACCAAATTAGAACACTCCCTATCACCATACACAAAAATAAAGTCAAAATGGATTAAAGACCTAACTGTAAGGCCAGACACTATAAAACTCTTAGAGGAAAACATAGGCAGAACACTCTATGTCATAAATCACAGCAAGATCCTTTTTGACCCACCTCCTAGAGAAATGGAAATAAAAATAAAAATAAACAAATGGGACCTAATGAAACTTAAATTCTTTTGCACAGCAAAGGAAACCATAAACAAGATGAAAAGACAACCCTCAGAATGGGAGAAAATATTTGCAAATGAAGTAACTGACAAAGGATTAATCTCCAAAATATACAAGCAGCTCATGCAGCTCAATATCAAAAAAACAAACAACCCAAACCAAAAATGGACAGAAGACCTAAATAGACATTTCTCCAAAGAAGAGATACAGATAGCCAAGAAGCACATGAAAAGCTGCTCAACATCACTAATCATTAGAGAAATGCAAATCAAAACTACAATGAGGTATCACCTCACACCAGTTAGAATGGGCATCATCAGAAAATCTACAAACAACAAATGCTGAAGAGGGTGTGAAGAAAAGGGAACCTTCCTGCACTGTCGGTGGGAATGTAAATTGATACAGCCGGTATGGAGAACAGTATGGAGGTTCCTTAAAAAAATAAAAATAGAATTACCATATGACCCAGCAATCCTACTACTGGGCATATACCCAGAGAAAATTCAAAAAGACACATGCACCCCAATGTTTATTGCAGCTCTATTTACAATAGCCAGGTCATGGAAGCAACGTAAATGCCCATCAACAGATGAATGGATAAAGAAGATGTGGTACATATACACAATGGACTATTACTCAGCCATAAAAAGGAACGAAATTGGGTCATTTGTAGAGACGTGGATGGATCTAGAGACTGTCATACAGAGTGAAGTAAGTCAGAAAGAGAAAAACAAATATCGTATATTAACACATGTATGTGGAACCTAGAAAAATGGTACAGATGAACCAGTTTGCAGGGCAGAAATAGAGACAGATGTAGAGAAAAAAACGTATGGACACCAACAGGGGAAAGTGGTGGGGAGTGGTGGTGGTGGGATGAATTGGGGATTGGGATTGACGTATATACACTAGTATGTATAAAATAGATGACTAATAAGAACTTGCTGTATAAAAAATACATAACATAAAATTCAAGAAAAAAAGAACAAACGCATGGTGAGAGAGCGCTCAGTTTTGTCTCCTGGAATCCGCAGGTGCCGGTGTCATCAGAGGAGGTGGAACTGGGCGGGCACGACCTGGGTCTCAGGCCAGCTTTGCCAGGAAGCACCCACGTGACCCTGAGCATGCTGCCTACCGCCCCAGCCTCAGTTTCCCCGTGTGCAAATCGAAGTGGTTGGATGAGAGCCGAGCTGGTGCCGCCGTGACTCCTGACATTCTGGTCGGCAGTGTTTTAAACACTTAAAAATTGCCTATGTTTAAAAGGAGGGAATGTCACCTAAACATCCAGCTTTCCTGAAAGTCAGTCTGCAAGTGGTTCACCTTCCCGCGTGGCTCCAGTGTGAGTGGGACACCTGGCCCCTGGTTCACTGCCATCCCCACCTGTGCCACCCCTTCTCACGTCCCTTCCTGCTCGGCCTCTGCGGCCACCGACTTCTCACACCTTGTGTTGGCATCTCCAAACGCCACACCCGGAGCTGCCAGGCCCGAGGGGGCGGCCCTACGGCCCTGGGGAGTGGTCCGTGCCGATGGGGCAGCCCCCTCTGTCAGCTGATGGTCCCCTGGGAAACCGCTGCGTCCTTCCAGGCCGAGGCCCTGGCATCACCGCACTCCTGACACTTTCAGTTGTTAACAAACTCGAGCCGCACGTGGTCAGCGTCCCAGGTCTTGGTCTCCCCGGGGGGCTGCTGTCCAGCAAGGCCGGGCGGCCCGGCTGCGTCAGGTTAGAGGGGAAGGACAGATGCCACACCCAGAACCGTTCACCTGTCTCCTGAGGTCCCACACGCCAGGCACCACACAAGGCACAGGTGCACACACGCTTGCACAAACACACACACACGCACGCACACGCACACGTACAGATGTATTATCTACGCACACATACACTCCAGCCCTTTCTCGTGGCCCCTACGCCGTGTCTTTCTGGATTCCGTCCACCTCCAAGGCCTTTCTGACGTATCTCTGCTGGGAAAGGAGGGGGGTGAGGACACAGGAGGAGGGGCCGGGGCCAGATCCGTGGACCGTGGGCCTTGGGCCCCAGGGAGCTCTAGTCGGCCAGGGCGACAGGAGCAGGTGCCAGGGAGGGGTGGCTGGGTCCCCGGGGTCCGCGGGGCATCACGGCGAGGGGCTACGGTCTGCAGAGGTGTGCTTCAACGTGCGGGTGTGGGGAGGATGAAGGGACCGTGGTCTGGCGCAGTGGTGAGGAGCGAGGAAAACCCCAGCCCCGGTCCCAGTGGAGGGGAGGGAGGGAAGGGAGGGAGGGTGCAGGGAAGGCAGGGGGCCAGGACAGTTACAGCCGGAGACGCGAGATGCGCAGGACCAGGGGAGGCCCCGCCGTCCGGTGATGCCCTCTTGTCTCAGAAGGTGCGCGGAAGGTGAGGGGGTTGGGATGGGGGGGAGGTTGGCATGGGTTGGGGGCGCAGAGCCACGTGGGCGGGGAGGGGATGCCCTTGGAGCCATAGGCTTCTTATGTGTCGATGGTGGTTGGGACAGGGGTGCAGGCGCCTGGAGACGGGTCTGTGGGTCTCAGGCCGGCTGGGGGAGATTAAGGTGTGAGTGAGTGAGTGCAGGTGTGTACGAGTGATTGGGGGGGGTGATGTATGTGCATGTGTGTACGATGTGTGTGCATGAGTGGTGTGTGTACTTGAGATGTGTGTGTGCATGTGTGAGCGGGTCCCAGGGCAGGGGGGTACCCCGGGGCTCAGCCCCTCTCTCCTCCCGCAGATGGAGGTGCAGACGTCAGCCTACTTGCCAAGTTCAGGCAGAGGGGATACCCCAGGCCTGGAGCCTGGAGTTCCGCCCCGAAATAAGTGTTTTGAGAATTAAGAAGGCAGCCACTGGAACTCTTAAAAAAAATTTTTTTTTTTTTTTTTTAATGCAAGGGATTTAGGGAAAATGCGAATAACTTCAAGGGGCCATCCTGAGCTCAGGACATTATGGTCAGCATGGTTGCTGGCCCTGAGCAGTGAAACCAGAGCTCCAGAATGTTCTGGGCCCCCAAAGTGTCAGCTAGGCCTTCTGTTTCCTTCCCGAGCCAGGGAGTGGGACCGGCAGATTTAAGGAAGCTTTCAACAGGGATTGAAACAGGCCAGACTCGGGTTAAACTGACCAGTCAGGGTTCCTCGAGTATTTGGACATTTCCAAAGACTGAACATGCACGGACTTTGTGATTTGTGATCTGAAATGACAGGAAGTGCCCTTTGAGTGAAATTTGTGATTCCTGGCATTCCTAAAATCTCTTTAGTGTTTAGTTCTGAAGAAGTGACGGCCAGGCCCCTCCCTTGTGGCCTCTGCTTTTGCGGAAGCCCGCGTTGCATGCTGTCCGAGTGGGTGGAGATGGCAGGATGTGTTGGAATTGCTTTGCTGGGGACACTCCGTCTCCCCTGTGGTTTCCCTTGGGGCCTTGTTTAGATGGCCTTAGTCCCCAGCTCTCTGTTGGAGGGTGATTTCTAAAGGATGTACCTGGAAATGCAACCCTGGCATTTCTTTCCTGTGGGGGAAGCTGCAGCCGGACGCCAGGGGCACCAGCAGCTCCTGGGAAGACTGTGACTTGGGGAAGACATCAGGGTGATGGTGGCAGGCAGAGGGTCAGAGCTAGCTGGGGACCAAGGGCACATCACAGTCGCTCAGCTGTGGCCCAGGCTGTGGTGGGCTTGGAACTCACTTGGAACTCACGATGGCCTTGGGTCAAGGAGGGCAGGGCCTTTGGTGCCGTGGGAGTTCTCCAGAAGGGTGGTCTCCAAGTTTTTGTGATCGTCATGGACTGCATGTTTGTGTCCCCCAAAATCTTATGTTGAAACCCCAATCCCCAGTGTGATGGTGTTAGGAGGTGGAACATTTGGGGGTGATTAGGTCATGAGGTTGGAGCCCCTGTAAATGGGATCAGTGCCCCTTTAAGAAGAGACCCCAGAGAGAGCTTGCTTCTCTCCCCACCACGTGAGGACACAAGAGGACGCCGTCTACAAGCCAGGAAGTGGGCCCTCAACAGATGCCAGATCTGCCAGTGCCTTAGTGTTGGATTCCCAGCCTCCAGAGCTGTGAGACATGAATGTCTCTGTTGTTTAAGCCCCCAGTCTGTTGTGTTTTTGTCATAGCAGCCGGAGCTGACTAAGACACCGACATTCCATTTTTTAACAATAAGGAGTATTTGAGGAAATACTCTCAATATATGCAGATGCATTTATTTTTGCATGTCACGTGGACCAGCATACTAAAATATTATACATTCTAAAATACAGGCAGCTTAAACACTTTAGAAAGATGAGGTACAAAACAGCATAATGGAAGTGTCACTGGGCTCTCCTCGTGCGTTCCTGGGGTGCATGCATCTCCCTTTGTTGTTCTGACCCTGGTTTAGAGTTAGGGTGCTGTAGAGAGTTTAGCCTCACAGGAAGGACAGGCTTGCTTTTTGCTGTTGTTAATTTTTTGTCATACATTTTAAACTATTTATTAAGAATCTTCACAAACAACATTAGAGTGAAGAGTATCATGGCTAATTTTATTTGACTTAATAACCCCCCCCCCCCTCTCCTCACCCCTTCCTCTCCCTAGGTTCTTTCAAAGCAATCCCTGGATCTCATTTCGTCAGAAAATTACTTTAATATGTAGCTCTGCATATTAAAGGACACCTGCTTTTAGAGTTGGCCCACAGTTTGCTAGGACTCTGAAGGCTCTCTGAATTCTTCGTTTCCCCTCCTTCTCCCCTTTCCCTTCGCTTCCCCCACCTCTTCCTCCCCTCCACCCCAATGGTCACTCACTGATTGAAGACACCTGGTCACTTGTCCAGTAGAATCTCCTGTGCCCTGGATTTGCTGGTTGCTCCCCTGTTGTGGCATTTACAGTGTTCCTCTGTCCCCGAGTCTCCTGTAAACCTGAGAGATCAGCTCCACCTGTTACCAGGAGGCACAGAAGCTGGGTCAGGAGGAGGCTGGCCCCCCAAGGACAGCAAGTGACACGGTCCCCTCTCGGCCTGGCTCTGCCCTCACCAATAGGACCGTGGGCACATCCTTCCCCTCCTCGGGCCTCAGGCTTCCTGTACGCGGAGGCCGGGCTTGTTCCAATGTATCCAAGGAAACAACAGCCCTGGCAGTAGAGGAGCTGGCTGATGTCCTTCCCCCGGGGATCCAAGAGGGAGCAGAGCGATGCCCTGAGACCCCCGAGTTCCCTCATCCCCCGCCATCGTGAAAGCTACCGGCTCCCCGCAGCCTGGGAGAACGGAGAACACAGCCCCTTGGATGATGTGCTGTGAGGCCTCCGCTACTCCTGGCATCCTGGCTGAGAGACGCTGGCGAGGGGAAGGCTCTGCAGAGAAATATCGAGGCATGTGAGAGCGCGTGCTTAGGAAAACGAATGTACTCAGAAAGATGGGCCTCAGGCGAGAAAGAGGGGGCCGTCCTAGCCAGTCGCTGTCGTCACGAGCAGAGTTTTGCTGCTGCCCACTCGCTTGAGGCCCCGAGGGCTGCTGCGGGCCAGGTGGTGCTGGCTGTGCGGTGGGCACCCAGCTCCAGGGGGCAGGCCGGGTGGTCCTCATCGGCTCCTTCCTCGAGGGAGGTTCTCCAAGGATGCCCCAGACACCGCGTTCCAGCGGGCCCCTTGCCAGGAACCTCCTTCGCCTGCGCTCCCATAAATCGTGTTCCTGGCACCACGAAGCCACGTGGAGATTTGTCAAAGCAAACCCGAGCTGGCAGGCCCTGGCCTGGCGGCCTGTCCCAGCCCGGCCCGCACTGTCGGGCTGCTCCTGAGCCAGCCCCTTGGCTGCACAGATCCCGAGGTGGCCCGTGGGCAGCCGTGTCTGAGGGGCACGGGGGGCCTCAGGGATGCAGCTGGTGACCTGCACAAGCTGGATTTGTTCCAAATGACCACACTCCAGCCTGACTCTCCTCCTCCTTCTTTTTAAATTCATAGACAATTTTTTTAGAACACTTTTCCCTATACAGAGAAATTGATGGAAAGCACAGACTCCCACCACCCCGGCCCCATTGTTTACATCTGGCTTTGGTGGCTCTGCTTGGTACAAGTGATACACTGTCGTTAACTAAGCTCCACAGTTTACATCAGGGTTCACTCTCTGGGGCGCACATTCTATGGGCTTTGCCAAAGGCATGGTGACATGTGTGCCCCATTACATAATCATACAGAACAGTTTCTCGGCCCTAAAAATCCCGTGCCCCACATATTCGTTCCTCCTTACCCAGGCCCTGACCACCACCAATCTTTTCACTGTCTGCGTTTTCCGGACCGTCATAGAGGCAAAGGCATACGTACCTGGACTGTTACCCTTTATATGACACAGTGTGTGAGAATCCAGAGCCAGGCAAGCGGGTGACACCATCCAGGCTCCTTCATGGTTTTTCTGCTTTTGCGTTTGAATCTGTACAAACTTTTCCTCAGGTGGTGGGGCTGGTGTGTGGGATGATTCACTGCTCAGGATACCAGGAGGGTCGAGGCTGGAGAGGCCTCAGTCTCCATCTAGCGCAGATGAGGAAAGGGTGAGAGGCAGCAGCTTCTCCAGAGCCAGAAGCTTCTCCAGGACCTGCAGCTTCTCCAGGGCCTGCAGCTTCTCCAGGGTCTGCAGCTTCTCCAGGATCTGCAGCTTCTCCAGGACCTGCAGCTTCTCCAGGATCTGCAGCTTTTCTAGGGTCTGCAGCTTCTCCAGGGTCTGCAGCTTCTCCAGGGCCTGCAGCTTCTCCAGGGTCTGCAGCTTCTCCAGGGCCTACAGCTTCTTCGGGACCTGCAGCTTCTCCAGGGTCTGCAGCTTCTCCAGGATCTGCAGCTTCTCCAGGATCTGCAGCTTCTCCGGGGCCTGTAACTTCTCCAGGATCTGCAGCTTCTCCAGGGTCTGCAGCTTCTCCAGCATCTGCAGCTTCTCCAGGGCCTGCAGCTCTCCAGGATCTGCAGCTTCTCCAGAGCCAGTAGCAAAAAAGAACTCCCCCCATGTTGTCAGTTGGGTTAGTCAGCTCTGCAGGGGAGGGGGTAGCCTTAGTCTGAGGCCTCAACAGGACCACCTATCAGAACACAGCGCATTCTCATCTGCACAAAGTGTCCAAGCACGAGCGTGCACGTGTGCATTGCCTGAGCGTGTGCTGGCTGGTGTGTGCTGTGCGTGTGCTGTGTGACCATGTGTGTCTCGGGTGAGTGAATTGCATGTGCGTTGCACGCATGTTGCATGAGCATCTGTGGTGTGTTGCACGTGTGTGAGGGGGGGACCCCGGGCACCGGGAGGATGGCATCACGGTGACTGTCGGCCTGAGGAAGGAAGTGGTGACTCTGTCAGAGGAGCACCAGGAAGTAGACACAGTTGCAGAACCGAGGTTGCAGCTCATTCCTTCCTGAGTCTCTGTCTTCCAAGCCCCCAGGCAGCACGATGCAGCGTCTTTCTTGTCCTCTTAGCCAGCATGTGGTTGCTTGATCCTTTGTCCTCTGGTTCTCCCCACACCGGGGAGCAGAGGCCGTGAGGCTGGGCTGGGCTGAGCTGCCAGCCGGGAGCAAGGCTATGGTGGACAGCGGCCAGCCTAGGGCTTTCTGGGACCCAGCACGTTAAATCTGCTACTTGTGATTCACAGCTGAAGGCAGGGCTGCTGATGAGGTCGTGACCACACCTGGAATGACACCGAAGTCGCAGAGGAGCACCGTGGAGGGAGGGGGCTGCCCCTGTCCCCCCGCCTCCCCCTCCTGGGCTCCGAGGCATCTACGCGGCCTTTTTGGAGACCAGGGGTTTGTTCCTGTCCTGCCTTGGTGGGCTCAAGGCCCCTTGCCACTTCCTGGTGGGTTCCAGGTCCTGTGGCTTCAGCCAGAGCTGCGGAGATGCTGTGGGCACAGGTGCGCTGGGAGCTGCCTGCTTGGTTGGGGAAGCAGGCTGCTGCTGAGGTGGGGAGAGCGGAGACCTGGCTTCTCTTCTTGATGTCTCTGTTTGTCAATCGAATAGATCAAAGGTCAAGGGCACCTCTGGAGTCCTGATTTTAAAGGAAGGAGAGGTCAGAACTACAGGCATCTCCCGTCCGGCTCTAGGAAATCCCAAGCTCCATTCTGGGTCACTGCTGCGTGGCCAAGAGGCTTGGGCCTTCCTCCCTCCCTGCCTCCCTCCCCCTCCCACCATCCTTCCTTCCGCCTTCCTCCCTCTCTGCTCCCTTCCCTCCCTTCCTTCTTCATTCAGATCTTCATGGGGGGCCTCCTGGGGCTTGGCTCTGGGCTGGGTTCCCTGGGAGCTCCGTGAATGGCCTACAAGCTAGTCCTTACCCATGAAGACTTTCAAATTGAATTGAGACCCCATGTATCGAATGAACAAATGAACACTGGGCACTTCTGTGTGCCAGGCTTCTCTTGCCAGAGCTGAGGGTTGTAGTGATGGTGGGGATGATGGTGGAGGAGGTATTGGCGAGACATCACCGACAGGTCATGGCGGCAGCAGCGCTGACAGAACGTTTGGGGAACTTGCTCACCTCAGTCAAGTGGACTCAGGATGTCCTGCTGTGGACTCAAGTGGACCAGCAAGTCTGGGGTCACCCAGGTAGGCTACTGGGCATCTGTTTGCGTGAGGACCCAGTGGGGGGCAGCCGGAGATGCTGGACGGCCAGCTTGTGCCCAGGGTGGAGACTTCCTGGGGAGGGGGCGTCACGGGCTGCCCGCGGCAGCTTTCCAGGCAAGGGCAGGAGGCTGCTGGGCGGGGGGACTCGGCGTTGCTGGTCACATGCACAGCTGTCAGTCGCCGGGCTGGCAGCACGGGCTGTGTAATGCGCTGTGTCTGCACCCAGCCCTTTAAAAGCCACGAGCCTGGCAGAGGTGTCTTGTGGAGGCCGCCTGATGGCACCGTGGCCTTTAGTCCAGGGATGTGGCAGCCCAGGGTCTCCTGGGACTTGGTGGGGGGGGACTGAGAGCTCACTCTGCCGCAGTTGGAGCCTTGGGTGACTTCTGAGTGAGGGACGGCTAGGTCTGCAGGCAGCTGCTCAGGCCCTCGGGCCCTAGAACCTTCGTCTTAGCCAGGACAAGGACTCGGGGCACTGGGGATTCCTTAGAGGTTTGATTCCAGGGAACAGGGTGAGGGAGGGGCTGAGGGGGTGGGATGGAGGAGAGCCAGGAGGGGCGATGGGCGGCCTAGTGCCTGCAGCGTGTCCCCGCGGCCACAGCTGGAAGCACGGTCTGCTGCTGCCCACCTGCCCCGTGGTCTCGGCCGCCGCCACGCACAGGGAGCTGCGTCTGGGAGTGGCCGCCTGTGGTTAGGCGGAGGCTCTGGGGGACGTGGTCCTTGCTGGGGCAGCCGCTTCTGCCCTTGTCTTGCTGCCCGCGGAGTGGCCAGGAGATAGGGAGGGCCTGCATCTGCAGGGACCAGACCCCGTCCCGGGCCCTGCCTGTGAGCAGCCCTCAGGGAAGCAGAGGGCTGAGGAAATCAAGGGCATTCAGCTGCCATGCCCTGCGGACAAAGTCAGGTCGGGAGCTCCCCTCGGCAGTGTTCCCAGCCCCCAGGAGAGGGCCTGTGTGCCCTCGCTCTGCGGCTGAGCCTCTCAGCTGTCACCCCAGGAGGTGACGTGAGGACAAGAGAAGAGGGGTGTGTGAGGCAAGGGGCCTCCAGTCAGATGTGGGGAAGCGTTTCCTGCAGCCGAGGAGAGAGTCACGCTGAGATCGGCTCTGGGCAGGCCGCTGCTCCTGGGACACACCCCAGCCCTGCCAGCCGCACCGGAGCTCAGCCGGCAGCCCCCGCTGCGCCAGGACAGCCCAGCCCGGGGCCCCAGGGCCCAGGGGTGCTGGCGGCGCTCAGAAGACCTCCCATCCCACCCTCACCCCTCCCTTGACCAGCCCCGCCCCGGAAGCGGGGGGCCCCCAGTGACCCCAAACCTAACACTAAATGTCACAATAAGAAAAGGACATTATTACATATTTGTTCAGAATGTGAGGCCGGGGACTTCCCTGGCGGTCCAGTGGTTGAGACTCCGCGCTTCCAACGCAGGGGGCGTGGGTTGGATCCCTGGTCGGGGCACAAAGATCCCACATGCCGTGCCGTGTGGCACGGCCAAAAAATAAAAATAAATAAATAACAATAAAAATAATAAAATAATTTAAAAAAAAAAGGTGAGGCTGGGAAAAACCCCTGCTCCCCTGGGCAAGATTTTCTAAATAAATGACGCCTGCCCCAGCTGGGACCCCCACTGAGCTGTTTTCGGGGGTGAGGTTGCTGCCTCTGTCCCACTTTCCTTTTTTTTTTCTGTAAGAACATTTAACATGAGATCTACCCTCTTAACAGATCTTTAAGGGCACAATACAGTATTAGGATTTATGGACACAACGCTGTAAACAGAGTTCGAGAGCTTATTCATCCTGCATAACTGAAACTGTGTACCCATCCAACAGAAACTCCCCATTTCCCCTGCCCCAACCCCTAACAACCACCTCCTACTCTCTGCTTCTATGAGTGTGTTATTTTAGATTCCTCATGGAGGTGGAATCATATGTTATTTGTCCTGTGCTGGCTTGTTTCACTCAGCATAATGTCCTCCAGATTCCTCCATGTTGTCACATCGGACAGGATTTCCATCCTTTTAAAGGCTGAATAATATTCCATTATACATATAGACCACATTTTCTTTATCTGCTCATCTGCGGATGGACACTTAGGTTGCTTCCCCATCTTGGCTGTTGTGAATAGTGCTGCTATGAACAGGGGAGTGAAGATATCTCTTCCAGATCCTGATTTCAATTCTTTTGGATAAATACCCAGAAGTTGGACTGCTGGATGATTTGGTAGTTCTAGTTTTAATTTTTTGTAGAAACTCCATCGTGTTTTCCATAATGACTGCGCCATTTTGCATTTTCACCAGCAGTGCACAAACAAGGGTTCCGGTTTCTCTACATCCTCACCAACGCTTGTCGTCTTTTTGATGATATCCATCCTAACAGGTATGAGGTGATATCTCATTGTGGTCTTACTTTGCATTTCCCTGATTTCAAAATATGTTACAAACCACAGTAATTAAAACAGTACAGTACTGACATAAAAATACAGACATATAGATTAATGGAACAGAATAGAGAATCCGGAAATAAATCCACACATATACAGTTAACTGGTCTTTGGCAAGGGAGCCAAGAACACACAATGGGGAAAGGACAGCCTCTCCAACAAATGATGTTGGGAAAACTGGATATCCACACGCAATTGAATGAAGTTGAACACTTATGTTACACCAGACACAAAAATCAAAATGGGTTAAAGGCTTAAATGTAAGACCTGAAACTGTGAAACTCCTAGAAGAAAATATAGGGGAAAAGCTTTATGACATTGGTCTTGGCAATGATTTGACACTAAAAGCACAAGCAACAGGAACACGATTAGTCAAGCAGGATTGCAACAAACTAAAACGCTTCTGCACAGCAAGGGAAACAATCAACAGAGTGAAAAGGCAACCTACAGAATGGGAGAACATATCTGCAGACCTGATCACTGGTTAATATTCAAAATATATAAGGGATTCCTAAACTCAGTCGCAAAAATAACTAATAACTTGCTTGAAAAATGGGCTAAAGACTTGAATGAACATTTCTCCAAAGAAGACACACAAATGGCCAACAGGTACATGAAAAGATGCACGACAAATGTCACTAATCATCAGGGGCTGAGCTCTGGATGTCCAGGTGCCGCGGGTAGCAGGGCTGGTGGGGGGCCACGCTGCCCACATCCAAATGCTGCTTGGCCACTTCACACATATGTCTCTGGTGGGGAGTCATTGAATGCTCTGTGCCTCAGTTTCCCCATCTGTCAACATGAGGGATCATGGCCTGGCCTCCGCGGGGGAATGGATGTAAGTGAGACGGTTGTGTGATGTTCAGGGCCAGCTCTCCATGTGGGTGGACCGCTAAGCTCGCTCACCCTCCCAGCACCGGGAGGTGCGATGTGTCCCACAGATGGTGGGGTGACCTCAGAACGAACGATGTGCACGGCTGTGGTCAGGGGTCCCCACCTCCCATGGCCTTGTGCTCTTGGCATGTCCTGAACTTCTGCTAGGACACCGGCTCTGCTGTGTCCGTCTGTCTGCTTCTTTCTCAGGCATCCATCCGGCTACACCTTTTCACAGCTGCTTTTCCAACCAGCCCCCGGGATGGCTTTCCTCTGCCCATTTCATAGATGAGAACACAGAGGTGTGGTGATTTGCTCAAGGCCACACAGCTAGGCAGAATTTGGGGGGTAAAATCTGAAAGGTCGTGGGGTTCCGGAGCTCCCCTAGGTCACCCGTGATCATGAGGGGCAAGGCCGGGACCCAGGTGGGAGCCACTGCAGAGCCCCCAGGTCCTTGGGTGCAGGGGGTCTCCTAGCCCCAGGGACGGGGGGTCGCCGGGCCTGCCCCCCCGCCCCAAGCAGGGACGCTGAGGAGCAGGGTGACTCCGGACACCCCACCTCCTCCACGTTTGCATCCCCGAGGTGGGGTTCTCCCCAGAGTGTTCAGGATTCCCATGGTGAGCCCCGTGTTTTCTGCAGTGAAGACCCCTCTCCACGCCAACCAAGGTGCTTCATAAACCCAGCGCTTCCGGCTCCGCGTAAAGCCGTGGGCGGTCACGCCCCCTCCCACGTGGACACGGGAGTCTTGGCCGTCCTGCGACCCTGGACGAGTTACTTAAGGCCGGGAGGGTGAGGAGGGCCCTTCTGCTCGCGGTCAGGGAGAGGACGGGCGGGCCAGCTGGAGCGCGACCGGGTCACCACGGACGTGTCCCCGCAGTGGAGCTCAACCTTGGCACCCAGATGAGCCCAGGCTCACGTGGGGCAGCTCCGGGCTGGGGGAGGGGAGGTGGACGGCAGAGTCAGGGCCATGGGAAGTGTCCTTGGTGCCCACACCCGGACGGCGTCCACCCAAGGCTGTGGCCTGGACGCCTCCTTCCACGGCTGAGAGGCCCTGGCATCGGGAGCCCTGTGCCTGGGAAGGGGGCAGGGGCGCCCCGGAAGCAGTGCCAGGAGCTCACGGGGCAGGTCTGGGGAAAGGGACAGCTTTCTGGGAGGTGCGGAGGGGAGTGGATGAGACGGGGCGGGACGACAGAGGCAGTGATCCAGGGTACAGGCCACGTGCCCCTGGGCTCCGAGCTGATGGAAGGAGAGGCGCCAGAGCAAAGACCACTCACGGGGCACAGAATGTCCAGCTGCAGCACGCCAGGTGTGTCCAGGACGCTGGGTGCTGTGGGCCTGGGAGTGACGGGGTCCGAGGAACAGGGAGACCTCTGGGCCGGGCCCCCCCGGTGACCATGACCCCGAGGACGCACTCCCCTCGGCCTCAGCAGGCCTCCCAGCTGGCAGCTGGGCCTCACGTCCTCGGCCGCGATGTGTCTGTCACAGCACGTGGCAGAGTGGCCCTGTGGCTGCTCACACCCCTTACATAGATGGACACGGGGTGGGTGTCTGCAGGGAGCTCGCCCGTCTCCAGGGCTGTCACTTTGGGGGCCTTCCTAGGACAGCATCCAAGGGAGAAGGCACCATCAAAGCCCCCCGGGCAGGTAGGAGCACAGGACCCTGCCCTGCTCAGTCCCGCAGGGCCTGTTAACGGTGCTCACAAAGGAAGGTCTCTTTCTGTACTGAAAGCGTGAGGTCTGTGGCGGGAGTGGTAGCTGGAGGTTGCTTGTAACAAGCGGGGCGCCTCCCGCCCTCCCCGTCCGGGGGGCTTGCACAGCTGGCCCTGCTGCTCCTGCTGCACTTAGGGCTGGAGGTGGGGGGCTGATGCTCGGTCACTGTCCTGGCCTGGGCTCCCCCTGGTGACCGAGGAGGCACGGCCGTGACAGGGTCCTGGGGTCTCCTCGTCCAGCCCCACCACTGCGCACCAGGGCCCCCAGCCCATCACCTCGGGCCCGGCTAGTGCCGCCTCCCCTACGGGGCACACGCCTGCCCTGTGTGCCCCGCGGACCCCAGAGCCGCCCTGCAGCCGGGCGCCCGAGGCCAAGGAGATGGGGACGTGGATGCAGCCTCGGAGCACAGACATCGATAATTCAGCTTTTCAAGCTTCAGCGATCTTTAAAGTGTTCCTTTTTCTCTTTTGATTCAGGGTCTTAATGGGAGCCCAGGCGTTCCAAGGACTATTTAATATTTAAACAGTGGCCTTCACTTAGAAGGTCGTTGCAGAGCATTGGGGGGTGAGGATGGCCATGGAGCCGGCAGCGAGGCGGAGCCAGGGCCACAGTGGAGGACAACGCCTCCCGGAGACTTGGGAGGGGACACGGGGGGAGGAGTGTGGGAGGTGGAGGGGGGAGGCGTCCCCACTTGGCGCCTAACTGGTCATGTGACCCGGGGTCCAGCAAAAGCCTTGTCCGCACCTCAGTGTCCCCATCTGAGACGTGGGCCCACGAATGCCTTCTACGACCCAGGGAACAAAACCAACTGCATGAACAGAGAGAAGGGTGTGGGAGGGGCCAGGAGGGCCCGGGGACTGGTGAGCCAGCCGCCAGGGACAGCACTTGTTTGCAAAGGAAAGTGTGGACGCCTTGTGACCTGGCGGTCAGGCACGAAGCAGCACGAGGAGGGTGGAGGCTGCGTGCGGACCCCTCTGCCCCGCCCATGACCCTGAAGCCCGCAGGCCCCTCTGTCCTGAGTGTCCTGGTTTTCGCCTGCCCGTCACCGCCCTGTGTGCTCAGGGGCTCACGGGAAAGCGTGCCTTTTAGAATGAGAAACAAATTCAGTTCATTTGTTGTTTCAGTTAAAAAATCTTGTAAATGTAAAAATGATCCTTTATTTTTTTCCTTTGAGAAAGGACTTTGGGGTTCCCCCACTTAAGACTCACTCAGAAGATTTAAAGTATTAGAGCTCAGATTCAGTCAGTCGTACCCTCCTGTGGTTTCGAGACTCTCAAGGCTAAGTCTAAACTTGGAACTACAAAATCTGGGTGAATTCTAAGAGAACATGGCCCGCTCTGGGACAGAGGTTTCTTCGCGGGAAGGAAGCACTACGCAGCAGGGCACTGGACGCGGCTTTTAGGGAGACAGGACCTGGGATGTCCTCGCTGCTCTCTGGGGTCGCTGATTCTTACGGGCACTTCCCAAGACCCCTTTGGGGTCCAGCTCCAGGCCGTGGTCTTCCTGATGGATATCTTACAGTCATCGGTCTCAGATGCTTTGGTTTGAAAGGAAAAAAAAAACCCCAAACTAAAATAAGAAGCCCGAACGGGCCTCTCGGGGCTCGCTGGGGTGGGTAGTGTCCTCCCTGGGGGCCTCACCCTCAGTGTTTGTGGGGCTCAGGCCTTCCTGGCAGCTGCCTTGTCTGTGGAGGGTGAGAGGGGGGCCAGGGAGAGGACCTCTCCTCCCCAGACAGCCCACGGCGGTGACCCTGGACAGCCCTGCCTCCGTCCCCCTCCACGCTCCCCCGACAGTGGTCACTGAATGAGCCCCATCCCTGCTTCCGTCCAGTTGGCTTCTTCTAGACGTGGCCGCAGAGAAACGCAGCTGAGAACCCTGCACTCACATGACCTGCTCTCTGCCCGGCCTCCGCGGCCCAGGCAGTGCTCCTGTTTCCCTGGTTTTTCCTCAGCCCCCTCCCCTCTAGATTTCTTCCTTCTTCCCTCCCTCCCTTCTTTTCTTTCTTTTGTCGCGCCTCGTGGCTTGCGGGATCTTCGTTCCCCGACCAGGGGTTGAACCCCTCACCCTGCATTGGAAGCGTGGAGTCCTAAACCCTGGACCGCCAGGGAAGTCCCTCCCCTCTGGATTTCTGAGCAACTCTGACCTCCACAGGGGAGGACGAGGATGAGAGCTCCAGGCCACTGTCCTGAGGGCTGACCCGGCTGGCCACGGCTTTCCTCGGACCCTGTCATCCCTCTGTCACCATGCTCTCCTGCCCCTCGCTCGGCTTGGAGGGGCGACAATTTGGCCACAAGCCCTGTTCTGTGGCCGGCACAGCCAGGGCTCCAATGGGGCCAAGTCCACGGTCACCAAGGTGGGGTCTGGGGGTAAGTGGGGGGGGGGGGGATCCTGCCCTGAACAGCTGGCATCGCGTGGAGCCCCCGAGCCCCCATCTTCTCAGGGTGGAGCTGGGATCCCCCAAACCAAGGAACCTAAGACAGCCAGTGGACACCGGACGCTAGAGCGAGCACGGGGCACGTTCTCCGTCACAGCCTCAGAAGGACCAGCCCGGCCGCCCTGGGACCTCGGACTCTGGCCTCCAGACTGAGAGAGACCCACTGTCTGTTGTTTAAGCCACCGGGTCTGGGGGCTTTGTCTCGGTGGCCCCAGGACCCTTGTGCCATGCCCTGCCCCCAGCCTCCTTTTCCAGGGATCCTGCCCGGGGCCCACAGCCAGACGGTGTCCACAGGGCCCGACACTTAGGCTCTCAGTTCTCCACGGGAACCTGCCTCGGGACCTGGGGCCCACGGACGTGCCACTGTGCTACTCCCACGTGGGCTGAGCGATCAGCGGATACGGGGCTCCAGGGGCAATTCTCAGGAGCCGCGTGTCCCCCGCTGGGAAAACCCGGTGGAAGAATCGCCGCCGACGGGTGAGCTCGTGGAGGAGGTCATCGGAGGCGCTGTGAACGCCTCTTGTCTGGCCGCAGTGGCCTGACCTGCAAGGTTCACAGGGGGGCTTTGCATTTCTTGTCGGGCGCTGGGACGTCTGGCAAGATGGGAACCCCCCTCGACCCCTCAACTCCACTCTGCTGAGCTTACGTCTTGGGTCGGCCCTGTAGCTTGTGTCCACCTCTGAGCCCCTAAGAGAGGTCATTGGCTGGCAGACCGTCAGGCTCTTGGGGGCCCCCGCAGCCCCAAAGCTTGTCGAGACTCTGCAGGGGGTGGGTCCCCCGGGCTTTCTGGAGCAGCGGGTTCTCTCCCCACCTCCATCCAGCTGTACAGCGGTCATAAGGGAGCCAGGGGGGTGTGGAACCCTGCGTGTGGCCTAGAGCGCAGGCCCCAGACCCTTGGGCAGATGGCAAAGAAGGGGAGGACGTGGGCGCCGGGAGCACGCCTGCGCAGGAGGGACCTTCATTCCGCGGGGTGCGGGGGGTGAGCTGGGTGTGGGGGGCTGGAGGGGTGCTCTGGATGGACGGATGGACGGACGTCTTTGAATGCCACTGGGCCGCTGGGCAGGCCCCCAGTGCTGACTGTGATGGACCGGGGGTGGGAGGGGGGGACGTCACTCCTCCCACCTTGATGTGAATCCGAATGCCTGACACCCATACCCCCACTGCAGGGGTATGGGTCAGCCCGGGGAGCAAATGCGCTCCTCAGTGGGAGCCGGGGGTCACGAAAGTCACAGAGGGGGCCGAGAACAAGCGGTGGAGAGCAGACACAGGAAGGGGGGCAGACACGCCAAGGTCTCAGGGCTCGGGAGACACCGGGGTCCAGCCCTGTCCCTCCGCATACGAGGGGATTTCTTCAGGGTCAGGACCTTGCTGTCACCATCACGGTGGCCCTTCATGAGCTCTCACTGCGTGCTGAGGCCCCACGAGAGCCAGGCCTCATGCCGAGGGGTCCTGAGCTCTGCCCGGGGACATAGCCCTCAAGTGGCCTTCTGGAAGCCATGCCGGGGAGCTCACGGAGGGGGCGAACCTGGATGGGGGTATTTTGAACTCTTCCTTGGGACTGGGGGTGCCAAGCTCACATAAGGGACCCACTTTCCATTTTCTGTAAGCCCTCGGGCGCCCAGGGTGTCCTTGCCATGCGTGGACCTCCCTGCTGGGATGGGGGCCCCTGACAGCCAGCCCGGGCCAGGGGGTTGGTCCCAGCATTACCTCTTCTCCCCCAGGAGGACCCAGGTGCAGCCCCTCTGCACCCCTGGCATACAGAGGGTGGCACCATCAGTCAGGGTTCTGTGGTTTATCACCCAAACTGGAACGCCTTGAGGGAGGAAGGGGCTGTGGACACCAGGACCGCCAGGGCGGGAAAGCAGGGACGGCCCCGCTGCTCCCTCAGCCTCACCCCTCCTGGTGGACCTGGCCCATTCCCTGCCGTGTAATCCCGGCTGCTGCAGGGGTGCCTCTCAAGGCCGGCCCCCCTCAGACTGGTGGCACCTGGGTCTGCTCTGCTTGGAGCCCTTGAGATGCATCACCCGCCTTTTCCAGCTAGAATCTTCCTTGATTTCAGAAATGTTTCTCTTTACCAGGGAGTGGAGGTGAATTTTAAGTGGGGAGGGCAGGTTGGTAAATTGCTGAAGCTGACAGCGCTGTCCGCTCCCTTAGTGCCGGGGGTGCATTCCCAAAGCCAAGGTCAGCCCCCAGCCAGGCTCTCAGTGCTCAGAGGAGGCGGCTTCCAGCAGCTCCTCAGGTCGTGCAGACCCGGCATGCGTGGGGACCGGCGTGACCCTTCTCACCGCAGACGGCTCCAGGGAAACTGCGGTCCGTGGCAGGTGATGGAGCCCAGAGCTGACGACAAGGCTGGCGTACCCAGGCCACGTTTGACCCCTCAAGGAGCCCCCGGCTGCCTGGAAAACCCTGATTTAGAAAGGCGTCCGACCCGCAGGGAAGATAAGCCCAGGCTGGCCTGTCCTCCCGCACGGAAGGTGCTCATCAAGTGGCCCTAGCCCCCAGGGGGTCTGCGATCAGAGCGCAGACACTGGGGCTGTTAACGCAGAGAAAACCCCACGCGCTTCTATTGAAGATGAGCTTCATCTGCCCAGGAGTCAGGCGGGTCAGTTTCGTGCCATTCAGTGACCCCCATCACCACCACCGATTCGGTTCTTCTGTTCCTGAACCTCATACAAACATCATCTCCCTGTCTGTAAAAGGAGGTCACCCCTGACCTACTGGCATGACGTAAATGCTCGGCGTGGCCTCATCATTTAAATTTCACTCCAACTTGGAGGTAGGTACCACTGTTTTCCCAGTTTTGCAGATGGTGAAACTGAGTCTCAGAGGCCAGGAGCTGTGCGGGGTCTCACGTGGTGGGTGCACAGCAGAGCTTCTGGCTGATCTGGGCACCCCCGTGGGGAGAGGGCCTGGGGTGGGGTGGGGTCCTTCACACCTGGCTCCTCTCTTGCATAATCCCTCGAGCATCCTAGGACTTTCCTGCCTCCCAGTCATCTCACTCTGGCCTCACGCTCAGAAGCGCCCCCTCCCCACATCCCTCCACTTCTTTGCCCCGGGAGCTTCTGCTTGTCCCTGGGGGAACTTCCTCATTCTCCTGCCCAGGCAGAAGGTCACCAGGGCTCTGGGGGCCTCCCGTGGTCCTGAGTCCACCTCTTTGGTCACTGTCCTCCAGGGATTGTGGGCACCCTAAAGGCACAGCCTGCGCGTCTGGTCCCTGGAGCCCTGAGCCGTCAGCACCACACGCGCAGCTGACACTTGTCACACGGGGCAGACCAGCTCTGCCCCTGCTTCAGCGGAGCCGAAGGGGAGGCTCAGAAGCCAGGCCGCCAGGGCTCCGTGCCCCCGACACCCGCTGGCTCACTTAAGTCTCTCAGAGAGAATCCCAGGGTAAGACCAGGGGCCTCCCTGGCAGGTCCTGGAGACTCTGCTCCCCAGCTCCACGCCAGCGGTCTTCCAGGTAGGTTTTGACTCTGGCAAAAGCAGACTCCTAGGACGACTTTTTAAAAAACGCGTTTTGAAATCGAGGTGTAACTTACACACTAGAAGAGACACAATCTTAAGGGTCCAGCTCATGCATTTTCATGTGTCTACACCTATGTAACCACCATCCCTATGATGGGGTTGACATCGAGAGCACTCCCAGCACCCCCTGAGAGCCCCTCGTGCTCCTGTGTCCCCTCCCAGTCACTACTCCCAGGGATAACCGCTCTCCTTACCTCTGACCTCCATCAGACCCCGTCCTCCCCTTCTTGAACTTCACACAAAGAAGCGCGCGTTCACGCAGCACCACGACCGCTCACACACTCCGCGCAGCCCTGGGCAGCGGTGGTCGGTTCTCTGTTTGTGGAGCTGTATCGCCAGCGACCAGACTGCCACGCCTTTCTCCCTCTGTCAACGCGGGGGTGTGCGGGTGGTCCCCGTTTTTGAATAAGCCTGGAGGACCAAGACGACCCTGAACGTTCCTGCACGCACCATCTAGGATGTCACACTGGTGTCTGCTGGGTGTGTAATTAGCAGTGTGATCCCTGGGTCTTGGGGGGCCTGTCTCAAGTGGGGAGTCCATTCACCACCCCACACCGCAGCAGGACGAGGGGCTTCCAGCAGCACCACTTGGTACTGTCAGCCTTTTGAATTTCAGCCTGTCTGGCGGGTTTGTGGGAATGTCGTCTTGTTGGAAATCATAGACCACTCATCGTCAGGCGTAAGAGGAGCTTGGTGGCGAGGTTTTCCAGAGCGTTCCTTCGGCGCTGGGCGGCTGGCCTGGAGGCGGCATTCCTGCATGGCCAGAGCAGGGAGGGGCCGAACCCCAGAGCGGCCCCCCACCCTCCCTCCGGGGTCTCCTGTGGTCATGAGGGGGTGGCCAGCCCCGGGCCCGTGCCCTGCAGGCGGTAGTGCCCGAGTGGCCGGGTGTCCGGGGGTGGGGGGGACTTTGGGGACAGTGTGGGTTCCCCACTAAGGTGGCAGCCGCCCACCGTCAGCTCCAGCGAGTGGTGGCCACGTGCCAAGAGGGCCTCAGACGAGCTCGGAAGATGCAGAAACCACCGCGGACGGGATGCTTCCCGACAGCCGAGTGTGTGTGAGTCTCGCGGGGCCGCTGTAACAAGTACCACAAACTGGAGGCTTAAAGCACGAGAAAGTATCCTCTCCCAGTTCTGGGGGCTGCAAGTCTGAAATCAAGGTGTGGGCAGGGCCGTGCTTTCTCCAAAGCCTCAAGGGGAGGATCCTTCCTGCCTCGTCCAGCTTCTGACGTTGCTGGCCATCCTTGGGGCTCGTTGGCTCGTGGCTGCAACCCTCCAATCCCTGCCTCCGTCGTGACGTGACTTCTCCTCTGTGTCCAAGTTTCCCTCTTCCTGTAAGAACACCGGTCGTTGGAGTAGGGCCCACCCTACTCGAGTATGACCTCATCTCAGCTTGGTGACACCTGCAAAGATGTCATTTTCAAATAAGGCTGCATTCTGAAGTTCCGAGCTAACATGAATTTGAGGGGCACACTGTTCAACCCACTACTGTAGGTGATTTGAAAAAACTCAACCCCGAAAATGATACGCCCCAAACAGCATACCATCGGGGGTCTGGATCCAGCCCCAGGTGCCAGTTCCTGATGTCTGGGCGCGGCGGGCCTGGGCCCTCAGCTCACGGCCTCCCAAGCTCCCCACCCCACCACCCCTGAGGAACCGCAGCAACACACACCGATGTGGGCACCCATGGAGCTCTGGAAGCCGGAGCTGGTGCTGGCTTGTCTCCTCCCTCACAGATGAGGCTGGGCTGTGAGCAGCGGACTTGCAGTCACGCCCGGGCAGCACAGCTGTGCAAAGGTGGCCTCCAAGCCTGAGAACCGCTTGTCACTGCTCCACAGCAGGACCAGCAGTGACGCCAGGGACGCTCACAGACGTTGATGACCATCCCACGTGTGGCTCCACGGCTGTGGACACAGCAGTAAGAACCCTGGCCTTGCAGTTTGTATACCTTGGCTTCTTTATTTCAATTTTCTAGGCATTCCTTTTTACCGTATTTTGCAAAAGCGTCTGTCTGCAGTGGGTTGACAAACAATAGTGGGCCCTTCTCTGGATGGCTGGAGAGGTCCAGGCACCAGGCCTTCACCTCTGAGCACCCCCATGCCCATTTCACAGCCTCAAGGGAGGTGGACGGCCTGGCCATGGCCAGACCCGCTGCTCAGGCCCTCTGACCTCCACCCACCCACACTCAGAGAGACAGGTATAGGAGGGGCTGTCAAGGTGCAGGTGTGTTCTACCTGGAAGGACCCCTTCTCTTGAGGATGAAGCTACGATGATCAAGAAACCGACAAATAACCTCGAGAAATGTACACTCGTTGATTTAGACACCTACCATCACCAGGTGTGCTCTGCCACGCCCCACACCCTGCCTTCCCTGTCCATGGCACCAGCTCTGCCCAGTTGGTTGAACAATGGAAGCAGGAGAGAGACGTGTCCTGAGTTAGGTACGTATAGCCATGCACGTACCAGAACACACGTGTAAGAATGTTCCAGGTTCTCTGCTCATCACTGGTGATGCCGTATGCAATTGTGTGATAGTAGAATAGTACACAGCACTGAAAAAGAATGCCCCCTAGTTACATGCAACAATGTAGGTCATCTTAGAAACACAGTACAGCCATACCTCATTTTGCTTTATTGTGATTCATAGATACTGTGGGTTTTTTTTTTTTTTTTTAAACAAATAGAAGGTTTGTGGCAACCCTGAGTTGAACAAGTCTACTGGCACCATTTTTCCAACAGCATTTGCTCTCTTCACATCTCTGGGTCACACTTTGATAATTCTCACAATATTTCAAACTTTTTCATTATTATTATATTTGTTATGTGATCTGTGATCAGTGATCTTTGACGTTACTGTTGCAAAAAGCTTATGGCTGCCTGAAGTCTCAGATACTGGTAGCATTTTTTAGCAAGAAGATATTCTTCATTTAAGGTATGCACTTTTTTTAGACATAATGCTATTTCACATTGAATGAACTACAATATAGTGTAAACAGAACACAAAACAAAAAATTCGTGTGACTTGCTTCATTGTGGTTGCCTGGAACCAAACCCTCAGTATTTCCAGGTCTGCTTGTATTGAGTGAAAAAGAGCTAATTGCAGGAGGCTTCATGACATAGGCTGCAATTTGCATAAAGCTCAAAATCTCGGGCGCCCGGAGGATGAGGATGAGGAGGGCAGGGCATGCTCTCCCAGTAACTGACAGCGAGGGGTCCCAGGCTTCAGGGCCTCCTACCCAGGGGGCCTGTCAAGATCCAAACCCGGAACCAGCTGACCCATGCAACCAGGCTCTGCCCAGAGCCCCCCAGGGGTCAGGTTCTGGGGAAGGAACACCTCCGCTCAGAAGGGTGCCAGTGGCCCTCCCACCCTCCCTCCCTCCGAGCTTGGCGAGGAGCGTCTTGCCAGGCCGTCCAGGAAGGCACCAGCAGGGCAGAGCCTGGTCTGCGCCAGCCCGTTTCCAGCTCTGCCCCTGCTGATGTCTGTTTGCTCAGACATTGACCGGGCCCTGGTTGGGGTGGGATGACCTCTTCTCTGCTGGGGTCAGGCATTCACTGCGGACACCATCGTGACCCACTGTGACTCTGGCTGGGAATCTGGACCCCTCCTGCCGGAGCCCTCTCCTCCACGGCAGGCCCATCTCTGCTCCTGAGGATTTTGGAAAACCCTGAGAAAGGGGGACCCCAGGTCTGATTTTCTGGAAAGAAGACACCCTGTCCTCGTCCTGCCCCGAGGAGGCCTGAGCGGAAGGTTGACGCCATCTCCCCCAGGGGCAGCCTCACTTGGGCAGCGGAGGCCTGGGCTTCCTGTAGTTTCCATTGGTCACTACTGCTCTCCCTGTTGGGCACATCCCAGGAGACGGTCCCCAAGTGTCTGCTGGGCAATGTGGTGGGGAACGGCCAGCGGGGGCAGGCAGGGAGGCGGGGGCCAGAATCCTCTTCAGCCCTGGGGATTCCCGGAGGCAACAGAGTCTGCCCCTGACCAGGGCATCGAGGACCCTGGAGGTCAGGGAGGGAGGAGGGAAGCAGCCTGCAGGTGGAGGCGGTTATGGCAGCATGGAATCTGAAGACGCAGCGGCTGGATTCCAGCCCCGGCAGAGAACAAAGTCGCTCTCGGGGGACAGAACTGCGGGGATTAGTGATGCTGAGTCACCGACTGCCGGGGGCGGAGGGGCCGGAGGATGACAGGTGGGGACGCTCAGGCTTGGCAGGCCTGCTTGGTCCAGGGGCGGCATACTCCGAAGGGATTACAGGATCATGGACAACGGAAGCGTTGGCTGTGTGGCTTCGGCAGCCGTTCCAGCAGAATGTGCTGGAATAGAAGCAGAGGTAGGATGGGAACCCTGGAAGGAGGGTGGAAATGAAGAATCACCAGCGCCCCAACCCAGACTGAGGTTCTGACCGCAAGCACGAAGGAGGCCGGGCTGGCACAAATGATGCTGCCCGAGTCTTGCTGGTCCAGGGGCTGGTCCAGGGGCTCCCCTTCCCTCTGCAGTATCTAGGGGCGCTCAGGTGGTGGCTCCAGGGATGTGAGCAGACCTGAGGGGTATTCATGAACAGTCCCCCCCCCCATGGCCGGCTCCTCTCTGTGGACACCCCAAGCTGCCCCCTCGAGAGCCCTGGTTTTGCCTCAGCTGCTGTATGGTGGCTGAGCCTTCCCCCCAGCGCGGTGGTACGTGGGCAGCGGGGCCCAGGGGCAGGGGGGCCAGCAAGGGCACCAGATCCCCACCTGCAGGGAGGGGCCTCTGGGGCCACGCAGCTCACACCTCTGTCCATCGGGGCCGAGGGTTGAGCAGGTCAGTCAGTGGGGAAGGCTGCCCCTGGTGTGGGAAGTCACCAGGCCTGTGCAGGAGGTGTTTTTATAGGAAGGTTTTCATTATTCTCTGGTACAGCAAGGCCAACACATCAGGAGCCGACTGCTATTAGAAAGACTTTGTTTCTCACAGATCCCAAGACAAGGGGGCATGGCCCACCGCGCAGGGCCTGGTGGGGAAGCACCAGGGCCGGTCAGGAGGCGGGGGTGGGGAAACGGGAGGAACAAGCCAGGCAGTTCAGTGGGCTGAGGGTGGGCCGGCTGGCAGGCTTCCAGCAGACTGGGGCCTGGCCCGAAACTACGCTTTCTTTCCTTTTATTAATTCCTTCTTGCTCCGCCCTCCTTCTGCCTATAAAACCTTCCACTTTGTACAGCCCCTCAAGCCCTTCTGTTTACTAGATGGCGTGCTGATCCCTGAATCCTTAAACAAAGCCAATTAGATCTTCCAATTCTGCTGAATTTTGTTTTCCAACAAGAGTCATGGGAGGGCCGGTCCTCCCCTTGTCCTGCTCTGGGCGGGGCGGGCAGAGTCTCATTTCCAAGCCGCCTGCTGATCCTGTGCCTTCACGCCTTGCAAGGACTTCACCCCTGTCCCCGGTGCCCCGCCTGGCACTCAGCTAGGGCCCATCTGGCTCATTCCTGCCCCCCAAAGGGCTCTCGGTGCATCTTTGATGAGGAGGCTCTTGATGGGAGGGGTCAGGTCCCATGGCCAGCCTGCCCGGGACATGAGGGACACGGAGAAACCCACCTCAGGGGCCTTGGGTCCCACTGGGCATCCCCAGAGTTTGGGGCCATGCCCCATGGGTCCCACCAGCCTCCTGGCTGACGGTCAGCCCCTCCACTCTCCGTCAGGCCCCTCTCTGGCTCCTGCTTGCAGAGCTGGGACTTCTGAGGGCTCAGGATGCCGGGGCTGGAGGGGCCTGGGGACTCTGCAGCGGACAAGGAAGCTGGGCCGTGGGGAGGGACGTGCGTGGGGAGGGACATGCGTGGGTGGGGACGTGCGTGGGGGTCAATGGCGGGCCCCGGCCTGGATCCCAGTGGGCTGACCTGGCAGAGCCCCTGACAGCCAGCCCGAGGGCAGTAACGGCCAACAGCTCTCGTCTGAGTCTGTCTCTGGTGCTCGCCATCATTGTTTCAGCTCTGGAGCAGGTTTCAGAGAAGAGTGGTCCCGTGCCACCACCATGCCCTCTGATGGAGGGTCTCTGAGAGACAGACGGCCATGCCTGGAAGCCGTCGGCGGTGTGTGGGCCGCAGTCAGATGCCATCACGGGTGTGAATCCCGGCTTCTCTGCACCCACCCACCCACCCCTCAGCTGCAGGCAAATTCCCGGGCCCCTCTGAGCCTCTGTTTCCTCATCTGCAAAGTAGAAACGACAGTGAGAGCCCTCGGGCTTGTGGGGTGAATGAGGTGCAGAGGGGCTGGAGTGCTGGGCCCTGAGCTGGGTAGTAAGTAAGTGCTGGCTGCCCGCTGGGCGCTCCTGCAGGGCGGGACCCCGCCGCGCAGGGGAGGCTGGGAGCGCAGGTGACAGGGCTCATGGGCACCTGCCTGGACCAAGGCCAGAGTGTGGACCAGGGCTGCCCAGGACAAGGGGAGAGGAGTAGCCTGAACCTGCAGGAGGGGCAGCCCTGAGTGAGGGGCAGCGCTGAGTCAGGCCCATCTGGGCCACCCTGGGCCACACCAGGCCACCCTGAGCTACCCTGGGTTGCCCTGGTCCACAGCGGCCCGCCCTCAGCCACCTTGAGCCACCCTGGGTCACCCTGGGTCACAGTAGGCTACCTGGACCATGCTGAGCCTCCCTGGGATACACCAGGCTGCTTCCCTATGCCACGCGTCTTGACCACGGCCAGATCCAGGCCTGGCCTTGAGCTTGTGCAGCCCCAGTGCAGGAGGGTCATGTTGAAAGGATGTTCTGTGCCGAACCCGGGCCTGGCTCTGCCTTGGTCGTTTTTCAGATTTGGGGTAGGGAACAGCACAGGAGGAAAGAGTCAACTGGATTCCTTCCACCAAATCTGAGGGACCTTGCTGATGTTAGCCCCTGACTGCCAGGTAATCAATGAGAAAACTCATAGAGTCAGAGCAAATCCCCAGGGTTTACACATCACTCTGCACTTGGAAAGAACTTTCTGGAAATGCAGCGAGCGTGTCCTCTCAGTGCTGCCTGCGTCCCTCGAAGTGAGACTTGCTGCTCTTCCTAATCTCCGTGCAGACAGAGCTGGCTCGGGGTAGCAGGCCAGAGTCTGGAGGAGGCGGGGAACCGCAGGCCCACCTCAGGGGAACTCCCTGTGACCGCTTGGGCTCCCACCAGGCCTGGCCACCCTGGCCCCGAAGCCCCGCACTGTCCTCCACTGACTCATCCCACAGACCGTCCAAGAGCGGAAAGAACAGCTTTCAGAATCGACACACAGCCCTGGGAACCGTGGGGAGCTTGCTTGGGCCTGGACACCCCCAGGCGCCTCCCTCCTGCTTAGCAGCGGGGATGCAGGTGGATGGAGCCCCAGGGGCTGACAGATGCCGCCTCTGGGGGCTCCGTGAGGCACGCTGCGTCCCCACCACACTCTCGGGGCCTGAGGACTGCCGCTGCCTGAGTTTTCCTTTTCAGAGGGAGGGTCTGGGTAGAAGGGGATGAAGGCACCCGAGCAGGTGCTCGGGCTGGTCAGGGGCTGCAAGCTGTATCTGTCTCTAATTTGGACATGAAAACAAGCTCAGAGAACTGGCTTGCTGCGGCTGCAGACAGCCTGGCGGGACCCTCGTTAGCGCCACTTGAGCCGAGGGACGCGGCTTTGCAGCAATCAGAGCAGGCCTTTCAGAGAGATGGAGCACATCCCTTGCGGTGGTTCGAGGGGCCTGGGGTGCGGGCTCTGTGCTCCTCGCGGGGTTCCAGACCCGTCCTCTGCCCCACCGGCGAGAGCGATGGCTGAGCGGCTCGCGGGGACGCCGGTGCGCGGCCACTGCACGTGCTGCGGGACGTGGACCCGCATCCCGGTGCCGCGTGTGATTAGACCCCGAGGGGCCGGGTAGCTGAGCACTGGTTTGTCCTGTGCTCGTTGCAGCCTTGGCCCTGAGGAGCAGTGCTGAGTCTTCCCTTTTCACTTAAAACAAGATACAGCATGACTTTCAAGCGACAGAAGAGTCTGTTTCCAGCAGCCGCCCTGCTGAAGGCCCCCTGTATGCCACTGTTGTGGGCACATGCCCCCTGCATTCGTGTGTCGGAGCCCTAACTCCCAGCTCCACAGGACACGGCTGTACTTGGAGACGCAGCCTTTAGAGGGGTGCTTAAGGTTAAATGAGGTCACTGGGGTGGCCCTAATCCAACCTGACAGGTGTCCTTGTGAGAAGGGGAGATTAGGACACAGACACGCACAGAGGGACAGCCACGTGAGGACACCAGGAGAAGCAGCATCTACACCTCAGGAAGAAGCAGCTCTGCCCACACTTGCACCCCGGGCTTCTGTCCTCAGGACTGTGAGAAGGTAGATAAGCTTCTGCTGTCCGAGCCGCCTGGTCTGCTGTGCTTGTGGTGGCGGCCCCAGGACCCTGACACACCCATCACAGCACATTATGGCTACAACAGTGTCCCTCCTTGAATGTGGTCCTCCAGTCACCCTGGTGAGGTGGGAGGGCCAGTGTGTCACCCCCATTTTTAGCGGAGGACCATATCAGGCAGGATGCCCTCAGTTATGCTGCAGTTAGAAACACCCCCAAAATCCCATGGCTTAAGGAATCCTTTGGGGAACCACTATGCAAAGAAAATAATTTCTCAGTAACTTGCATTTTATTTCAATTTGGATTTTAAATACATCAGTTCCTAAAGTTGGTTCCCCGGGGGAGTCTCTGGATGGTCACACTGGGGGAGGTGCCTGCACGCTCTCTGGATTTTCCAAGTGTGCTCTGCTTGGCCCAGGCTGAGGCTCAGGCAGGGTACCCAGTGACTCTAGGGTGTAGATGCCCTTGGTGGAGCTCCCGCAAGGTCAAAGCCGCTTTCACCTGCAGGTGAGTAATCATTACCTGGAGCGTTCTAATAGGTTCTACCGTTCTTTCCCTGATTAAATCAGCCATTAGTTGCAGCTGAGGTTATTTCCAACCCCCATCTGAGTACGGAGGGGATTCTCGGGCTCTCGGGCTCAGCGCCGAGAAAGGAAAGGAGCAAACGCAGGGTGATGTCCCAGGGCGTCAGGAGGCTTGGCTGTGACGCAGTGCCGCGGTGCAGACGTCTGTGGATAAAGGACTCACTGTGCCTCTGCTACCCGCCTCCCCGCCCACCGGCTCTGAGTAAGCCCTCCTTGCTGTTTCCTCACCGGCTGAGCCAAGCAAGCGGAGAACCTGGCCTTCGCCCTACGTGCTGGCTTGCCCACCCTGGGCCCCTGAGCTTGCTCAGAGCGTGACCCTGGTCCAAACTCAAGTTCCTCCAAAGGCTGACCTGAGGCGAGGATTTGGGTGAAGGTCGTTTACGTGGAGGCGACCCCAGGAAGCCCAGCGAGGAGGTGGGGGTGGGAGAGGGGAGGGAAGATACTAGTAAGTGGTGGCATCTGGCATGCCTCTGGGCCAGGAAGTCAGTGTCTGTCCGCCAGCTCCCAGCCCTGTGGGCTGAACTTTGCTCTTGGGGTTTCAGAGGAACCCGGCCACACCCCGAGAACGCCCTCAGGCAGGGGCGGAAGGGCGTGGCCCCTAAGTGAGCCATTGTCTGCCATCCCCTTCGCCCTGCAGCCAGGGACTGGCTCTCCTGACTCTGGTTCAAGGCCGTGTTCAGGAGGGCGTGGTGAGCGCCTCCAGAGCTGGGACAAGGTCAGAGACAGGCCCGTCCGTCCCTGCGTAAAATGAGCACGAACTGAGCGACCCCGGGAGAAGCAGCCGGCCTGCAGCTCCCAGGAAGCTGAGCAGTGCCAGACCGCGGCGGGCTGTGGGGCGCAGCGGGAGCTCTAAGAGCCGGTGGTCCTCGACTGGAGCCTGGACAAGGGACCGAGGGGCTGGGACCCAGCAGGCCTTGGGTCTCAGTGGCTGCCCCGGAGATGGGCGTCCCCGGGGGAACCCTGCCTTGCCGCCCCTGGGGACGCTGGGCGTCCGGACCCCCGACACCCTCCCCTCGCTCCACGTCCTCTCGTGGACCATCTTCCGAGTCCGCGGGTTCCCACGTGGTCCTCTACACGAGGGGAGGTGCAGGCACACATATGGCAGCTGCTCGGCCATCCCCTGATTTAGGGTCAATTTAAAAGAAACCGTGCCTGCTGCACCATTGCTGTTTGTGCTGCAGACGCACAGTTGGTCCAGGGAGACAGTCGGGTCGGGGCTCCGCTGGGGAGGCCTGGGCAAGAGGCCCCTCTGGCCCCTCCTTTCACCCCTGACCTACTTCCTGTTGGCTCTTCAGGCCCTGTTTCTCCTCCTACCTCCAGCCTGGGCCCCGCAGACCTGCCCCCTGGGCCCAGCCTGCCCGCCTGCCGAGGCCACCCCGCGTCTCCCTCCTGGGCGCTCGTGTCCCTTGGCTGCCGTGGGAGTGTCTCTGGGCCTGAGCTGGCCTGCTGTGCTTCCCGAGGGCCCTTCTGCACCTGCAAGGCCAAGACCCCCCCCCCCCACCCCGCCCCACAGGGGCCAGGCCTAGCCCCCTTCCTGCAGCCAGGGCACAGTGTGGGCCAGGCCAGCTGGCCGAAGGCTGGTAAGTTGGCTGACCTCGTCCTAATGGGCCTCAGGTCCACGGTCTTTCTGGCAGGAAGCACGTCCAGCAGGCCCGAGGGGTGGCCTTCTGTACACATTGCAGCATGCGTGTTTACACGGGGTTCAGCGGAGTGTACGCTGGCACCACTTCTGTCACGCCGGCCCGGAGCCGGCCGGGAGGGAAGTGGGAAGGGAGGCCTGGGTGCGGGGCCCGCTGGGTGGCTGGGCGGGGCCGTGCAGGGGGAGGGGCAGGGGAGGGGCCCACGTGTACCTGTGTGTGGAGGTGCGTGTGTGTGCGTGCGGGCGGGAAAGAGCGTGAGCGTGTGCTGGGGGCAAGGTGCTGGGTCTGTCTCCACCAGGTTGACCGCGAAGGGCCGTGAGCGGTTTTCCGATTTGTGAAGTTACTTGAAAAGCCTATAAAGGAAGAAAATTAAATCACGTGTACTGAATACAATCGAATTCCAGGAAGACAGGCTTGTCCCCAAGTCCCAGACGTGGGGACCCCGCATAGCTGCTCTGTGACCCTCAGTCCCTCCCTCCCCGGGGTGCAGGTCCCAGGACAGACCGCACGGTGCGGGTGAGCCTCCCTGCTCCCCGTGATGCCCAGCCCCGCCCTGTCCTGCTTTGCCCCCCCAGAAATTGGTGACCCCCCAAAGCAGCCCTGGAGGGGCAGTAGGAGGGGTCAGGGCATGTGTGTGGGCAGCCTCTGTGTGACCCCCTCTCCCCTGGCCCCGCCCAGCTCCGAGGTCCCAGCCCCACCCGGGCAGCTGGTCCTGGGCTACTCCTGACCGTGGCCAAGCCCGCTCCTCTTTCTGAGGCCTGAGGGTTTAGACAGAAGGGGCCGTCAGCAGCAGGAGAGGCCAGGCTTCCCGCCTTGAGACCCAGGAAGCAGACATGGCTCTTTGCCCGACGCTGAGCTGGGAAGTCCCACCTTCTCCCGCCCTTGGGCTCAGAGCGGGACTCAGACATCAGGGCTCCTGGCTCTCAAGCCTTCACGCTTGTGCTGAACTGCGCCGCAGGCTCTCCCGGGCCCCCAGCCTGCGGTTGGAAGCCAACTCCTCATAGTAGATCCGTCTGTCTGTCTGTCTGTCTGTCTACCTGCCTACCTACCTACCTATTGGTCTGTTTCTCCCGAGAACCCTAACACAGTGCCTGCTTTCTGGGGGGTGCTCGCATCTAACGCGACCCTCTCCCCATCGCTCACACCCTGTCCCCCTCCCCCACCCCACGGCCCCTCCAAGTCACCCCCCTCGTGCTGCTCTGTCAGCCCTGGGCAGGGGGCTGTGACGGGGATGGGCTCAGGCCCCTGTAGCCAGGGCCAGTCTGCATGTGGCGGGGTGGCCCCGGGGACCCTGCACGCTCTCCAGGGAGGCCTTCCCCAGGTGGGGGGACACAGGTGCCCCGTGACCATCCCCCAGCCCTCCTTGCACTCCCTGCCGCAAGCCCGGCCCCCGTATGCTCCCTCCCACCAGCAGTGTCCTCCCGGGGCCCACAGCTGTACAGCCCTCTTATCAGGAACCTAGCGGTGCTGTCGCCCTTGAACTTAAAGATAGTGACAATGTGACCCGGGACCCCCGATGGTGAAGGGGGAAGGGGGAAAAGCGGCGGCGTTAAGGGGACGTCCTCCCAGTGCTTTAGGGTCTACACCTTGGGAAGGGGAAGAGGAGAGAGGGTGGGGCCGGGGCCCCTCCCTGGGTGGGGTGGGGCACCCGTGAGCTCCTCCCAGGCGGGCAGTGCAGCCTCTGGTCACCTGCAGTGCACAACCTGATCCCAGGCTGACAAGGTCAAAGTCACATTCCGTATCACATTTTTGAGGCCGAGGGGGGAGGACTGGAGACCTACACCCGGAGCAGGGCCCTTGGCGCCCTTTGCCTTTTATTGCACAACTGCGGTCACTTCTACGGGCACAGCCGGTCTTTCACTAGGCGCTGCCACAGTCTCTCTGCTGGAGCCTTCACCTGTGACGTCCGCACTGTGAAGATAAGCTTTCAGATGCCAACTCATTTACGGACGTACTAGCCACAGGTTTTCCTCTTCTGCTTGGTGGCATCGTCACGCCTGAAGAACGTGCCTGACAAAACCCTCTGATGTGACATTATTATGCAGTGGTCCCGTAGAGCAAGGGTGCCACAGCAGTGACACAACCCAAAGGCAGTGTTTGGCCTCCAGGGAAAAAAATCCACAAAGATAAATATAAGAAAAATATGTGTAAGAAAGATGTAAAGGACTAAATATCCTTACTATGTAAAGAATTCTCACAGTAAATAAGAAAAGCATTCACCCTACTAGGGGACATCTTTTGATTTTGCCCACCCAGTCCTGTGTCTCCTCCACCTGCTAACAGCCGCCAGGAACCAGCCCTCTCCCACCCTTGTCCGTGAGATTTGAGGGAGGTGACCTCTACTTCCACTCCAGAGGTGGAACTTGACGCACACCTGGCCGGCGATTGGGCTCCTGGGGTCTCTGGCTGGAGCTATGCGGGGGAGAGGCAAGCTTTCCCCGTGGGCTGTTAAACTGGTAAGATGTTAGCCACCGCTGATGCAGTGGGGTGAGCTAGCTGCCTGAGAACAAAGCCACACGGCGGGGGGTGAGGGGGAGAGCTGAGATGCTGGTGTAGACCCATCACGCCCATCCCTTTCTTTCCCCAGGTGTCTCTTCTTCTTACAAGGACACCAGTCAGATTGGGTCAGGGGCCCACCCATTCCAGGATGACCTCATCTCAGCTAATTCTGTCCGAAACGACCCTAATTCCAAATGAGGTGACATTCTCAGGTGCTGGGGATTAGGACTTTTGGCGGGTACACAACTCATACAACAGTGTGCCTTCGTTTTAAGGTGCAATTCTGGAATGTTCTTACTCCGACTGATTCTGTTTTCGTGCTTATCGGCCTTTGTATTTCTTCTGCGAGTCAGATCTTCTATTTTCTGTTAATGGGTCTCCGCCAAGGCTCCCTTGGTTGTGAATGACAGAAATGCAACCTGAACTGCTTGAAGCTAAAAAAGAAAGTCCGTGGTTGACGTCAGTGAAGGCTTCAGGGCACGTTAGGGTTCAGGCTGAGCTGGACCCTGGTCCTCGTTCGGCGTTTCTCTGCTCTCTTCCGTCTTTTCACCAGCATCTCAGCTCTCCCCCTCACCCCCCGCCGTGTGGCTTTGTTCTCAGGCAGCTAGCTCACCCCACTGCATCAGCGGTGGCTAACATCTTACCAGTTTAACAGCCCACGGGGAAAGCTTGCCTCTCCCCCGCATAGCTCCAGCCAGAGACCCCAGGAGCCCCTTCGCCGGCCAGGTGTGCGTCAAGTTCCACCTCTGGAGTGGAAGTAGAGGTCACCTCCCTCAAATCTCACGGACAAGGGTGGGAGAGGGCTGGTTCCTGGCGGCTGTTAGCAGGTGGAGGAGACACAGGACTGGGTGGGCAAAATCAAAAGATGTCCCCTAGTAGGGCGAATGCTTTTCTTATTTACTCTGAGAATTCTTTACATAGTAAGGATATTTAGTCCTTTACATCTTTCTTACACATATTTTTCTTATATTTATCTTTGTGGATTTTTTTCCCTGGAGGCCAAACACTGCCTTTGGGTTGTGTCACTGCTGTGGCACCCTTGCTCTATGGGATCATTGTATAATAATGTCACATCAGAGGGTTTTGTCAGGCCACGTTCTCCGGGTGTGACGATGCCACCAAGCAGAAGAGAAAAACCCGTGGCTAGCCAAGGAATGACAAGCGTTGCTGAGAGCTGACAGGAGCTGGGAGAGGCGGGAAGGACCCTCCTCTCGAGCCTCAGGAGGGAGCCCGGCCCTGCCCACACCTTGATCTCAGCCTTCTGGCCTCCAGACTGTGAGAGAATGGATTTCTGTTGTTTGAATAGGTGAAATGTTAAATAAATGGAAGTGTGAAATAAATATTAGACATAATGGAATATTAAACGTTAAAAATAACATCTTTAAATAATATGACATGGGCTTCCCTGGTGGCACAGTGGTTGAGAATCTGTCTGCTAATGCAGGGGACACGGGTTCGAGCCCTGGTCTGGGAAGATCCCACATGCCACGGAGTAACTAGGCCCGTGAGCCACAACTGCTGAGCCTGCGCGTCTGGAGCTTGTGCTCCGCAACAAGAGAGGCCGCGATAGTGAGAGGCCCGCGCACCGCGATGAAGAGTGGCCCCCGCTCGCCGCAACTAGAGAAAGCCCTTGCACAGAAACGAAGACCCAACACAGCCAAAAATAAAAAATAAATAAATTAAATAATATGACACAAAGAAATTCCTTTTATATAAATAGAAAAAACAAGATATAAAATTGTCAGAGCTGGGACTTCCCTGGTGGTCCAGTGGTTAAGACTCCACGCTTCCACTGCAGGGGGCCCGGGTTCAAGCCCTGGTCGGGGAACTAAGATCCCACATGCCACGCTGCGTGGCCAAAATAAATAAGTAAATAAAAATAAGATAAATAAAATAAAATCGTCAGAGTTGACAGAGCCCAGCTCCCGCCACTGCCCTGATGCCGTGACGCTGACTGGTCCCCGGTCCTGCAGCCAGCTCTGCGTGTCACCATGGGCAACAAGGAAAGAGGCTTCAACCGGGTCCCAAGTCAGCCCGGGACTCTGGTATACCTGCAGGCCTGGACAGAGGCGGACTCGCCCTGAGAGCGCTTGGGAGTCCCTCTGTCCAGGGGGAACAAATGCTGAAGTGGGCTGGGAATGCCCAAGCCTCTAGCCCTTCCTCTATTTTTTTTTTTTTTTAAAGATGTTTGTGCTTTTTTTTTTTTTTTTTTTTTTTTATTATTTATGGCTGTGTTGGGTCTTCGTTTCTGTGCGAGGGCTTTCTCTAGTTGTGGCAAGCGGGGGGCCACTCTTCATCGCGGTGCGCGGGCCTCTCACTATCGCGGCCCCTCTTGTTGCGGAGCACAGGCTCCAGATGCGCAGGCTCAGTAATTGTGGCTCACGGGCCCAGTTGCCCCGCGGCATGCGGGATCCTCCCAGACCAGGGCTCGAACCCGTGTCCCCTGCATTGGCAGGCAGACTCTCAACCACTGCGCCACCAGGGAAGCCCCCCTTCCTCTATTTTTTTAGGTGCTTAAACTTCTTTCGGATTCTACATGATCCCAATACACCACATCATCATAGACCATCTCGTGTCCGCTGTCAGATGTTGCCGAGGGAAACCAGGAGGTGGCCCATGGCATCCTCGTGCACCTGCACACCCATTCTGAGAAAACAGAAGCAAACCCAGCTGGTTTGGGGATCTGAGACTTTGGTGGTTCCAATGCTGGTGGCCCAGGTCTTCAAACCCTGCCTGCTGACTTCTGGTCTGTGGTTTATCCATGAGAAGAAGGTTCTGGAAACCTCCTTTGAGGCCTTAGGGTGACCCAGAGATTCCTGGCCCTGAGGCAGGGCTGGTTGGACCTTCTTCCTGGTCCAGGCACCCTGAAAGGCTCTGCCCGATTTAAAACTCTCACCCGTTCTGAGGGGTTTTGGACTGAGCTATGTTGTACACAAAAATTGTGCTTTTTTCCCACCAAAGTTAGGTTTTCTGGTTTAGCAGGAACCACCGAGCAGATGCGAGCTTGACAGTGGTGTGCTAATGCCACGGGACCTCGTCCCACTTTGTCCGCGTCCTGTACCTTTGCACGGCTCATTAGGCGTCACACTGTACCTGTCAGGTGTCATTACGGGTGCTCGGTCTGGGGATGAGTTTATGGTCATTTTTATTAGTTGATGCCAATGACGTCTTTGCCTCTTCATGACGTAAGTACATGTGTTTTCTTTTTAAACAAACAACACAACGATACCAAAATCCATGAAAACCAGGTCAGAAAGAACGAAAACACCTTTCCAGGCTGTACCGAAAAAGCCCGATGCCGAGCCACGGGTCCTCCTGGGCAATCAGAGGCTTCCGCGTCACCTTGGCAACCGGGGGATGAGGCCTCTCCCTTTTCCAAGGCCCCCAAGCCCTGCTGTGGTGGCCTGAGCCTGTGGGTCCCCAGGGCCGTCTGGGAGCCCCTCGGTTTCTGAGAGTCTGCTCTTGGCCACCAGGTACCACCCTCCTCCCTGGGGCTGTGCTGTCCTGAGCAGGCTGGGCCAGGTGTCCAATCTGGACCCCCGATGCCTCTCAGACAGCCACGGCATCTCCAAGAAAGTCTCCTGGAGAATGTGAGCAGAAAGGCTTGTCAGAGCGACCAAGATGTTGGCGTGGGGGAGGAGGACAACAGGGGGTTAAATCGGGGACGGTACAGCCTCCTCCATCGTGGAATTCCAGGCGTGACTCTGATGGTGGTTTAATGACCTGGCAAGAGGCTTCCTCTGCAGGGCTGGCGAAAAAGGCAGGAGGTGCATCATACACAGAAGGATCTCGATGCTACTTTTATAAAACGACTGCATGGAAAGATATCAAACTGTCAGCAGCATTGCCAGTGTTTTTTGGTTTTGTCTTTACATATCTCTCTATTTTCTAAATTTTCTACTGAGCTTTCTATTGATGTTTATATTTAGAAAAAACCAAAGTCTTTATCAGAAAAGACCAGTCTGCTCAGGGAGCATTGATCTGGTTCTCACTTGATGCCGCTGAAATTGACCGGGATCCATCTAGAAGCCACAGGGAGAGCTGGGGCCCTGGCCTTTCCGTCATTGCCCATCCCTCTCTTGGCTCACCCTGGGAACCTGCTCCTGGAGTGGGGGGGATCCTTCACTTCTCCCCCAAGGTCCGGAATGGGCAGGCTGCTTAGACTTTCAGAGCCGTCAGGACCTGTCGCCAGGGATGCCCCCCCACTTGCTGTCCTCATCCCTCCTCCCCAGCTTGGAAGCCACACTCCAGACCGGACTCACTGCCAGGCATCGTGCCAAACTCCTTTCCCCCTCCCCCTCACCTCTCCCCCCATCATCATCCTCGCCCCGCAGTGCCTCAACCCCGGATAAGCCCACATACCCGCTTATGCCACACCCGTCCTCATCTGAGCACCTCCAGAGAAAAATCACACAACCGTTCGGGCAATCGTTTGTGAATGGACCTTCAACAATTCCAGTACTTCCGCCATTTTGCCTTTCCATCTTAGAGCTGGTCCGGATCTCCTCTCTCCTCTCCTCCCCCCATCAGCTGGTCCTCTCGGCCTCCCGCCCTTGGGTCCACACCCTCTGCCTTCTCTCTGGCAGAAACAGAAGGAGCCCCCCCCCCCCCCCCCCGCCGCGTACGGCCACTTTCCGGCCAAACCACTCTGTTCCATCACTCTGACTTCTTTTCCTCCTCCCAGCGGCTGCCTTCTGAAAGCTTCTTACCCATCCCCCCCCCAGCCCCCCCCACACGTCTGGTCTTTATTGTCTGTCTCCTTAGCCGGATGGTGGCCCTCAGGGGAAGGCATCTCGTCTGTTCTCCTCCCATTGTGCTCACGGCCCCAGAGGGTGCACGGCACACGGTAGGCGCTTCACGAGCCTGGGTGGGCGCTGGTGGGTGACTCCCTGGGCCCTGGCATGCCTGGCCGCCTCGCCTCTCTCTGACCTGGCCCTTCCCTTCCCGCGGTCCCTACCAGCCCGTCACAAAGCTCACCTGTGCTCCTGGCAGCGCCCAGCACGGTTCTTGCACAGAGTAGAAATTCACAGATTTGCGGGATGAGTGAAGTGTAACACAAAGGCCAGTACACCGTGCTTGACGCCAGTGGGTGCCCCAGAGACAAGTAGCTGAGAACCACCCCTTAGAAGTCTGACATCTCCCAGAAGGAATCGGGGTGCTCTGTGCGGCCCCTGCAGGAAGGAGGCCCACACCCGGCCCCACGCTGGGCTCCTGGTCCTCGGCCCCCGTGTGTCCCAGAGGTGTCTGCTCCGCAACGTGGAGGAGTGGGACTCCTCTTCCTGATTGGCCGATGCCGCAGGTACAACGGCGGAGACCTCCGGCATTCCTGAATGCCCTTCCCTCCACCAGAGGACAGCGGGTTACTGTGGGTGTGCTGTCACGACACGTGACCACCCCTGCCAGGAATCTTGATGTTGCTTTTCCCACGAGCCCCCCCAATAAATGCGATACCTCCGTCTGGCCCTTGCTGGCTCTCTGCCGCCTACCTCGCCCCCTGCAGCCCACCCCCGGCTTCCTTAGGACAGGGCTCAGAACACGGGCCGGGGAGACAGACACCCCAAGGCCTGTCGAGGGCTCAGGCGCAGTATCAACCGTGACCAGCCCATTAGCCACACCGGTTCCTCAGTGGTGACAGGAACAGAGGGGGCAAGAGAAAGCCTAGAACTTGGGGTCCCGGGGCCAGCTGGTCCGTGAATAGGAAGCTCCTGCTGGTGTGAAACCCTATGAAACCCAGAGTGTTGCAAATCCGCCCTGCCCGTCCCATGGCTGCCTCTCCAGACCCCCGACACCTCCAGCCCAGGCCCAACATCCCCAGGACCGGGATTCCTTCTCTCCCAGCCTGCGGAGAGCCTGGACTGAGGCCATCACCACGACCGTCACGGAGCAAACGCATCCCACGCGTAGGAGGGGGAGCTGTGGGAGGCTGACACGCTTGGCAGCATTGGACGGCTGCTTCCCCCAAGCTCCTGAGTTGGCCTGTGAACAGCTGGCTTCTCCTCCCGCCTGCTGGACCCCAGGCCAGGGGCCGTAACTCCCAGACGCAGTGCACACGTGTCTCTAAGTGTGTCTGTGTCAAGCTCTACAGACGCAGCAGGCAGCAGAAGGGACCAGGGCCGCCCTTGAGGCCCACGGATGCTGCTGGCGGCTGATCTTTTTCTCTGAGGCCTGCAATCATTGGGCTAATGCCGTCAATAAACCACACAAAACCAAGGGAAACAAAGCCAGGAGGACAGACAAGGGCCTTGAGTACCTAGGAGAAGGGGGTCGAGAAAGAAAAGTGCCTTGTCGTACTCTCGGTGACCAGGGGAAAGCCACCTGGAGAGGGACGCTGGCGTCTCCCCACCTTTACTCACGGAGGGGAGCAGGTTTAGGACACCCACCGGGGACAAGCTGGGCACACCTGTGAATGTTAAAGAGACCTGTTGATGGGGTCTGCAGGCTCAAGATCTAGAAACAGTAAGATGAATTCCAGAAACACTGCAGTTATCAGACAGGCTTAAGAAATTCCAAATGGAAAAGAAATCTGACTTACTGTTTCTCCCGAATCTGCAATGATATCTATATCTATGTCTATGGTACCATTCTTGCAGACTTTGAGAGTATTTCTTCCACTAGGTTAGCTGGAGAATTCCTCAAGTCACTTTCTTACGTCTGTAGAAGCACACAGTATTTTCTTTTCCTCATATTGTGTACAAAGCACGGAAGACTAGAAACATGAAAAGCAAGCAAGAATTCTGGAAGGAATTACCGCCTCCAGGGGCTGAGGAGACAAGCAACAACTAAAGGCCCTTGGAAACAGAGGCTCAGCAGCAGCAAGTTCACAGGGGTGCCAGGAGGAACCCCACTGTGGGATGACAGCCCTTCTGAGGTCCGCCTTTTCCTCTGCCCTATCTGCACTGTCCAAAGAGCAGGCTCGCTGCCCAGGGGCTGGGGAACGGCCACGGCCTGCGCAGGGCTGTTCAGATGCGGGACCCTCAGGAAGGGCTGGGAGCGGGGTCAAGTGAGCCTGGGTCCAGGGACCTTCTCTGGGGAGGCAGCTTCGGCTCTTTTGCCTGCAGTTTCTATTCAGCACTGACAAAACGTTTCCAAACAGCCAGCCAGGTGTTTGCAAACATCTACGACCTTTCCAAAGACTCTGGCTAGATCTGGGGCTGGGTGGGTGAGGGGGTGGAGGAGCCGGCTCGCTGGATGTCACCTGGATGAGCCTGAGAAAAGCTCTTAAGTCACAGAACGAGAGACAGCAGGTGAGCGCGTTCAGGTCCCTAGTCTCTTCACCCTGCGCCTCATACTCCTAGGAAGAGATTAGCGGGGTGCTGGGACGCCCAGAAGGAGAGGAGAGCAGTTGTAAACTACTCAGCTTGAAGGAAGTAAAAAATATTCCTCCAAAATCTCTATGGATAAACTTGGGACAGATAACGAAGGCACTTTTGAAAGACGAAAGAAAACTCTGGGACTATTTATGTCCTTGAAAGGCCTTTCAGAACAAACTAAACCCACAAACAACTGCCCAGGGAGGGGGTGATGGGCAATATTTGCCCAGGCCTGCAATCGGTCACCTGGAGAAGGGCATCCTAGCTCCACGAGGCGCCCTCGCCAGGCAGCCTCCTGAGAAGGTGTCTAAGTTCCGTATCCATTTCCCTTAACTCTTGCTCCCAGCCCCCCCCCCCCTCCTCTGAAGTGGTACTTTTATTTGACACAAGGTAAAAATGATTGCAGCTAGACTCAGAATTTAAATCTCAAAAGTGCTGCCTTCCTAACATTTAAGAAATACCATTCTCCATACCCTCTGTCTTCTCTTAGAAAACGTCTTCTTTCCTGGTGAGGCATAAAGGAACATGCAGTGAGCGGTGATGCCAGCGGAAATTGTCACCCTCTGCCATTTTCATACCCTCGAGCGGGGACCAAGCTGCGGGCACCCCGGTCCGGAGGGCACAGGTCCCCACCCCTCACGCCCCCGCAGCTGGGGAAAACAGCATGGTGGACCCGGAAGCCGACAAAAGAAACGGAGGCCACGGGAACTGCGGTGTCCAGCCTCGCCAGGGGTGAGGTCCTCGCCCACTGTTGACCCCGCCTGTTGGCCCTCTTGGGAGGCGCTCCCCCTCCCCAAGGGACAGGGCGCTTTCGTCATCTGGACGAGTCGAGTCAAAGGCCCGACCTTTACGAGGGTGCTGCTCACTGGGTTTCCTAATACTCTGGTCCCAAGACCCGGAAGGCCTTGCTGCGTGGGGTCCATTCCCACCTGGACCTAGACCTCCGGTCACCCCGGAAATCAGCCCACTTGGCCCTTCCTCCATCACAGGGAGGAGCGCCACAGCACAGAGCCGCCTCCAGTCACCTGCTGGCTTCTGACCGCAGACGTGACCCCTCCCCCGGCCCGGGTGGGGCGGGGCCAGGCCAGGCCAGGCGGGAGGACGCAGAACTACCTGCGCCCCGGCCTGGGGGCTCACAGCACTCGGGCCGTCCCGACGCCCCGCGCTGGCGTAGGTTACAGAGATGCCGGCCAGGTTTCCTGTGTGGACGTTTCTAACTTGCTAAACAATTGAGGCTCCTACGGAGCAAGAGTAATCGAAGTGGGCTGCCCAGGTCCTCCATGTATGCAGCTGCCACGCTCCGGAGGGTCCCTGGTGGGTGGCAGCTCCCCTCTGGGCCTGGGTGGCCAATTTGGGGCGTGGGAGCTGGCCTGCTGTCACCTGCAGCCCGTATGGCCCATTCTGCGAGTCTGTGAGGTTTCCCGGGCCCCACCTGGTACTTCCCCTAATAGAGGCGCCAAGGCCGAGCACTTCCAACGGAAACTGGGGGACACATGAAACCCGTACCCTGATAATGAGGAACCTGGAGTAGAAGGCTGAAGAGGACGCAGCCGCACCTGTGCGGCACTTCAAGGGGTTTCGGAACCGCGCTAGAACCAAGCCTGTTGTCAGGCTGCGAGACGACGGGGACCCGGGCGAAAGCGGCCGTGCGCGCGCATGCAGGAGGGAAGGCTGCACCCGGGGACGAAAGGGTTAAGCCGCCCGCAGCGCCCGCGGCGTCCGGTAGCGGGCGCGCGCCGGCGGGAACGCGGGCGCTGGCGGGCGGGCCTCGGGCGGCCGGCGTCCCTGACGTCACCACCCCGCGGTCGCCGTGGCGACGGCCTCATCAGCGCGCGCGTCAGAGCCGCCAGTCTCTTGGCAACGGCCCGATCTCGCGCTCTCCCTCCGCCTGGCGCTCGGCCGCGCGTCGCTCCGGCGTCAAAAGGACGTCAATGGGGATGTATCAATCCGGCGGCGGCGGCGTGGGCGGGGCCGGCGGCGTGGGGGCGTGGTGAGGGCGGGGCCGGGTGCCCCGGGGCGGGGCCGGTGGGCGGGGCTGGCGGCGCGTGCGGCCAGAGAGCCCGGCGCTCGGCTCAGAGCTGACATGCGGCGCGGCCCGGGCAGCGGGCGGCCGGGCAGCGCGAGAGGCCGAGCGGGCGGCGGGGACCGCGGAGCGAGCGGCGTCCCGACCTCGGCGCTCCGAGGGCGGCGGAGGTGAGGCGCGGGCAGGCGCCCGCCGTTGGGCTCGGGGCTGCGGGCTCCGCGGCCCCGCAGGTGCGCGCGCGGGGGTCGCGGGCCGGGGCGCCGCCGCCGGGCTCCGCTTTGTGGTGAGGCGGGCGGCGTGGTGGGGCGTGGGAGCAGGGGTCCGGGTTTCGGGACGGAGCCGAGCGCGACCGGCGATCCACGCGCCCCGCAGGGCTTGGGACCGGGAGCCCGAGCCGAGCCGAGCGCGGGCGGCGGGCGTGGGAGCGGGGCGCACGCCCCGCGGGGCTCCCGGAATCCGGGGTCGCTGTGGAGCCGGTCGCCGGCGGGGGAGGGTGGCAGCGGCTCCGCGCGCCCGGCGGGCCGGGGGCTCTGGGCTCGGGCCGGCCGGCGCCGAGCTGAGCGCGCCCCCCGCCCGCAGGTGCGGCCCGGAGCCATGGTGATCATGTCGGAGTTGAGCGCGGCCCCCGCGGGCTCGGGCCAGGGACAGCAGAAACCCCTCCGGGTGGGCTTTTACGACATTGAGCGGACCCTGGGCAAGGGCAATTTCGCGGTGGTGAAGCTGGCCCGGCATCGAGTTACCAAAACGCAGGTGCGTGGGGCGGCGGGACCCCAGGGTGGACCCTCTGGGGGTGCACCCCCTGCGGGTGGACACCCCCCGCTCCCCGGAGCAGAGGAAGCTGGTGGAATCCCTGCTTGTGGGGTCCTTCGTCCTAAGGTCTAAACGCTGACAGTTTTTAGTTTGGAAAAGGAAAAAAATGCTTCATGTTATGATTATGCATAATTTGTACAAATATTGGGGGACAGCCAGGAGGATAATGACTAAATAACCTAGGAGTGCAGCTGGAGTCCTGTAAAGTGAGCCTGTAGAGACTTAGGACATTTATTGATTTTTGACTTTTTAAATAATATTAATGGTTACTTTCGTTATTTTCCTCCCTAACTTTTTTATGACCTTTGGGGACATAAAGTGTTTTAGAAATTAACCTACAGAAAATGAAATGTGTAAATTAGCTTAAATGAGAGGGTTTTTCTTTTTCAAACAAAATATCCTTTATCTATTAAAAATCTGTAGGTTGCAATAAAAATAATTGACAAGACACGATTAGATTCAAGCAATTTGGAAAAAATATATCGTGAAGTTCAGATCATGAAGCTTCTGAATCATCCTCATATCATAAAGCTTTATCAGGTAAGGACTCAAGTTTGCCTTCCACTGTTACTTCTGGCAAAGTGTATCATTTTTTTAATTTTCAACAATTAAGTCTTTGAAGGTTGTCCCTCTTTTTGGGTGTTTGTAGGAGTCAGGGGGTTGATTGTATAAGGTGAACAGATTGACTTTTGTAAGCTGTGCAATAATTTTCTTGCTCTTGGATCATAATTCAGATTTGCTTCGTTAAAGTTTTGTTTGGTAGTGTTACTCATTCCAGTTTTGAATGCGTGGAGGTCGGTTGTTAAATTTACTATGAAAACAAACAGCTAGATCTCTGCATTGCCGTAAGTCAACCATTTAGTGTGAAGGGACGATTTTGAGTGAAACTAGACTCTTCTGCCTTTGCAGATAATTATTAATCTTTAAAACCAGCTGCTCTTACCAGTTTACGTAAACTTATCTGCGCAAAGGCTGCAGTGAGCATTTGTCTGTCCCGTTTCAACCCTTCCATCAAAAACGGAGAGATGAGATGCCTTTGCTCCGGTGAGAGCAAAAGGAACTTGCCATCTAATCCGCTTTAAGAACATGCCTCACCCTGTCCTTCTGTTGGTTTGCTTTGTGACTTTTTGTTCTTCCCTTGAAACTAATAAATTGTATCTTTGGAAACTAAGTGCTGATTTAATTAGGACAGCAAAGGAATCTCTTACTTAGCCAGGTGCTTCTGCAAAATGAACTCGGGTCTACTTGCAGAAGGATAAGTTCTTTGCAGATGTTTGATATTACTCCCAGTTGTGTTGGGTGTAAGTTCCTTTTGACGATTCTCACGAAACCCCGTGGATCCGAGATGAATATGGGACGGCGTGGGGACGTGTGTGTGCCCTTGGCAAGGCGAAGCTGTACAGTGTGGCAGGGGAGAGGACTGAGGTTGAGATGACCCCCCGGGGAGGCTGCTGCACTGGGTTACGGTGAAGGATGAGGTGGAGTCACGGGGCTCGTGTTCCCCTAATGACAGTTTACTCAGCATCGTTAAGTGCGGAGATGGAGTCACGTGCACTCCAGTTCGTGTTTTGTTTCTGTTGTCATTTTTGAGTCAGGCCGAGATAAGATGTTTCCTCCATGGTCACTGATGTCAGTGCCTGAGCAATGTGCCAGCCTGTTTCCACAGGAGTGGGCTGAAGCCTGTCTGTCTTTGACTTTGACAGCGGGGATGAGCCAGAGCTCTCCTCATCTTCCTGTCCTCCGCTGACCCCGTGCGGGAGGAGCCCAGTTAGCCAGACGGTAGAGGTCTTTTCTGGGGGTGAATTTTCTCTTCATTCCATGAGCTGCTTTAACTGTTTGGAGACGGGGTTCAGTAGGTAGCAGCGATTGTTATGGCTCTGGTTTTGACACTAGCGTCTCATTTTCATCCAGCTGGCCCAGTCCCCAGAACCTCCGTGAGACGCTTCAGCTCCTTCCTCGAGGTTTTTTTTAAAACTTCAAACACGTTAACTCTTAATTCTTCCTCCGTCTCTTTTTTAAATTGAGGAAAGGGATAAACTTACAACATGTCACTCTACCACACACGTGCAGGGCAAGGGCAGTTACAAGTGTAGCGAAACTGCATTGTGTTCGCTTTTCTTGTTAGATTTGTGGCTCAAGGCAGTTGTCTTTAAAGTGCCTTTTTAAAGGAATAACTATATTTTGAACCCTGAAGAGATCTTTTTCTGTAAAGATGTATTCTCTCTGTCTCTCTCTGAAATATTTTAAAATACACAGACACGAGTTTGTTTTAGTTCTTTCAGTACCAAAGATTTGAATTTGACCTCGTTTCTTAATTAGTTATGTTTTAAAATCTTAAAATTGTTTTTCTATGTGAAATAAAATTCTCGATCAGTAAACGAACCTTTAAGGTGTGTTTGACATTGGCTGTTGCTATTGACACACACGCCGAGGAGTTTGCTGTATGGAGAGGAGTCTTTAGTAGCTTACTTGGCAAAGCTGGCCTCTCACAGCCCTACTGTAGCAGGTCAGTAACGCGAGTGGGGCGGGGAATCTGTTATCTATTATTCAGCTCGTGCCGGCTGTGGCTTGGATAATCTGTTGCCTGCTAGGCTTCTAGAAGAAAGGCCTCACAGAACTCTTGCCATCTCTTTTACTGCTGGGGCCTGCAGAGACTTCACTTTGGGTGAGGCAAAGTGAGTTAAAAATACCATAGAGGAGAGTTCCAATACAAGTAGATATTTTTGGGAAGCAGAGGTGTATCAGGATGGATAGGTTAGTGAGGAACTCACCTCTGGTTTTCAAAAAACTTTTTCTGAATAGGGATCCCCTTTGTCTCTTTATTGCGGAAGATTTTCTTTTCTTTCCTTTTTTAAAATAACAAACATGCTCGTTCTGGAGAAGTTAAAAATTTACTGGGGTTCAAGTAGATTATTTATACTGTTGGTATGTTCCCTTTATGTGGTTAAACGTTAGTTCTTTATTTTTTTAGGTTATGGAAACAAAGGATATGCTTTACATTGTCACCGAATTCGCAAAAAATGGAGAGATGTTTGGTAAGCCATGCTGATTCTTAGTATCTGTTGGAAAGAAATGTCCTGATGGCCCCTCCAGTGTTTGGGTCCCCCCAGCATCCTTTCGTTGTGCCCTAGGCGACGGCCGGACCTTTGGATTTGGGGCTATAGCTTCCTTTTGTCCCTCCTCAGATTACTTGACCTCCACCGGGCACCTGAGCGAGAGTGAAGCCCGCAAGAAGTTCTGGCAGATTCTGTCAGCTGTGGAGTACTGCCACAGCCATAACATCGTCCACCGGGACCTCAAGACCGAGAACCTGTTGCTGGACGGCAACATGGACATCAAGCTGGCAGGTGAGGGGCCCAGGAGCACGCCCAGCAGGAGGGAGGTGCATGCCGGCGAGGGGCCCCGTGCCGTATTGCACGAGCCTTTGAAACCGCGGCCCTGCCGTTTGCACCGCAACTTCATCGCCTGTTTCCTTGTCTCTCAGATTTCGGGTTTGGGAATTTCTATAAGCCAGGGGAGCCTCTGTCCACGTGGTGTGGGAGCCCCCCGTACGCAGCCCCGGAGGTCTTCGAGGGGAAGGAGTACGAAGGCCCCCAGCTGGACATCTGGGTAGGAGCCACTGGTGCAGTGCCTGGGGGGTGCGGGTGCTCAGGGGGCACCGGTGCCGGGGCACAGGCGCTGACTCAAGTCTGGTCCTCCTCAGAGCCTGGGTGTCGTGCTGTACGTCCTCGTCTGCGGGTCTCTTCCCTTCGACGGGCCTAGCCTGCCGGCCTTGCGGCAGCGGGTGCTGGAGGGCCGGTTCCGCATCCCCTTCTTCATGTCTCGAGGTAGGTGAGTGCCCGGCCTCTTCTGGGCGGGTGCGGTCACCAGCCTGCTGCCCGAGCTGTTGGGTAACCAGGATGAGACTTTGGGGGGAGGAGGAGGAATTTATTTCCTGAAATGCCTGCTTGACCGTCTTCTGAGTCTGCCATCGGGCCTGGGAGTCCCATGTCACTGTGGGGTGTTTACTAGATGCCTGCGAGAGAATCCCAACCCACTGGCTGCTTTTTCTGTGCCCTACTTATAGGGCCGGCTGATGCCTATGCAGGCTGCTCCGAAGCCGGCTGGGGCCCAGCGACAGCACTCGGGGTGCTGGCCCCATCCCCTGAGTCTCACCCCTCCCACACTGTGCTTTTCTCTTCCACTCTGGAAGGTGTTGGACAGCTGCTTCCTCACATGCTTGGTCACAGCAGGGTGGGGGAGTCTAGGTGGTGCTCGGTCTGGTGGACATTAGGACCACGTTCCCCAGGGACCTGATCCCTCGACCCGTGGCCCTCCTTGGCGGCAGGTCTGTGACCCCCAGGCCACCGCTCCCGGCCTCAGTGTTCTTTGGGATGGTCACTTGTCTGCTCACCACGTGTGGGGGAGCCACGTCCCCTGCAGGGACCCGGCTGGGCGGTGGGCACGCGCGTGCGGGAGGCCCTTGCGGGCTCAGTGCGCCTCCCTTGCCCCCCAGACTGCGAGACGCTGATCCGCCGCATGCTGGCGGTGGACCCCACCAAGCGCATCACCATCAGCCAGATCTGGCAGCACAGGTGGATGCAGGCCGACCCCGCCCTGCGGCAGCCGACCTGCCCGGTCTTCTCCTTGCTCGGCTATGCCTCCAGCCTGGGCAGCTATGACGAGCAGGCGCTGGGCATCATGCAGACGCTGGGCGTGGACCGACAGAGGACCGTGGAGGTGCGCTGCCGGCCTGGCCTGCCGTGGGGAGGGTGCGCTTTCCCGGGCGTGCGGCTGATGGACGGGCGGCTCGCCCACGGGCAAGGGCATTCTCGGCCACCTGAGAATAGCGCGGGAGCCGGCTCTTCAGGGAGCTCCCCCCGCCGGCTGCGCTCTGACCCCGCTTCTCTGCCCCCAGTCGCTGCAGAACAGCAGCTACAACCACTTCGCGGCCATTTATTACCTGCTCCTGGAGCGGCTGAAGGAGCTCCGGCTCGCCCAGCCGCCGGCCCGCCCCGGCCACGCCTGGCAGCAGAGGCCCCGGAGCTCGGACCTCAGCGCATTTGAGGTGAGGGGCGGCGCCTTCGCTACCCAGCCCCGTGTCTCTGCCTTGGACTGTGTCCCCAAGTTAGGAATCCCCTACTCGGACATGCCTGGGAGGGCACGCAGGCTGAGCCCCCAGGTCATCTACCCCCTCCCGTTAGGCACTTGGCGGGGGGTCCCGTGTGGTGAAGCGGGGGGTGCCAGCCGCTCTGCTGGGGGTCAGGCCCCGCCTGACCACCCCCTGTTCCTTCACGGCCCCTGGCACCACCACTTGGCCGATCCCCCTGGTCACCCCACACGGTGAGGCCCTGGAGGGGGCTACACACGTGTCCTGAGCCCGCAGCTGGCGGCTGACGCCTGTTAACTCAGAGGGAAGCCAGCCGGTCTGTTCCGCGACGCTGTGTTGCTCGCAGTCGTGCCCTGCCTCTGTCCCTCACGGCCTCTGTCCTCATCTGCTGGCCCCCAGGTGCCTCAGGAAGGCCCGCCCGGCGACGCTTTCCGCTCCGCCCTGCTCTGCGCGCAGCCCCAGGCCTTGGGGCAGTCCGTCCTGCAGGCTGAGATTGACTGTGACCTCCACAGCTCGCTGCAGGTGTGCGAGCGCCTGGCAGGCGGCGTCCGGGGTGGGCCGGTCTGCTTCCCAGTGGTGGTGACGCCCGGGGCCGGGCCTCACAGAGCGCTGGGGTCACCGGCCTGTGTGTGTCCCCGCAGCCCTGGCTCTTCCCCGTGGACGCCGGTTGCCGCGGGATGTGCCGGCGGCGCTCCGTCTCCCCCAGCAGCCTGCTGGACACGGCCATCCGCGAGGAGGCCAGGCGGGGCCCGGGCCTGGACGAGGAGCAGGAGACACGGGAGCCCCCACCTGGCAGCACCGGCCGGAGGCACACGCTGGCCGAGGTCTCCACCTGCTTCTCCCCGCGCGTCCCTCCATGTAAGCGTCCCCGTGGCTCAGGGCCACGCCCGGCGGGTGGGCTGTGACGGGCAGCGTCTTCAGGTCTGCCATTCCTGAATCGCCCGAGACCACGTGAACCATACTTAGACCTCGCGGGTGGCACTTGAGTGGCAGGGACAGCGTGGGGTTTAGCTGCCCTCGGGGGCCAGCAGGGCAGGTCCTCGGCCCAGGCCCCTCTGAGTCCCGGGTCCAAGCGCCACCTGTTGGCTGTAGCCGCGCGCCCAGCCCCGTGGTGCTGGCCGTCGAGGCTCCCTGGACTATGGGGGCATCTGGCTGTCACAGACTTCCTGCCCCCAGAGTTGAGGCTAGGGGTGGGGAGGGCACAGCTGTCTGCCCCGTCAGGGGGCCACGGGCCATCTGAGGGCCGGGGAGACGCCGCAGCAGGCGCGAAGCTCTGGAGCCAGAGCACTTGGACTGGCTGTGAAGCGTGTCGGGCGTCCCCGGGTGCGTCTGGCCTCAGCAGCACCTACTGCTCTGCAGGTATCGTCGTGTCGCCCTCCGCGGCCAGTCCTTCCGAAGGCACCAGCTCCGACAGCTGCCTGACCTCTGCGGGTGACGGCCTGGCTGGGCTCAGTGGACACCTGGTTGCTCAGGGGCTGCTGAGTGCCTGCTCTCCGCTCAGACTGGCCTCGCCGCTCCTGGGGACCCGGTCCGCCACCCCAGTGCTGCAGGCGCAGGGGGCCCTGGGAGGAGCCGCCCCGCTCCCCGTCAGCTTCCAGGAGGGCCGGAGGGCGTCAGACACTTCTCTCACTCAAGGTGACTTCCCCTTTCGCTCCCACTTCTGCCTTGCCCAGGAGACCCGTGCGCACCCCGGGGGGCATCACTTTGTCCTTAATGGCAGGTGGCAACCCCCTCTTCTAGCTGGTCCTGGTGGAGCAGCTGTGCTCCCTGGGCAGGCCGAAGCTGCTGCCCGGATTCTAGACGCCCTGGCTTCTAGGACGAGCTCACACGGCCTCTAGTAGCTGGTCCTAAAAGCCCAAGAGATGCTTGGATGGCGGGCCTCAGCTCCTGACTTGGAGGAGGATGGCCAGGGAGGCACCCGCCACAAAGGCAGCCCGTACTTGGCGGCCGGGCTCTCTTGGCACCTCCCAGGGCTTGTGGGGCCCCAGCCCCCTCCCGAGGCCCCCACACTGCTCGCGCCCTCTTTCCACGAAGGATCCACTGTCTGCCCAGACGTGTGCTTCTTCAGGGCTGGAACTGCTGTCCCAAACCAAACCCCAAAAGAGACTGATGTCCCAGCCCCAGGAGAGGGGCTGTCATGAAGTGATGGGGTGACCAGAGGGCCCCTTGACCCTGTAGGAAGGCGTGCGGGTCCCCTCATCCCACCACGTTCACGCCCCTCGGCGCCCCCCATACTCCTCCCCACTGTCTGGAAGCCCCAGCAAGCGACGGGCCGTCAGGCCAGGGCTGGTGGACGGGTCCGTATACCTGTTGACTTGGCCTGTCCCCAGGGCTGAAAGCCTTTCGGCAGCAGCTGCGGAAGAACGCGAGGACCAAAGGCTTTCTGGGGCTGAACAAGATCAAGGGGCTGGCTCGCCAGGTGTGCCAGCCCTCCTCCTCCAGCCGGACCTCGAGGGGCGGCCTGAGCACCTTCCAGCTGCCCGCACAGAGCCCGGGCCTGCACGGCGGCGGGGCCGGCGGCCGGGAGGGCAGGAGCCTGCTGGAGGAGGTGTTGCACCAGCAGAGGTAAGACGCCCGCTTGGCACTGGCGCCGGGGCCTGGGCAGGGCTCATGTGGCTTGGGATTTTCTGAGCGGCCTTACAACCCTGTGCTCCCGCTTCTGCACGTAGCCAGACAAGCGCCGCCCTGCCCAGGCTGGGGGAGAGCTGTGCGGCTCCTTCCCAGTAGCTGGGGGCGGGGGTGGCAAGCATCGGCCCGCAGTGGGGGAGGGAGGGGGCGGCGGGTAAGAATGTCACGTCTGGTTGGCATCTCTGAGCTGCTACGAAAGCAAGACGGGGAATGAAATGCCAGGAATTGCTCAGGGGATGAGTCACGCACAGAGTGGCGTGTTCCGAGCAGCTCCAGCCCGTACTTCCACGGGGCGGGCCCTCCAGCCCTGGCTGGTGGAAACCTGATCGTGTGGGAGCCTGGCCGGGTGGCGGGGGCAGCCGCGCGCCGGCCGGCACTGACCTGCCCTCCCTGTCCCTCGGCCTGGCCAGGTTGCTCCAGTTACAGCACCACCCGGCGGCCCCACCCGGCTGCCAGCCGGCCGCCCAGCACCCCCCAGCCCCCCTGGTCCTCGCCCCCTGCGACGGCATCCTCCTCGTGTCGGGACTGCAGAAGGAGCTGGGGCTGGGGCCCGGCCCGCTGCTGCCGCCCCCCCTGCTGCAGGCCGGGGGCTCCCCGGTGGCGTCGGCCGCCCAGCTCCTGGACGCCCACCTGCGCATCAGCAGCTCCACGGCCCCCGGCCCTGCCGCCGCGGCCCCCCAGCCACGCTTCGCCACGCTGTCCCCGAGTCTGGAGCCCGCGGGGCTGCCCCAGGGAGACTGTGAGATGGAGGACCTGACCTCCGGCCCGCTGGGCACGTTCGTCTTGGTGCAGTGAGGGGCCCGGCCGGGCTGTGACTTCTCGAAGCAATAATTTCAGAGTATGTGAAGACGTTTCCGGACTCAAAGCCAAGAACTGTTCAGAAGGAAAACAAGCAATACGTTTGGTGTTTTGGCTTTTTAGTTTATTTTTTGTTTGATTTTTTTTTTTTTCCCTTGCACTGAGCAACTGTAACTCCGAGTAGGGACTGGAAACTTTTTGAAGAAAAATAATAATCCAGGGGCCTGTCATTGGGGCGGGTGGATGGAAGCGGGAGGAGGGCAGCGGGTGGAGCTGGCAGCGCTGTGGTCGGGGTCACGGGGGGGGGGGGAGGGGGTCGCCGATTGCCCCCAGGAAACCGTGGTGTGAGCCGTGCGTCCCCATTGCGTGTGTGTGCGTGTGCATGTGTTAGTGGGTTTTTTTTAGTTCACAATTCTCCACTTCCTGAAACACTTAGGCTTCACTTGAAAACTGTGAACTTTCTGCTTTACGTATCAGTTCTTGAAAAGCTCTAACGTCCAGCCCAAGAGAAGATAATCTATAAATTCACGGAATTCTCTCCCCTAAAATCAGAACCCAGAGGATAGTTTTTCTTATTTTAGAGGAGACGTTTTATAAACTGCTCGGGAGTTGGTTTTCCAGGATTCTTCGGAGGGGCTGCAAAGAGGAACCTGGGTGGGGTGGGGTGACCGCGAGGTGGAGGCTCCCCGCCCCCTGCCCCGGTCACTCGGCCTGGAGCCCCAGGGCACCTTCGAGGGAGCTGGGGAAGTCTCTTCCTCCTGCACCTCTTATTTCCGCTGCTAATTAAGTTTTTATGCATTTCATTATCAGGGTCCAAAAAGAACAACTGACTTGGGGTGGAGGGGGGATCGTGCAATATGGCGATTCTGTGATGCTGGGACAGGGATGGGCCGCTTGCGGTCAGGGGACGGCCCACCTTGCCCAGGCCCTGTGCTTGGTGGGCCTTCGTTTTAGGAAAATGAAGTGAGAGGTCAGTGCTGTTCAAGCTTTGTTCTTTTTTTAAAGCGAATACTGTACATGTATATACATAGGAGACAAACATACACTACTTATTTTTTATACTTTTTACTACGTTTTTGTGTTCCTGGTTTGAACTTCCCTCTCTGGTAACGGAACAAAGCTCTGGCACCAGGTCCGTATGGAGGCGGGGCCGGCAGGGAGCAAACCAGGCGCACACTCACCTGGCAGGTGAACTCAGGTGGTGGCTCGGTCCGTCGGAGGCCGCTGGGCTGAGCAGGAGGACCGCTCCTCCCCATCCCTGTGGCCAGTCAGTGCCGTCCCTTTACCAACGCAGGTGCCTTCAGCTCGTGTCGGCTCTCGCAGCCTGCAGCGTTAGGCCCAGGTGATGCTGAACCAGGAAGGTGGCACGTGTAGAAGCCAAAGATTGCCGGCTCCCCAGAGGCCGGGGAGGCGGCCCGGGTCTGTGCGTGTGGCCATCTCCCGCCGGCCCCGCCGCCGCTGCTCTGTAGCTGTGTCCAGGGGCGGGACAAAGGACTGTCCTTGCACCTGGCTGCCAAGAAGTCACCAAAGCTTCCCGTGACTAGGAAGGTTTGGGCCAGGAGAGCGCTGGAGGCCCCGGGGCGCCAGCCTCGGCCTCCACCTTCTGGAGGCACCGTCGACTCCCCCGAGGCCGCTTCCCTCCTTAACGCATCTGTTCTAACGCCATTGATCAAAGGCCTCAGAACCACGACAAGCACTTTACTCTCAGCGGTTTCCTCCCGTCACCGTCAGACGTGTGTCGTGTTGTGTCCGGTGTTGGCGACGCGTGTGCTGCGGGTTTCTCAGCGGCGCTGTCCCGCGGACCGGACGCAGGAGCCTGTCCCAAGGCACCACGCCATCTGATGAAGATGTACATAGTTTGGGTTTTTTACCATAACTGAATTAATTATTTTATTTCTTATGTTCACATGAGAAATGTATGCCAAATGATTAGTGGATGTATGTTTTTTAATTTAATATTTAAATAAAACATTTGGGGAAGAAACCTTGACTCCTTCCCCGGCTTCTCTGTGGGGGGCTCCTTCCTTCCGAGCCGCTTCCTCCAGGTTCGATGAGTTTCAGGTCTTGGAGAAGAGCGCCAAGTGCCAGCTCCTGCGCTCAGCTGAGCTGCAGGCCTGAGCCCTGACCCGCTAGGAGGGCCGGGCGCTCGGTGGCCCCGGCTGGGAGGGGTGGGGGGGGCCCGCTGGCGCTCAGACCCCTTCCCAGGTGGCAGCTCTGCTAATCGGCTGGATGTCTTGACACCCAGGTGTGTTTTCAGCTGGTTCGTCCCCTCCCAGGGCACCATTCACGCTTCACTCTTCACCCATAATGTTCTCTGAATCCACCTAGAAATCAAGGTTTTGGAAGAATCTCACAGCCAAACTATTTCCTGGTCTTTTCAAGTTGACATCACCACCTTCTAGGAATAGGGCAGATGGGGCTGCCAGAAGACCAAAGGGTTCTCTTCATTTTGATGCCTGGCAAATCTTTTGATTAAAAAATTCTTGAACCCTTTCATACTCATTAAGATGGTCATTATCAAAAAAACAAAAGTGTTTGCAAGGATGCAGAAATTGGATCCCTTGTGCATTGCTTGTGGGAAAGTACGATGGTGCAGCTGCTGTGGAAAACAGTATTGCAGTTCCTTAAATAGTTAAATAAGGACCATGTCCTCCAGCAATCCCAATTCTGGGCATAGACCCAAAAGAACTGAAAGTAGGGTCTCAAACAGATACCTGTACACCCATGTTCATGGCAGCATATTCACAATAGCCAAAATGTCGAAGCCACCCAGTAACCACCGGTGGATGGATGGATAAATAGAATGTGGTCCATCCACACAATGGAATATTATTCAGCCTTAAAATGGAAGGACATTCCAACACCTGCTACAACACGGATGAACCTTGAGGACGTTACGGTCTGTGACATAAGCCAGTTACAAAAGGACAAATATTGTATGATCCGCTTACGTGAGGTCCCTGGAGGAACCAGATTCGCAGAGACAGAAAGCAGGACGGTGGGGGCCAGGGGCTGGCAGGGGGGCTGGGGAGTGAGTGTTTAACGGGGGCAGAGTTTCAGTCTGGGGAAGAGGGAAAGTTCTAGAGACAGATGGTGGTTACACAACAGATGGTTACACAACAACGTGAATGTACCCAAGGCCACCGAAATGTACACTTAAAAATGGTTAAGATTGTAAATTTTATGTGTATTTAACCAAAATGAAAAGAAGAAAGATTCTTTCGGGGGGACAGGTTGAGAGGTGGACAGCAGCCTCCCCGTGGAGAGTAGGGGCTCCCGGGGCCAGGAGTGAGCAAGCGAGTGAGACGGCCGTAGGGTTAGAGCCACGGGGAATCCCGCGGAAGCTCAGAGTCTGTTTCCACACATTCTGGGAATAACGGTGCATGTTGCTTCAATGCCTGGGAATAACGGTGCATGTTGCTTCAATGCCGAGCCCTTCCCACAGCCCACAGGGACTGAGCGGCGGGGGTCCTCACGGCCGTGGGAGGGATTCCCCCCCAGCAAAAGGCTCCCTGTTTTCTGGGGAGTCTCAGCAGTTTGGAGGCTTGCTGAAGAAGAGTTTTAGCATCTTAGATGGGGAGCTAGGTTCACAGTGACTGACTGAGCCGTGAGGCTGGCTTCCGGCAGGAGGGCGGGTCAGACGTGTCCCCAGGAGAGCTCAGCGACGCCAAACGGACTCCCCGGGCCTCCCTGGGGCGTGGCCTACGGAGCTGGCTCTGCGCCCTGGCACCTCTGTCCCCCCACCTAGGAGGGGGCCGGCTCGGCCGCTGAACTCAGGCCCTGTGGCTTGCTGTCGAGAAGACTAAAGGGAAATCCAGAAAACCCAGTTTACTGTTTGGGACGGAGAGTCTTATAAACCAGGAGGAGCTCAAGCAAAATGCGTCTGGACCTCTTGACGTATTTGGCTTTCGTGTTTGCGCCGTGTAAATAACTTGACATGCCCGTGTCCTGGCTCCCAACCAGACGCTCAGCTCCTTGTGGGGACCTCATATCTCATCCGACTCCCACTCCCACGGGCCCGGGCACAGGCGGGCTCGCGTGGCCCCTCGGCAAAGAGCGGGCAGCTGAGTGAGCCCCTGTTCTCGAGCTGGCTTGCTTCCTCTGAACGGATGGTGCGGCGTGCCGTTATTATTATTGGTGGTGGTGGTGGTATTGTTCTCGTTATGTAACACTTCCTAGAATTCCCAGGTTGGAGATTGGAGCCCGGTGCAGGGAGCCCCACGTAGACCCACGGGATATCGGAACCCTGTCCTGGGCTTACAGATCTGCTCACGAATACTTTCCCGTCCCCCAGAACAGGAGGCCAGCGGCTGTGGGACTCAGCGAGGCTCACGGTGCGTTAAGGGTCTTCTCAAGGCCCCGCCACCGCGTCTTGCTCTCTCAGCATTTCTGCACCTTGGACGATCCCACCTTCTCGGGTGTTTTGCGAGGAGTTGACGCTGTGGATGGGTGAGTTCCCGTGGGGCGTGGGGCGTGGGGTGCGGCGGGGCCGAGCCAGGCTCTGGCACGTCCCTTAGCACGCGACTGCACGTCTGCATGTGGGCAGCGCTCTGGTCGGCTTTCTCGCGTTCAGGACATCGCGCCTCACGATGCCCCTTAGGTGGGTGTGACCACTAACCACCCCGGGAACCACTTAGCACAGCTCCAGGCACACCGGGAGCGCCCAGGAACACAGCAGTGCCCCGCAGGGTCCCTGCAGGGTCGCCGCAGCCAGAGGGCACGTGCCCATCAGCGAGGAAGGGCCAGGGGGCCGGGAGGCGCAGGCTTGGCCCCCTTTCATCCCCACGCTGGTGCTGAAAATGCTGAATCCTCCCGCAGAGGTAGGAGGCCTCACCCTGAAGGCGCCAGCTGCCGTGGTCGGTGTGACTCTTGCTGCCCGGAGCTGGGGGCACCCTCCCGGCTGGGCCACGGGACACTGTGTGCCAGAGCCGCCCTGCTTTAGGGGGAAGCCTTTCTGGGCACCTCAGAGTGAGAGCGGCTTCTGTGGGGGAGGAGGGGGCACGGACAGCAGGGACGACGGAGTCGGAGGGGTCAGAGAGTGAGGGAAGTTCCCGGCTGGGGAGCCGGAGCCGGGGCTCATCTCCCTCCGAGGCGGGGACTGAACCTGACCTAAGAGGAACTGGCTCGCTTGGGGGTGGAAGGAAAAGTGTTGGCCTATTAGCTTTCCTTCCAGAATAACAGCGGGGAGTTTCAGATGTGCACGGGAGGTGGGGGAGGGGCACCGCCAGCCTGTGGCACGAACTTTGACCTTGAGAGGGCATCCTGAAGAGGGTATCCAGGGTGGAGATGTCTTAGCGGGCCCACCTGAGGTTTTCCAGGTCTGGCTCTGTGGGCTACTGTCCATGGTGAGAGGAGAGGGCGGAAACCAGAGGGTCCTGGAATCTGAGCTGATTACTGTGAGGCTGGGAGGGCAGTGGAGGGGGAGGGGGAGAGGTGGGAAGGGGGAGGGGTGGGAAGGGGGAGAGGTGGGGAGGGAGAGAGGTGGGATGGGGGGGTGGGGAGAGAAAGAGTGAGCATGTTCAATCCCTCCCCTCAGGGGAACTCCTGGGTCTCGGTCTGACTCACTCTTTAATTATCATCATTTCATTTATTTGAAGGTGATTTCTGTTAAAAATAGACACATCACTCAGGAGGCCCCGGGGACAGCGCTACCCCCGTTGTCTTTGAGAGGCCGTGTGCTGGGATGAGGCCCACGAGCTCCAGGCCAGCCGCACTTCCCCAGCAGGTTTGGGGGGTTTTGGGTTCAATCGGAGGGGAAGGTATCTTTCCTCCTTCACCGAGTGTGTCCACCTCCGGCAGCAAAGGGTTATGTGAAAAGCCCGGGGCTCCAGGTGCCACTGGATTGAGGTTTGAGGACGGTGAGGGGCACAGGGGCTGCAAAGCCCCAGAAACAAGGTGCCCCCAGAGCCAGTCAGCTGTGATTGACACACAGTGAAACGCACCTGTCATGTAATCAATGAGCTTCCGCAAGGCACAGACGGTGTGACGGCCACCAAAATCAGTACACACGTTTTCATCACCTGGAGAGCCCCCGGGCCCTCTCCTGGGTCCAGCTCTCGTCTCTGTGGGTTAGTCTGCATTTCCTAGAACTTCCCACGAATGGGTCATACGGTGTGTGTTCTCCGTTTGGCTGCTTTCAGTTGGCAGAATTCCCTGCAGACCCGTTCAGGTGTTGTGGGCACCACTAGTTCAGCTCTTTCACTGCCAGGTAGAGTTCCACGGTATGGATGGGCCAGAAGAGAGTGTGTTTATCCACTCACCAGTCGATGGACACTCGGGTTGTTCCCAGTTTGGGGCTATTACAAATGATGCTGCAAATGATGAGTGTTTGTGTGTGAGTCTTTGTGGGGATAGGTTTTGTTTCTCTTGGGTAACAGGTAGAAGCGATGGCTGTATGTATCGTATGACAGCTATTAGCTTTGTAAGAAGCAGTCAGACTGTCACCCAAAGTGACTGCACCAGTTTACATTCCCACCCATAATTTATGGGTGCTGCATCCTCGTCAGCACTTGGTAGCGTCAATCTTTAAAACTTTAGCCATTCTAATAGGTCAGCTATTCTGATTTTATTTTGCATTTTCCTGATGACTGGTGATGTTTAACAACTCTTTATGTGCTTATCGGCTGTTCTATTTTTCAAGTTTATTCAGGTCTGCCAATTTTTAAATGAGTTGTTTGAATTCTTCTCATTAAGTTGTGGGAGTTGTTTATATATTCTGAATATAAGTTTTTGTCACATGTGTGTATAGATGTATATGTGTCTATGTACATATACACACAAATACACATATATATGTGTATCTACACATATGCATATATGTATATGTATGTACACACACACACAGAGAGAATATTTCTCCCATCTGTGGCTTGCCTTTCATTTGAAGAGTGGAGTTGAAGGTTTTAATTTTTATGAACTCTGACCTATCATTTTATCTTTTATGGTCAGTGCTTTTTGTGTCCTAAGAAAGCTCTGTCTACCCCAAAGTTAAGAAGATGCCCTTGCTCCCTTCTAGAGGTTTTATACTTTCAACTTTTCTGTCCACATCTACAATCCACTTTGAGATGATTTTTGCCTATGTTTTGGGATGGCAGTCGAAGTGTATTTTTTCTCTATGGATATCCAATTTTTCCAGCACCATTTATTGAAAAGACTCTCCTTTGCCCCATTGAATTAATTGGTCACATTTGTCATAAATTTAAGGACCTACTTCTGGACTCTGTTCCATTGATCTACATGTATATCTGATGGCAATACCATGCTGCCTTGATTATTTTTATTATTATAGCTTGAGTCTTGATAAAATTAGGTAATGTTAAGTCTTCTAATTTTGTTCTTCTTTCTCTAAATTACTTTTGCTTTTCTAGGTCCTTTGCATTTCCGTATAAATTTTAGAATTAGCTTGTCAATTTCTATAAATTGTATCAAATCTATTTATTTGTGTAGAATTGGCATTATTTCTTCCTTAAATGTTTGCTGGAATTCATCGGTGAAGGCATTTGGGGCTGGAGTTGCTTTGTGGGAAAGTTTTAAATTACAAGTTCAGTGTTATTTATAGGTTTAGAACTAGTCAGGTTTTCTGTTTCATCTTTGAGTGAGCTTTGGGAGTTTATGTCTTTCAAGGCTTTGTCCACTTCAAATGAGTTGTTGGCTTTATTTCTCTTTCTTTAAGTTCCGCTAAGTTAGTATCCTTTTATTGTCTGTAGGCTCTGCAGCAATGCCTTCCAGTTCATCGAGACTTGTTTTGTGGCCCAGAGTATGGTTTATCTTGGTGAATGCTCCAGATGCTCTTGAGAAGGGCGTGAGTCCTGCCCTTGTTGGGTGGAGTGTATTATAAACATCAGTTGGGTCAAGGTGGGCAATGCTGCTGTTGAATTCTCCTCCATTCTACTGATTTTCTGTCTTCTTTTCTATTCACACTAAGAGAGGAGTGTTGAGATCACGTGGATTATAGTGTGGATTTGTCTCTTTCTTCTGTTCTTTCAGTTTTACAATAATGTGTTGTGAAGCTCTCTCTCTTACCCGGTACCTGCATTTTCAGGATTGTTGTGTCTTGATGAATTGACCCTTTTATCATTATGAGCTGTCCCTCATTATCTTGTTAATCTTCCTTGTTCTGAGGTCTACTTCCATATGGAGATTCTAGCTTTCTTGGGTTTGTGGTTGCATGGTACATCTTTTACCATGTTTATACTTTTAGCCCACTTTTAAAGTGGGTTTCCTGTAGACAGCATGTAGTTGGGTCCTGGATTTTTATCTAGCCTGAGTGTATCTGCTTTTTAATCATTGTGTTTGGCTCATTTAACATTTACTGTAACTAGTGACTCGGGTGTGTCTGCCTGCCACCCACTGTTCACTCCAGTCTGTCTCCTCTCTTCTTCGCTCCTTGTCATGACCTCTTCAGACGTCTTCTGCATCGACTGCATTTATATATATATATGTTTTTTTAAAATTTATTTAATTAATTTATTTATTTTTGGCTGCGTTGGGTCTTCGTTGCTGCACGTGGGCTTTCTGTAGTTGCGGCGAGTGGGGGCTACTCTTCACTGCAGTGCGCAGGCTTCTCATTGCAGTGGCTTCTCTTTGCGGAGCACGGGCTCTAGGCACACAGGCTTCAGTAGTTGTGGCTCGCGGGCTCTAGAGCACAGGCTCAGTAGTTGTGGCGCACGGGCTTAGTTGCTCCGCAGCATGTGGGATCTTCCCGGACCAGGGCTCAAACCCGTGTCCCCTGCATTGGCAGGCGGATTCTGAACCACTGCGCCAGCAGCGAAGCCCCGCGACTGCATTTTAATCACACCGTCTGTCTCCACGTGGGGAGGGGTGCGGCACATGTTCCCTTGGTCCGCCTCCCGTTGGTCAGACTGTGGACACACAGCCACGCCACCACTTTTATCATGTTTTGTACAACAGTGTTCTTATAAGATTTCTTCTTATGGTAACAGCAACAATAGCGACAAAAGTTCAGACACCACTTGCGAACACGAGGCTTCACTGCTGGATGCGGAGATAAAGACTTAGCTGGGACCGGTGGGTCTATCTGTGCATGAGCTCCAAGCACGGTTCCACCTGTTGGACTTGACCTGCGCACGCAGGCCTGCAGTGATGGGTGGAGGCGCCGACTCCCCGGCTAAGCTGGGCTGTAGCCCTCCGGCCCCTTCTTCCCTGTGCCCTGGCTGCCCGAGGAGCAGGGAGGGCAGGCACGGACGATGTGGCACAGGGACTCCGGGTGATGCGAGCTGCAGCTGTTTATCACCGTGGAGCTTCTCCCTGACCTTCGCAGGCACTGCCGACTATCAACTCCTGTGGGTGGGGAAGGCGGGACCCTAGGCGTGGGGCTGGTGGTGGAGCCCGGGGCCAGCTGAGCCTGGCTCCCAGCCTGGTCCTCGGAGGGTCCTGCTGTCCATCTCCTCTCACTGGACAATCAGAACACCCTGAAGAACAAGTGGGAAAAAGAGGGGGATGGGGGGCTGTCCAAACGGGCACAGGGGCCACCTCCCCCGTGCGTGGGTCACCCTCAGCCTCGGGGGTGAGGAGCCCCCCCGGGCACATGGGGCCAGCCGGGTTCTCGAGCCTGTCCCGCCCATGGCCCCCCAGCAGTGAGCCGGCCCAAAGACTCAGATTCCCAGGGGACTCTCTGGGCGACGGTCGAAGCTCTCCACATCAGCGGTAGATGGGTCGCGGGGTAAGCGCCCAGCTGGAAGGGTCTGGAGCCCTGATGGCCACCACGCTGGAACCCCTGCCCCACGCCTGGGGCCCCCGGCGGCTCTGTCTACCCTGTCCCGCGCCCAGAGCTGCGGGCAGGCTGTGCGGTGGATTCCGGGCCGGTGCACTGAAGACATTTAATGGGTGAGTTTCCTCTCCATATGGGGTGTAATTAATTTTCCTGAAATAGGCATGACAGCCCGATAGTCTTCGCCTGTCTGAGTCAGGCGCTGATTATCACCTCTCATGGGTACGGCGTGCCGTCGGCCACCGGGAATTCAAAGAGCCCGCGGCTCCCAGCCCTGCCGCAGAGGTGCAGGGAGGTTCGGGGGCCGGCCGGAGGTCGGGGACGCGCTGCCCACCACGGCCACCCTGCCCAGAGCCGCGGGGGCCGAGAGGCATGTGGTGGAGAAGCACTTTCCCAAGGAAATGGCCCCTCCTCCTACCAAACACTGGTGTTTCTGCTTGACACACACACTGTGTCATGAGCAGGGGCGTCTGTAGATGGACACGCTGTCCTACTGGGGCGGGCAAAGGCGGACGCGAAAACAGAGGGGACAGAACCCAGCCGCCCCTTCCCTGCCGACCTCCTGCCCTCCTCCCGGGAGCGCCGGCTTCTCTCAGCCTGCATCTCATCTCGGGGAGGGGGGAGTGAGATGCCAGCCCGGCACTGTCACGTGCTTTCCTGTGGGAGGGGGTCAAGTGGGCCCGGGTCGTGGGTCCGAAGCCCGGACCCGAGCAGGGCACACAGGGCGCCCCTTCCTCCTGGACCAAACGACACTGTCCCCTCCCTGAGTTGCTGCTGGGTGAGCAGAGCCGGCTGCCTGTGAGGCCCGGTTTTATCAGGAAAATAGCCCCCCCGAGCTTGCGGGGGAGCTCGGGGCAGGCTTGCTTCCAGGGCCCAGGGCTCGGGGCCCGAGGGAGCCGCCAGCAGGGCAGACCCAGGGCAGGCTCCGGCCGGGCGAGGGCCACTGGGTAGGGTGGGGGGTGCCGGCCGGCCCAGGAGATGGAAGAGCCCGGCCCAGGGTCTGCCCCGCCGCAGCTGCGGAAGGGGTCAGCACCGCGGCCGGTGGCTAGAGCAGGGCTGCTGTGGGCTTGTGAGTAGGGGGCTGCAGAGGGGCTCCCCCCGCACGCGCCCCGCCTGTCCCGGCCACAGAGCCCCATCCCGCCTCTCGGCACGGGGGCCCAGGTTGCTGGGGTGCTCGTCTTGGTCTGCTCGGGCTGGGAGCAGGCCGGTGGGGACCCCAGCAGACGTGTTGGGGTGGCCTGGGGATGGCAAGGGCAGGGCGGCCTCCTGGCGGGGAGGCTGAGGGAGGGATGCCGCGGGCGGGCGGGAGGCATGTGCCCTGCTGTGTCCCTGGCCTTGCTCCAGGGCTGCTCCCTACAGCCAGACTTGTGGGCCCCGACGACGGTCCTGCGTCCTGTCCCCTCTGGGGCAGCCGGTGCCTCTCCCTCCATGAATTTAAGAAGGACGCCGAGTCCCCAAGCTCCCCGCTGCCCCTGGGTGCCCCAGGCCCACTCTGAGCCCCGCCCCCCAAGCCTGGATCTGCTGCTGCCCTGCGTGAGGGCCGGTCCTGGGCCGGGGGCCGGTGGGAAAAAGGGAAATGAAAGCACAGAGGGAAGTGGGCGGCCCCAGGCGGCCGAGCCAGTGGAGGACAGAAAGTCACAAGGTGGCGAGGCGGGCAGCGGGCGCTGGGCTGGTCTTGCTTCTAGAACCTCAGGGGCCCTCAGGGAGGAGCCCTGGGCCCACTGCCCACTTGCAGGCAGAACCCCAGAGGCGCGTGGAAGCTGTCGGGCAGCACCCTCTAATCACCCGCCTCCGCTGCCCGCGGCTTCCAGGCTCCCCCTTTGGGGTAGGGCCCCTCCAGAGCAGCAAGTGAAGGCCTGCGGGGTAGCAATGCTGCCCGGGGTGGGGGGGGCCAGGGTTACATCCCACTCCTGCTCCCACAGTTCACACGGGCTGGGACTCGGGCAGAGGTGACAGAAGTGTGCCGCAGCATTGTGGCCCTGGTGCCTCCGGGGCCCTGTCTGCTCTCAGGGACACAGTGATCCCTCCGTAAGGAGAGTCTTCCCCGAGCTCAGGACGGCTGGAGACACCTCTCCAGAGGTGGCAGGGGCGTGGACCCGTGTCCACAGGCCAGGGGACAGCAGGAGGTGCCCCCAGAAAGGCCTGTGGGGAGCTGGCAGGAAACTGAGGCCAGAGGAGGAGCCGGAGCAGGGCCACCACAGCCGGGATCCTCAGGGGTGGCGCCGGCGTCCCCGCCTGCGGGTGACAAGCCCAGTGCTGGGTATGGTCAGCGGGCTCTGCAGCCCCGCGGCGAGCAGCGTGCAGGACCCCGTGCAGGGCTGCTGTGCCGGCTGCCACTCACGGTCACTCACCCTCATGGCCGCTCGTGTCCCCGGTGCCCAGATGAGGAAGCTGGTCCCAGCGTTCGGCTGCAGAAAGCGGAAGGAGGGCTCTGGGCTGTGCCTGCGCCCCCGGGGCTCACCACTTCTGGCCCCCCCGCATCCTCCCGCTTCACCTTGAGTGGGAGGCGCACGCTCAACCGCCTTTTCTGAGAAGGCCAGGGGACAGGATAGGGTGGCAGAGGCTGTGTAGGATTTAACCCAGCGGGCCACTCTGTTATGTGTGCGTTTGCACACCTTGGCTCTCACGTGCACGGACCTGGGCGCACGCGGGCACAGAAACCGTGTTCCTACTTGTTCTGACTTGGTCACCAAAACAGGCTTGAAAGCAAATGTTTGGACCCCGTGCTGCCGGGGAGGAAGCTGAGGTTTGGGAGGTTCAGTGACTCAGGCAGAGGCCGGCTCATCAGCTGGCGCTGGCCGCTGTGACTCCAGGTCAGGTGCCCGAGAGTCCGGGGACAGTGCTGTTGACCATGAGGCCTGGGTGGGCGAGGTCCTGGCAGGAGAAGGGCGTCTCATGTTGGTCAGCATGACCGCAGGAGGAGAGGTCACCTCGGGGGGAGAAGTCACCACAGGGGGAGCAGTGACCACGGGGAGAGGTGGCCTCAAGGGGAGAAGTCACCACAGGGGAGAGGTAACCACAGGAGAGGTGACCTTGGAGATAGGAGACCTCAGGGGAGGGGTGACCACAGGGAGAGGTGACCTGGGGGAGAGGTGACTGTCAGGGGAGAAGGACCCAGGGGGAGCAGCGCCCACCCTGCAGAGCAGGACGAGGGAGCAGACCCCCTGGGGAAAGGGCACGGGGAGGCCATGGTCAGCAGGCCCTGTGCCTCTGGCCCCGTGGGCTGGCGTGGGGCTGCCCGGCTACCACAGCCCAGAATCCTCAGCGCCTCAGGGACCCTCTGCTGCTGGGCCAGGTGTCCCGCCCTCAGCAAGGGCGCCTGCTCCCTCCCCCACCCCGCCCCATGGTCAGGACAGCTCGTGAGACCCCGAGCTGCTGACGTCACCCGTGCCAACCACCAGCCAGGCAGGGCTGCGCTTGCCCAAGACGAAGGAAGGCTCCGTGTACAGAAAGCTGCCTGCCTGTGCGTGTGCATGAGCACGTGTGCATGTGTGCGTGTGTCCACGTGTGCTCGCAAGTGTGTGTTCCTGAGTCTGAGACTTCTGTTGTCATGGGGAAAATGCAACCTGGTCACAAGAGTGCAAAGTTTCTTGGAGGGACTGCAGGCCGAGCCGGGCGAAGGTCTGTGTCACATGTGACCGCTGAGGCCAGCACCACCTTTGCTCCAGAAAACACAAAGCGGGTTTTCCCTTTCCTGGTCCACTGGAACCCTGTGCACCAGGCAGAAGGAAGTGGAAGTTTACTGCAAACTGGGTTCCCTGGAGCCTTAGTTTGTTGTCAAACATTATTATAAAGACCTGCCTCAAAGAAGGCCCTCGTGGGAGGGCCTGGGCTGGCGCTGGCGGCAAGCAGGGCAGCCGGTGTGCGCAGGGCCAGCTCCGTCCAGTGTGGGGCTCTGAGAATCTCCCCCTCGACCCGGCAGCTGGGGTTTTGGCCACCCGCGCACGCCTCCCTGCCCTGTGGAGCCGGCCTTGGCCTCGGCGCAGAGCTGAGTCACTTGCCGGGTGTGAGCTCGCCTGATTTTCTGCACACGTGTTACTCTTAAGTATTGCGTAAACACGGGTCCCCTTCGGGGGCATTTCATCCTTGACTTTGAAACTTAGGTGACACTCTCTTTGCTTATTTTGGGGAGTAGACTCAGAGCCAAATGCAGAGGCCCAGCAGCCTTGGCACTGAATTCCCTTGGACAAGATCCTTCTGGATGTCAGAGGCGGTGGCCTGTTGGTCCCTGAGGCCCTCCCTGCTGGGAGGCTCCTCCCAGGGTCCCTGTCTTGGGACCTGGAAGAGTGGTCTCAGCCCCCTGGGGCTGCTGTGGTGGAGGTGCCCCCCTTCCCCTTGGCCCTGGCTCAGCGAAGGCCCCAACCCAACCCACTCAGGAGGTCTGGAAGCCTCCAGAACAGCTCCTGCAGGAGCTCCCTCCCGGCCTTCTCGCCTGAGGTCTAACCCAGGTGGGGATGGATTGGGGTTGGCAGGGAGGCACCTGGGACAAGTGCTTTCGGGGTGACTCATGCAGGCAGTAGAGCCCTTGAGAAGCTTCCTTCCTCACTCTGACTGCACTCTGCTCGTGACCCTGGGTCAAGAACATCCAACTGGCTTGTCCAGGCAAGGCCCACTCTGTCACCACATCCACCCTAAACTGAGGGCCGTGACAAGCTCCTGGCCTGGCTCTGGGCGCCGGGAGCCCCTCTCAGCCTTCCCCGGGGCTCTGAGGCAAGGCCTTCCGCTGTCCCTGGGTGACCCTGGGTGTGAACCAGCCCCTGGACCCAGGGCAGGGTGGTGGCTCAGGCCTGGAGCCCACATTGCGTACGCTCGGGCTCCCTAGGCGAGGTCTGGCTTGAGATGCAAGGTGGCGCTGCGGGGACGGAGGGTCGGGGGCGGGGGGAGCCAGCCGGCAACACTACTTGCAGGGCCCAGTACAGAGGGAAAACGAGGCAGCCGTTGTCCAAAACGACCAAGACAAGGCAGCAACAGTGGTGCTGCACCAGGTGAGGGGCCTGGGCACCTGTGTGGGTCACACCTGTGAAGCCCACGGGGGCCTGCGGTCGAGCGTTCCCAGCCTGGAGGCTGAGGGTGCTGCCCAAAGACCTTTAATGGGCCCCCTGATTCAAGGTGGTGGAGGGGACACAGAGAGATGGAAGGAGAGGGGAGGAGAGATCCATTTGTGGTTCAATTGGGGGGGTTGGGTGAGGAAGTGTCGTTTCCGCTGGGCAGGACTGAACGGGAGGAATACGGGGGTTTTAGGAAGAGATGCTATGGTCCAGGAATTCAGCCATGCTGCTGGAAGAAAATGCAGGCCAACAATTTATCTGCAAATTTTGTTTGGTTGCTGTGAGTATATTTAATCACCTCACTGATCCAGGATAGAAAGGGGTGGTGCCATCCACAGACTGCCCACCTCACTGCTCTGCGGCCCCCGGCCTCAACACCTGCCATTCCCTGCCTGTACCTGGCCCTTCACGGACATCTCGAATCGTGTGTAGCCCCTGCCCCCATCCTCTCTGATTTCATGCAGTTCCCTCACTGGGATGCTCTACAGGCCTTCGCCTGGGTAGCTGCATGTGTCCTTCAAGATCCAGCCCTGCCCTTTCCCTTGTTTCCACGGTACCTGTGCACATGCCTACCTGAGTGCCGAGTATGTTAACCTGGTGTTCCTGGTCTTTCTGTTTTAGGTAGAACACTCTTGGTGCAGAATCCCAATTCAAATGAATGTAAGTAAAAAGGAAATTTATTAGCTTACATTAACTATATCACCTGGGAGCCGCTTTAGGCATGACTGGATCCAGGACCCCAAATGATGGCCTCAAGGCTCTGCCTCTCTCTTCATGTCTTGGTTTTGCTTGTTTTTGGATGACTTCACTCTGGGTGTCAACTCTCTCCCCACGGAGTGGAGGTGGCCTTTGGCAATCCCACATTTGCCTCCTACTGAATTAGCAGCCCCGGTGGGAACAGGCTGATTCTTCTCCCGTCACTCTGTAGATAAGTCCCAGAGGGGGTTCGTATGATGTGACTTGGGTCACGTGAGCATCCCAGAACCAACCACTGTGGCTAGAGGGTGGGGTAGGTGTGTGTCTGTCTATTCAGTAGGGTCAGCCCCATAGAAAAGAGAGATTTGTGCCTGGCAGAGGGGAGGAGACTGGGCAGTGTCCACACCCCCAGCAGAACGGATGCGTTCCTGGCGGGAGGGTTGTGCATTTTAGGTGTCTCTGTACCCCCGGCCCCTCGCACAATGCCTGGTGGCGTATGGGTGGGTACAATCTTTAGTGACTGGCCACTCCTGCCCATAGGGGCTGTGTGGCCAGAGCAAGGGGAGAGTGTGGGCTCTGGGGAAATTGTGGGGAGCCTCTCGGCCTCCAGGTCTTGGCTCTTCCTGCTCTGGTGCCCCAGGCTGAAGCACTGAACTTGGCAGCAGGATTGACTGGTGGAAGGGTGGGTGGACAGGCTCTCCCTGCCCCAGAGGCCCTTCTCACTGTTATCACATTGCTGGCCCCCAAGTCAGAACCCGTGGCCAGCAAAGGCCCACAAGGTCAGCCCTGCTCCTCCCCTCCCCCAGGTCTAGGGGGGGACACTGCCCATCCCTGTCTTGCTTCCTAAGGCTTGTGTACACTTTTGCAAATCGTCCCTTTATTAAACGCTCCTCAAATGTCCCAATTTGATGGTAACATCTATTTCCTGTCAGGCCCATACCTGGAGCCCACCCGCAGCCCCCATAAAGACACAGCCAACAGCCATCAGAAAGGACTTTCCCAGGCCTTTCCCAGTTGGAGAAATCTGGAAGCAACTTTCACTTTTCCCTCAGATTTTTCCTCAGTAGCATTGGCAACCGGTAAGAACTTTTAATAAAATGCATTCAGATGCCAATGTTTTTTATGTTCTCATTACTAGTGGTCAACCTTCATAAATAATTATTCACAGGGCAGCGTGTTAGAAAACCCTGCTCAGTTCAATGGTCACCCACTCAGCCTCTCCTCTGTGTGTGGGAAACATGGTCTCGGGGATCCAGGAGCCCCTGGAGAGAGAGGTCTGAGAGCTCCAGGGACGCCCTGGCCGCCTTCCCATTGTGTGGAGGTTGGATTCACCCGCCCACACTCTGGGAAATTCCCCGGGAGCAGGGATTTCCTCGCTGCATCTCTGGAATAGTGTTTTCCCTCCACAGGAAGCCCAGGAAGCCAAGTCTCTTCCTGGCAGGGATTCCCCGTCCCAGTCTCAGAGCCCTGAACTGCCAGCTCACACACCTGGGCTGGTCCCCGTGGAATCTGGGGCAGCACCAGCCGGGGGCCCCGGCGACCTGGGCCAGGGCTGGAGCCTGCCTTTGTTTAAAAGCTTGAATGTTTTGTTCATCATGAACATTTTGATTTTTAAAAGTGCTGTCCTAAACCCTCCTACACTGTTGGGGGGAATGTAAGTTGGTGCAGCCACTATGGAAAACTGTAGGGAGGTTCCTCAGAAAACTAAAAATAAAGTTACCATATGATCCAGCAATCTCACTCCTGGGCATCCACCCAGACAAAACTATAATTTGAAAAGATACATGCACCCCAATCTTCATACCAGCACTATTCACAATAGCCAAGACATGGAAAAAACCTAAATGTCCATCGACAGAGAAATGGATAAAGAAGATGTGGTACATATATACAATGGAATATTACTCAGCCATAAAAAAGAATGGAATAATGCCATTTGCAGCAACATGGATGCAACTAGAGATTATCATACTAAGTGAAGTAAGTCAGAAGGAGAAAGACAAATACCATATGGTACCACTTATATGTGGAATCTGAAATATGACACAAATGAACCTATCTACAGAACAGAAACAGACTCACAGGCATAGAGAACAGACTTGTGGTTGCTAAGGGGGAGGGGGTTGGGGGGGGATGGAGTGGGAGTTTGGGGTCAGCAGATGCAAACTAGTATGTATAGGATGGATAAACAACAAGGTCCTACTGTAGAGCACAGTATCTTATGATAAACCGTAATGGGAAAGAATATATATTAAAAAAAGAATGTGTATATATATGTATGTATAACTGAATCACTTTGCCGTGCAGCAGAAATTAACACAGCATTGTAAATCAACTATGCTTCAGTTTAAAAAAACGTGTTGCCCTGGAATAATACCCATCTTGATTAGTGAGTTTTTAGCACCTCCCCTTAAGGCCTGTCCCGGGGTCTGGTTTCCATCCTTGGGTGATGGGACACATAGGGCTGAGGTGGGCTCTAAGAGCAAGACCGGGACCAACGAGAGCCTGGGTCCCCTTGGTCATCTGCATAGGGCCATCTCCCGCGGAGACTGAACCCCCGAGGGTTTGTTCCCCACTGGAGCCCTGTGTCAGCGCCTGTAAACAGTATACTTCAGGGGCCTGACCTAGAGGACAGGAGGGCAGCCCAGAGGGACACAGAGCAGCCACGACAAGCCTGCTTGTCCCCTGCTGGCCGCTGCCCGGGGCAGTGATGGCTGGGGGCTTCTGAGGCAGGAAAAGCCTGAGGGCTGGGGTGAGTCCTCCCCGAAGAGGGTCAGGGGCCCCAGCACGGCCACAGCGGCGCGTCATCCCACCTGGCCCCGCCAAGGATCTGGACTCCTCTAGAATCAGGACAGCCCCGTCTGCTTTTGAAGCTCCCTCCTTGCCTGTCGGAGATGAAGAACACGCCTCTGCCCTGTTGTCTGGTGCCCATGTCTCCCTGAGTCACGTTCTGAGTGTCAGTACGAACACTGTGTTTGGAAGCTGGTCCGCGAACGGATCTGATCCCAGGTGTGCAGAGCACAGGCGTCACTTTCTCCCCATCGCACCTGCATGTTCTCCCCAACCCTGAGTCCTGGGACGGCCCAGGTGGCAGACGGAAAGGAAGCACCCAGGCAGGCAGGTGGTCTCCACGAGGACACAGCAACAGGCAAGCACCCTGGTGCCCAAGGCGGTGGACTGAGCCTGTGGGGTCCCCAGGGAACCACCCCCCCCACACACACACATCCCAGCTTTCGGCGTGGCTGACCCGGCTCAGGGTTGTCCAGAGAACACCTCTCACCCGGATGGAAGGCAGCCCACACGTGTGGCCAGGGGCCAGCTGTCGGGGCATCAGGCCACTGTTCGTCCTGAAGAGCCGGCTCCTAGCCTGCAGTTTCCCCAGCAAGCCTGTCCACTCGGAGAGAGCAGAGCCCAGCACCAGAAAGCCCCCAGCAGGCCTGGGAGAGGAGGAGGAGGCGTGTCCACTTTGTCTTGTATTATCAGCTTTCTTATGGCTAGAGTTTGCATGGTTTCTCTCTCCCTTTTTAAAAAATTTCCATCTATTCATGTCCTGATAGTTAAACTGTGTCCCTTGGTAACAGCTTATGGTGGAGTCGTGATTTTCTTATCCAGTCTGATGAGCTCTGTCTTTTCAGTGGAATGTTTAGTCCATTTACATGTAATGTAATGACTTGTTATAGTTGGGTTCAAGTCTTCGTCTACTATTGTTTTTCCATTTGTCCCACCTCCTGTTTCATCCTTTCCTCCTACTTTCTGGACTTTTCTGGTGCCTTCTCTTCTTTTCTGAAGATCTGTGTTCACATCTGGGAACACTTTCCTTCAGCCTGAAGAACTTCCTTTGGTCCTGTTTTTGTTGTGTGGGGCTACTGGTGATAAATTCTTTCAGTTTTGTTTGTCTGAAAATATCTTTGTTTTGCGTTCATTTTGGAAGGGTGTTGTCACTGGGTGTGGAATCCTAGGTTAGAAGCTCCCTCCATCAGTACTTTGATGTTGGATTGATTGTCCCTGGGTTCCCTCGTTCCTAACTGTGATTCCTCTGAGGCGATGTGTCATTTTTCTCTAGCTGCTTCTAGGGTTTTCTCTGTATCTTTAGTTTTTAGCAGCTTCACTAGGATGTGTCTGGGTGTGGTTTTCTTTGTCTTAATCCTCCTTGGGATTATCTAGGCTTCTTAAGTCTGTGGGGTGATATCTTTTATCAATTTTGAAAAATTCTCTTCAAATATTTATTATGTCCCATCCTCACTCTCTTCTCCTTCTGGGACTTCAATTACATGTCTGTGTGATAGACTATTTGTTAGTAGGTCACATGTCTCTAAAAGTCTGTTCTTTTTTCCCTCATTTCTTTTCTCTCTCTGTTTCACTTCAGATAATTTCTATTGACCTGTGTTTTCCCAAAATATATTGTTTGAATTCACATAAATCGAACACATAGATGATGTGATGGCCCTGTGTTCATTCATCTTTCTTGCTTAAGCCCCGGTCTGGGCTTTTCTTTGTCTTACTCTCCTTTCTTCTGCTGTTTGCAGCCTGTTGTGTAGCCCATGCAACAAATCCCTCAGTTCATACCCTGAGCTCTCAGTTGTAGGATGCCCAGTGGTTCTCTTTCAGTTTCCGCTTCTCTGTTGAAATTCTCCATCTCTTAATTTATTTTATATGTTCCTCCAAATTCTTTAACAATAATAATTTAATATTAATAGCTATTTTAAAGTCCTTGTTGAATAACTCTCACATCTGAGCTGTGTGCGACTCAGTTTCTATCTCCAAATTTCTCCTCTTGATGGCAGGTCACATTTTTCTCCTTTTCATGTCACATAATTTTTGATTGCCTTCTGCACATTGTATTTAAAAGAACTGCAGACACTGGAGTAAAGATTACTTTCCCGCAGAGGGGGCCCCCCTCTTTCCTCTGTTAGAAAAATGAGGGGCTGATCACTTTGGTTGACTCAGGTGAAGGCCTTCTTTATCCTAAAAACAACAACAAATCAACATCGACCCCAAAACATCAAAAGAACAAAACTCCAGGTCTCCTCTTCTGGTTTCCCGTTTCCTGCTTTTCTCCTCCTCTGAATCTTTCTCTGACTCAAATCCTCGGCCTAATCTTGAGCACAGAGTCTCCGTTCCTGACCCTCTGCTCTTCCCCATCAACAGTCCCTCGGTCACCCTTGTGGCTCCAGCCTCTCCTGCCCACGTTCACATCCCACGCCCCGCTCTGCCCTGCCCCACTTTCCCAGGCCTCCAGCCTCTGTGGATGCAGCCCCTGAATCTTCTCTCTTTTCCCCAGTCACCTAATCTGGGTACCGCATGGCCATCTCCAACTCCCCTTTTCTTTTTCCTCCTCAGCATTTATTTCCTCTCTAAGTCTATACATTATTCTGTCATACTATCTCTCAAATTTGTCCCTTTTTGCCCAATTTTGCTGCTACAACCTGAATCCAGGCACTTATCATCTCAACTCTGGGATGATGGTGACAGATGATGATGTACTTTTTGTTATTGCAGCCACGGAAACCTAATACATGAGGAGGGAAAGAAAAAAGAAAACTCCCTTCTTCCTCGCCCAGCTCCTGCCCCCCTGCCACACACACACAGTGTTTTCAAAGCACTGGAGGAAAATGAGCGTGATGGAGTACTCGCTCTCAAGGAAATGGATCGAGCAAGCCAGTCTGACTGGCTGTGTCTATACTCACGATTCAGGTCGCCAGAGAGGCAAAGGGAAGGAGAAAGGCCCATCTGAAACAGACAGGAGCCGTGGAACAAGAGTGGGCAGGTCTGAATGGAGACCAGGAGAATGGAAGAAAGCATCTTTCAGAGGGTCTCTAGAAACAGGCTCTGGTCTCTGGGCGTCAGGTGGCAGATGGACGGCACTTCCCCGCAATGTGGCCTGAGCGGTCTCGCCCCTTCCCTGCAGCTCACCTCTCCTCCTCCGTGGGGTGGGGAGAAGGGGGTTGACACAAGGAGAACACCCAGCGTGGTCTGCTAAGTGTAAGCCATCAAGCCATCACGGATGTCACCATGGACACCAAACCCTCAATCAGTGGGATAAGCACCAGCCTGGGATACAGTTGGAGAGGCACTTGGTGAAGACAGTCTGGAAATTCACCCAGAACACAGCTCGGGGGATGGAGAGGACCAGAGAAGTCAGGTCGTGTGGGATTCACTCTCACGTCCACCGAGGAGGCGATACCATAGCCACAGCTTACTGCCTGCCCTGACCTCTGGCTGTATTCCTCTCAGAGCTCCATCACAGTGCTTTCCAAGTACCTTCTAGCGCACAGTGTCCCTTAGAAGGCCTGTGGCTACAAACAACAGAATATTTGAGTCAGCATGGTTCAGTTGACAAGCCTGGGGTGAGAGCTTCCAGGGTTGGTTACCTCAGCAGCTCAGCATTGGAGCCATTTCTCAGCAATTCTTCTGGTTTTCCCTACTGATCACAAAACGGCTGCCACAGCTCCAAGTATCACATCCTCACACAACAGAAAGGAAAGAAGAGTTTCTCCTTGAGTAGCTCCTTTTATCAGAGAAGGAAACCATTCCCAGACACTGACACCCCCTGATGACTTTCCCTTATGACTCAGCCAGAACTGAGTTCTGGGCCCACCCCTCCTCCAGTTACTGCCAAAGGGAGGTGGGGTTACCATGGCCGGCCTAGACCTGTCGTGCATAAGACTCAGGCTGGGTCCCCTCCCATTGTTTGCACTGGAAATCAGCTAACAAGGAAGAAGGAGGAGGCTGGTGGGGCTCAGCTCCCCTGGACACTGCACACAGCAGGTGCTGTCCCCTCGTGCCAGCCTCTCCACTCCGGTGGGCCTCCTGCCACTGTGCTTCCTGGAGCTTGTGAAGCCCTCATCATCACTGCTGCTGGGATCCTTACACCAGACAGCACCGTCGTGTCCCAGAACAGCAGGATTTAATCCTCGTAGCAAGCCTGGGACAGGGCGGGTGAAGATCAGCTCACGTTTTACAAACGAAGAAGCTGGGCTTCCAGGAGGCGGAGACTCTGGGGGGCTCATCGAAAAAGGGGACAGCACCCTGGTCCCTGGCGGCCGCCTCCTCGGCCCCTCCTCAAGGGTGAGGGCTCTGTCTGGAAGAAGGGCCCTGCCATCCTGGGACGGGGGCTGAGGCGGGACCGGGCTGGGTGAGGGGCGAGCCCACAGGGCCCGAAGCGGCCAAGGCAAGACCCTGACAGATACCTTCCCCAAGACAAAGGTGGCTGAGAAAATCTGACAGTCTCAGATTCGCCAAAACGAAGAAAATGAATACAACCCAAGTTTCGATCGCCCAGAGGGTCAGCCTTGAACATTTGGATGCGTTTTCTGGAAAAGAGAGCTTTTGCATTCTTGCACGCCCTGCCCTGGCCCCCCAGCCTGGCAAGGCCCCCAGAGCAGGAGGGGCTGTCGTCCCCATAGAAACATCTCCCTCCTAGGCTGCCTCAGTGCTCTCCACCTCCTGCCCCGCCCACCCTCACCCCAGTACCAGCGCCCCGAGGCCCGTCCTGTGTGTGGGAGGGGTGCCCTGACCGGGGCAGACATGGCCATGGGAGGTGCCCAAGGAAACTAACTGTCCGAGCGCACGTGGCGGCCAGAGGCCAGGCTCTCTGCTGGGGGTTTGGTGTCCAAAGGGGGCCCCAAACCTCTACATTGGCCTCATCAGTTGTCACAGGTCTTGTGCCTTCGTGGAGCCCTGCCAGGTCACCTCATGGTGACCACTTACTTGAGGATGTGGACCAGGTCTGAGGATTCAGGGTGGGTGGGACAGGCCTGGCCTTAGGCTGTGGAGGCCCATGGGGTACAGGGGGAGCTGTGGTGGCACTGTGAGGCCTGCCAGCGCCTCTGGTGGAAGATAACGGAGCTGAGTCTGGTGCGGCAGGCTCAGCAGACTTCCTGGAGGAGGTGACATTGGTGATGTGTCTGGAGGAACATTTAATGCTTGTCAGGGGAGGAAGGGGAGAGGCGTGTCGGGCAGGAGACGGTGTGTGAGTGAGGGGGGAGGTCCTGGGTGGTGGGGAGACCAGGAGCAGAGCTTAGGGAGCTGGGCTGGGGCAGGGAGGGGTGGCCCTGCTCCCCAGGCCTCAGGTGGACATGAGGTAGGTGTGTGAAGTGGCTGCAACGTGAGGAAAAGCAATTGTTTTCCAGCTCGTGGGGTAAACAGCTATTTTAAAACTGGCCTTAAACCCCAATAAGGAGATCACTGGAATTATTTCGCTCCCTGTGGGACGCCCAGTAAGAGGGGGACGCAGGGCACGCCTGGCCCCGGGGGCACCTTCTGCTCTTTTTTCTGGATGGCGCTGCCCCTCCGCGTGGCTGGGGCCAGGAGCGAGCCCCTCTGGGACCTGTTCCCCTTCTTGGGCAACCATCACCCCCAGACCAGCGGGTCCGCAGCTCAGCCCGGCCTCCACGGGGTTGGTCCACTCAGCGCCTCAGCCCCCCCCGTACCCCAAACAGACTCAGGTCGCCCCCTCCCAGCCGCCCTCCTGAAGCAGCCCCCAGATGCTCCGGGCTCTCCGTCCACACTGGGCAGGAGCGGGTCCCCTTCCGCCTGGCCGTGCAACCTGTCTGGCCCGTGGAACTGAGCCGGGTGACACAAGACTTCCTGGGGGGGGGGCGATGGCCTTTAGGGGCCCTGCACCCCACCTCCAAGTCTCCCTTGTCTTCCTGCCGTGGTGACCCCGTGTTCCGGGAGTGTCCACCGTGATGGGTGTGTCCCAGGAGCGAGACAGAAATCGGGAGGCCTTAAGCTTCGGAGACCTCGGGGCTGCTTGTTACCTCAGCGTGGCCTTGCCTGTTGTGACTGATGAAGGCCCCTCCCCCCCTCCACTGTTGTTCTAGAAGCAGAAGCGCATCCTGGTCCCTCCTCTCCCTCCCCCCAACCCGGCAAAGTCACGGGGACGGAAGCCCAGGGCTCTCTCCACCCGGACGCCCGGTCACCTCGCTGCTGACGCCTGGGCTGGCCTCCCTGCCTCTCAGTCCCATTAGCCATTAGCCTTCAGGAGGATGCGGGCAGAGCGCTGGGCGCCCTCGGCTGGTCTTCCCTCCTGCACTCAGGGACCCCGCCTTGACTCCTCCTTTCCCGGCCCAGACGCGGTCCCCGAGCTGCGTGTGACAGGCCCCCTGGCACAGCCCCACTCAACGCCCGCTCCCATCTCTCCCTGCTCACCCTGCTGTGCGGTGGGGGGCACTGCTCTCCAGGGGGTGCCTCTCACGCTCTGCGTGGGCGACTGTCACCCTCATTCAAGGGAGGCCGGGGAGGGGACCAGAGGGGCATAGGGCTGGCCGCTGCTGTTAGGGCCACCCCCATCCACTGCCCGCGGACCACGGTCTCCAGATCCAGACACACCTACTATGCGCCACCTGCAGACCCGGGCCGGGCTTTTCTCGAAGAGCTGGGAGCAAAGTCCGCTGGAGCTGAAGAGACCAAAGCCTTTGCCCGCTGGTGGCGGTTTCCCGCTGGCCTGTCCTCACACCCAGGGAGCCCTCCCTCCGCGGCAGGTGCTGTTTCTGGGCAATGCTCCCCGAATGAGGCACAGGCAGGGCCTTGGACAGGGGAAGTGTGGGCCCTGGGCCCTCCCGGGTTGCCATAAAGTTTGCAGGAGTGAGATGCTCCAGGACAATCTGTTATGACCTCACTCCTCCACTCTGGACCCCTCCCCACCCCAGGCGTGTCCTCTCTGGAACCTTGCAGGAGGCCCAGGTGTATGGGGGCAGAGTTGGGGCCACGCCTCGCTGGGGTGTAGTGGGATGTCTGTACTGATGGTCTGCAGGGTACACCTCAGTTGTCAGCATTCTACCCCTGGTGTCCCAGCCCCAGTGGCCATGACACACAGGCTGCAGGGTCAGAGGTCGGGTCTGGACCCCAGCACGTCCGGCGGTTCTGGGTCCCAGAAGTCTGTGCACGGCACAGGAGAGACAGGGCTTGGGAACACAGCCAGAGCTTGTCTATGGAATGTTCCTCCAAATCTGACAGCTCATATAAAGACAGGACAGAACACCTCGGCAGAGGTTTTCCTAAATTTGATGATGCTAAAAACGTGCTTGACACCATCAGTAAAGAAATTTTCTATTAGTTAGAAAAAAATTCTGATCAACCATGTGATAGGAGAGCCTGAATTATCTTTTTACTCTCTTTATAGGAAATATTATAGTGTCCTTGTCACACGAAAAGACAATCACAACATCCAGTTGAAAATGTAGAAAAAAAGGGAATTATACAGATCTGTCGATTAACTGATGAAAGTTTGTCATATTTTTTGGATTCTGTCCTGAGTGCGGCGTTTAAAATTTGTCCTTTGCTGTGATTTTTTTCTCATTCTAAATAGTCACTTTTGCGCCTACATCACGTGGATATAATTTTGTATTCTTTTTCTTAAAGTCGTGCCTTTAAATGTGTAAGCATCAGGCCCAGAAAACCTGGACCTGCCTCTGCCAGGCCCTGGGTGGTGGGGCAGAGTCAGGGAAGCTTCTGGAAGGATGGAAAGTAGAGTGAGAGAAGAGGGTGCTGGGGAGTCTCCAGGAAGCTGAGCCAGGTGGAGGCTTGGGGCACTTCTTCTAGGCTTGGGGGGACCCCTCCTGAGCTCTCCCCGGGCCTCTCTCTCCCTGGAGGTCATGAGGGGCAGGGAGGGACACCCGCCCCTGAGATGCTCTTCGCTGTCTTGAACAGAATGAGAGCAAATCATACAGTCGCTAGAGGGATGTTTGCAAAGATTGAAAAATTAAAATAAACACACAGTATTTTGTTAACGAACATACATTTGAATTTTGGGGCAAGATGAAGAACTTTCAGGCATATGCTTTTTTTTTTTTTTAAATAGACTTTATTTTTTAGAGCAATTCTAGGTTCCCAGAAAAACTGTGCGGAGAGTACAGAGATTTCCCATTTCCGCCGCCCCTACATACACACAGCCTCCCACTGTCAGCAGCCCCACCAGAGCAGGGCATTTGTCACAACCGACGGACCTACACGGACATGTCAGCCTCACCCAAAGTCCTGAGCGTACATCAGGGTTCACTGCTGGTGTTGTGCATTCAGTGGGTTTGGACCGGCATCCACCACTGCAGGGTCGTACAGAGTAGTTCCTCTGCCCTGGAAATCCTCTGTGCTCCCGCCATTCATCCCTCCCGCCCCCCCAACCCCTGTCAATCACTGAGTTTTCCCTGTCTCCATAGTTAAGACTTTATAAATGAGGCAGTCGACTTGAGACAATGAAAGCAGCCAAGAACAGGAAAAACAGAAACAAAAATCTGAGGAGGGCATCCTGGGTGGTGGGCGGGGCCTTGGCTTGCGGCTCAGCCCTGGGCCGTGTCTGCTGGAGACCCAGGCAGGGGTCTGGGGGCTATGGGTGGCCCCCATTGCCCCCAGCACAGCCTTTCACGCACAGGAAACGCAACCAGTCTGCCCTGAACAAGGGCAGTGCCCAGTTCTAGAGTCCCTGCGCGGTGTTCCAGCTGCGTGCCGTGAGCCAAGGGCCTCTCACCCGGGAGGGTCCGGACAGCCTTGGGGTCCTCACTCTTCATCAGTGGCATCTTGGCCAGTTGCCATGGAGATCCACTAGCATAGCAATCCATCCACCCCCAACCAGGTCAGACCAGGGTCCACCCTGACCCTCGGTGTCATCCTCGAGACACTAGCTGCTCGGTCCCCTCTCCCCCTGCCTCCCCCTCCCCTTGGCTGTTACTTGGCCTTCAGAACTGAGGCTGGGCTGGCGGAGGTGCTGGCGCCAGGCCTGGGAATCCTCCATGGCATGAATTATTCATGGGGCAGGGAGGACTCCACCGGGCTCCCCCCCAGCCCCCGACTGATCTTCCAGGGGGTTTCCTCAGACTGCCTGGCTCTGGAGCCTGATGCCCTTGAGCAGTTTGCTCATTGTGTCGAGGGGTGGGTGGGCGGAGGCCTGCCCCCCCCACCCCGCCCCGGGCCGGGCTTCTTCCGGCCAGCAGCTGGGAGCAGGGCCTCGGGTGCTGGCAGGGCCTTCGGGGGCAGGACCCATCACAGCTCATGGCCCTGAGGTGTGTCCAGCTGTCGGGGGGCCTCTCGGGGCCACACTCCCAGCGACACTGCCGTCACATGGGTGCCAGGGTGGACCGCCCTGGCCTCACCAGAGGGCCGTCCCATCCAGGAGGCAGGAGCCCCTGCAGGGCTGAGGGCAGGCTCTTTGTGCACAGCACGAGCCCACGAACGCACCGTGCTTTGTGACGGAAGCTTTATTTCCTGCTCAACTGGCCTGTTGGCGGTAGATCATCTGTGACCCTTCTGTTCCGGGACCAGGATGAAGGCATCCTGCCCTGGGGCCGTCTCCTCGTAACGTAGCCCAGGGGGCAGAGCCTGCTGGCGCTGGCAGTGGCCCTTGTGGCTTCCACGTGGGTGGGGGCATTGTGATCATTTCACCGGCCAAAGCCTCCAGGCGCCCACGCCTGCCACCCACGGGCCGGGAAGTCCAGTGCCCCGCAGGGAGGGAGCAAAAGCCCGGCCCCCCTCATCTTCCTGTGCAGGCCCCCCTCTCTCCTGCACAAGAGAGGAGGGAAGACAAAGCGTGGGGAAGGCAGGCCCTCTGAGGGACTGTCGTCTCCCTGCGGCACGGGGCTGGGCCCCCTGCCTTCCCCGGGACCGGGAGTTGAGCCGGAGGGTGAGGCCCAGTGAGGGGTCCCCAGCCGTGCCCCCCAAGGAGCGTCCTGACCCCCGAGATGCGGTGGGCTCATCCTTGACCCGAACGCCCAAGTCTTCTGAGCACACTGAGCCCCTCTGTCCAGCTGCGTGACCTGCCTTCGGAGCGGCTGCTTGCTTTCAGGTTCCCCTTCCCAGCAGGTCACAGGGATGGCCCCTCAGGCTGGGGAAGCTGACCTGGCCTGAGTCAGCCCCCGATGACCCAGATGCGGGAGGAATGGTGGAGAGGAAGGGGGTCACCGGTTCCTGCGGCTGTGCCTTCGCTGGCTCACCTGTAACCGGCACCCACCCCCTACCCCTGTACTGCCCTCGGGACACAGGAGAGGCCACCAGCCTGCCCTTGGGGGCACTTTCTTGGGCACGGCCACTGGAGGAGCCCAGACCCCTCTGAGGTCCCAGGAGGAGAGGACAGTTTTTCCGGACCTGAGGTATCACAGGGAACCACTGAGCACACGGCCCATGCCGCCCCTGCCCGCCTCGGGGGACACACATTTTGCACCGTTGCTGCCTGATGGGAAATGTTCAACCAGAGCGAAATGAGGGTGAGCAGACGGGGGACGGGGGTTTGGTTCGGTCACTTCAAGGCCACGTGCATCCCTGCTCCCGCAGCACAGGAAGCAAAGACGCTCTCGGGGGAAGCCCTTGTGCCTCTCTCTTGCTGAGCTGGTGGCCTCAGAAACCAGATCACATGACTATGGTCGGGAGAATGGAGGGAAAGACCCCCCAGGACTGGGGACCAAGAGGCCTGGAACCCAGGAGGTGACTCTAGGAAACCGTGGCAAAGACAGACCCTTAGGGAAGGTCAACACCATCCTTTGTGCTCAGGGTGACCTCGGAGACCACTTGGTCCGGGGTGGGTCCGCCTGCTGTCCGTGGTCCAGCATCTCTGTTCCGAGGTCCTCTTGGCCCTCAGGGCCCCAGCTGGACAATAAACTCTAGGGCCGCCCGCCGGGTCACATTCCATCCTGAACGATCCCAAGGGGGTGTCTCCCCTCAAGAGACCTAACACACAAAACCCGTCTTCCTACTAAGGACGTTAGGAAGAGATTATTCACTTTCCAAAGGACTCTTTTTTTCCCAGAAAAGAACACTTAATTTTCCAGAAGCACCAAAAGCTGCTTCCCCGAGTGCATTCGCTGTGTGATTCGTTTTTTCACACTGAGACAGCGCTTTGGGAACACGTCCAGTTCAGGGAACGAAGAAGCCGTTTGGGCTGCGGAGAGTCGGGGGCGGGTGGGGACCCGTGGGGAGACGCAGACGGGTGGCCACGAGGGCCCGAGTCAGCAACGCCTGCTCCCCTGTGGGGCATTTCCTGCCCTGGAAGCCGGGGGTGGGCTGGCCTCAGCCTCTGCAGGCGGCCTGTGTGGCGGTGGAGTCTCGCTGAGCAGCTGACGCCGTGCGGGAGGGTGCGGATGACGCCACGTGTGACGGGAGAGAGGCCGCGTCGTGAAATGTGACATGAGAGGGAAGGAGGGGGGTCGTGAGAAAAGACGCAAGGAGGGCAATCCCCCCTGGACACCGTTCCCTGGGGAAACAAGCAGACCCCTGTGAGCCATGATTCAGATCCCACCCTGCATCTCGATTAAGCAGTGGTGGCACTCACAGGGCGGGGGACATCTCGCCCGGAGCCCTCTGTGTCCCTCACCCACTGCGGGGTCCCAGGTGGCAGGGCCGGTCCCCCCAAGAAGGGCAAAGGGGTCGCGGACAGGCTGGGGTCGGGGGTGGGGAATGGGATCAAGGCCTCCTCTGCTCTGCGGTGAGAGGGGCAAGAGGGTGTGCCGGGGTCCCTCTCCCGGCCCGGGGTGAGCTGTCTGGCCGGGCTGGGCTTCAAAGCTTCCACGGCCCGTCAGACAAAACCTCAGCGCCCTCTGGCACAGTGATCCTTTTTGTCTTTCCTTCCCCTACCTCACCCTGTTCTTGGCTAAAACTTATTTCTATGTGTATTGTCGCCCGAGTTCACAGGGGACCAATCCCAATTATAAACAAAGAGGCTGCAACTCACCAGACCCCTGGGCTGGGCTATGAACTCCGAGGGTCCATGCGGGGACCCCACCCACCCAGGGCCAGCTCTCCTGAATGAAGACGTTAGCGGTCAGGAGGGCCAGGCCCCCCACCGTGCCTGCCCAACCGACTGGGCCACAGCCCAAACCACTGCGACCGGAAACATCCCACAAGGTTTGGGAATGAACAATAATGAACAATCTGGGCCGCCGGGTGGGCCATGCACGTGCGCGCTGTGTTTGCTTTCACGTAAGAGGTCTCTTTAAAGAGACCACTTTAGGAAGACACACCCTAGCTTTTGATCTCTGTAAGCTGGAGGTGGCCAGGACATCCCAGACAGCAGGTATTGCCATCATGATGGCTGTGGTACTGCTTCTGCTCTTGTGGTGATTTAAAAGGAAATGATATTTCCTTGTCTTTCTGCCCTGGGCATTTGACCCCAATAGTGGAAAGTGTTCATTTATAAAATAGTCAGGTTTGGGGGTGGTCCGAGCTTCCCTTCCACTCTGCCTGGTGCTTCTGCAAAGGACTCAGGTGAGATGTGAGATCTGTGATGACAGTTCCTGGGGGAGGGGCACCCATCAGGAGAGGAAATGGATCTGAAGCCATATCAGGCAAGTCATTTATACGTCTTGGGCTCTGTTCCCACGTCTGTAAGATGGGGAGGGCAGGGTAAACTCATGCCTCGGAAGTATGGGAGGAGATCATGGTTGCTTGAGGGGCTTGTAAACTGTAGGGCACCGTGCAAACACAGGATGTTAATTGTTGCTCTGGTTTGTAATTAAACAAGAGATGCGAATGGGTCTTTGTCACCCCAGCACCCCTGTCAGTGGGGGGTAGAGGATGGTCACATAGAGACCACAAGCATCACTGACACCATCAACACCTGGGCCCACTGTGCCACCTGGCTGTGCCCGATGCCCTGGTGGTGAAGAGCAGTGGGGAGCCGTGGGTCTGGGGACCAGAGCACCACACGTGATGTGCTGGGGCTCCTGAGCCTGGCGGTCGGGAGGGGACGAGGATGGCAGACAGTCACCAAGGGCGCCCCACTTGGGCCTGGGAGGGTCTGATTTAATCGTCATGGCTAGGGGCTTCCTTGATGGCACAGTGGCTAAGAATCCACCTGCCAATGCAGGGGATACGGGTTTGAGCCCTGGTCCGGGAAGATCCCACATGCCGCGGAGCAACTAAGCCCGTGTGCCACAACTACTGAGCCTGCGCTCTAGAGCCTGCGAGCTACAACTACTGAGCCCGCACGCCACAGCTACTGAAGCCCGCGTGCCTAGAGCCTGTGCTCCACAAGAAGAGAAACCACTGCAATGAGAAGCCCGCGCACCACAACGAAGAGTAGCCCCTGCTCACTGCAACTAGAGAAAGCCCGCGCGCAGCAACAAAGATCCAATGCAGCCAAAAATAAATAAATAAATTTATTTTTAAAAAATTAAAAGAAAAATAATCGTCACAGCTCCTGGGCAGGCAGCACAGGATCAGGAAACGCCCTTCGGTTTCATGGATGAGAAGACTGCGGCAGAGACAGCTAAGGAAGCCCGCCATCGGTTTTATTTCCTCGGGAAAAGAGTCTAAGGCTTTTGCAAACACCAGCGAGCAGAGGTTTATTTTCCTCCCTGAGACAGATACTGAAAAGGGAGTCCAGAGGACATGGGGCAGCAGAGACCCCGCCACCAGCCAGGGTTTGGTCTCCGCTCCCCGCAAAGTCCCTGTGTGCGTGGCCATGTGGCTTCCACCTTTGTGGCTCTGACATCCAGACGCCAATATCCTGCTCGGAGCAGTGATCCGTCAGCTCCCAAGAACCGGGCTGAGCTGCCAGCGGAGCTGCCCTGGGTGAAGCAGTGGGTGCTGTCGGTCTCCCACTCGATCCCCTTTGCTGGGTGGTGGCACCCACCCCCAGCTATGCGCTGCTAGGGGCTCACAGCTGCCGGGACTCTGCAAGGGGGTCCCCCCTGAGGGCAGCTCACACTTGGAGACGCCACGGGGCAGGGTGCCCCCTGAGTGCAGCTCACCCTCAGAGCCCGGCGGGACCAGGTTGCAGCTGTCTCGGCCAATGTCCTAGCTTAGCCGTCTTCCTGATCCTGTCTCCCTCCCACCCTCCCTTCCCTCTGTGTATTAGTCGGCTAGAGCTGCCACCGCAAAACACCACTGAAGGGGCAGCTTAAACAAGACATATATTCTCTCACAATCTAGAGGCCAGAAGTCTGAGATCAAAGTGTGGGCAGGGTGGGTTGCTCTGAGGCCTCTCTCCTTGGCTTGCAGATGGTCTGCCGCTGTGTCCTTACATCGTTTTTTCTCTGTGCTCCTGTGCCCCTGGATACCCCTCTGTGTGTCCTAATCTCCTCTTCCTGTAAGGACACCAGTCAGATTGGATTAAGGCCACCCTGCTGGTTTCATTAGAACGGAATCATCTCTGTAAAGACCCTGTCTGCAAATACAATCACATTCTGAGGGACTGGGGCTTGGGACTTCAACATATGAATTTGGGGGAACTTAATTCACCTCATAAAGCTCGGGATCAGCTCCCCCAATAAATCACCTTCAAAAGAACCCCTGCCTCAGGCTTTGCTTCTGAGGCAGGACCCACCCAGCTCCTGCTTCTCAAGAAAGAGAGGGGACATCCCTTCGTGTGAGGTCTGCTCAGAGGTGGCCTCATGGGGACCCTGGCTACAAGCTGCTGGCACTCCTGGGGGACAGGACAGTCTGCAAGTCAGGGAGAGGGGAGCTGAGCCTCAGGGCAGGACATTACTCATTCTTTTGAGTATTTTAAAATGCGGCTTTGTTCAGAAGCTGCCCCAATGTGTCCATTTGTTAATTGCAAGGGTCAGATTTTCTCACATAACAATATAAACATAAATAATTTGCTGTTTAATTTGTTTGATAGGCACAGTTTCTTATTCCTGGAAACTCAGAGGAACAAAGTAATTATAAATTATAAGAATGAAAACAAATCTCTGCGGATATGACCCCGGTTTCTTCCGTGGGCTGGCTTGGGAGCTGCCCACAGGGGTGGGAACCTTCAGCTGTTTCTAGGCTCAGCCAAGGTGGAAGAGAGCCAGTCTCAAGGTTGCTCCCAGCCCCAAAGCCAACTCCACGTGGGACAACAAAAGATTTAATTAACCTCCCTGCTTTTTCCATCTGGGAAGCAGAGATCAGAACGCTTGCCACTGGGGGCCATGCAGACAGATGCATGTTTTTGGAAAACCTCCGTGCCTGGGATGCAAGACATCTGTGCTCAATACTCGGGCTAAGCTAGAGAGGAGACCACTCAGACTCAGGACAGGACTTTCCATCTCTCTCCTTGCACATGGGATTGCTGCTCGGGTGGAAAGACTGGCTGGAAACAATGTATCCAAGTATTACAGAGCTATGATGGCACCAGTTCCCTCTTGTATAGACCCAAGCCCCAGCGCTACCCAAATGTGATGGTTTGTGCACTCACGTGCTGGCAGGTTTTGATGTCTGCTTCTTTACGGGGGTCCTACTTCTCACAGGCAGCAGGGGGTTCAGTGGGGATCCAGCTTTGGGTATAAGACCAAGCCATTGCTAATTTCTTTTTTAAAAGAAATACTTGACAATTAAAAACTATATTCGCTTAAAGTGTACAATTTAATAATTTGATATACATATACATGATGAAATAAACACCATAATCAAGCTAATTAACATATCCACCACCTCAGGTAGGCTGGCTTGCTTCCTTCCTTATTCCCTTTTCCTTCCTTCCTTCCTTCCTTCATTCCTCCCTTCCCTCCCTCCCTCCTTTCTTTCTCTCTCTCTTCCTTCCTTCCTTCCTTCTTTCATTCTTTCTTGTGTATGGTGTGAACACTTAAGATCTACCCTCTTAGCAAATTTCAAGTATATAAGGAAGTATTGTTGACTATAGTTACATTGCTATACATTAGAGCTCCAGAACTTTTTCATCTTTTATAACCAAAACTTTGTACCCATTTACCAACAGCTCTCCATTTCCGCCTCCCCCCAGCCCCTGGCAACCTCTATTCTATTCTCTGCTTCTATGAGTTCTGCTATTTTAGATTCTAATATAAGTGAGATCATATATAGTATATGCCTTCTTTTTAAGAGGGAAATTTAATTATATACATATAATTAAATATTATAATATATATTTATAAATATTAAATAAATATTATAAATAATAAATAAAATAGATAAATAAACAAAATATAAATAAAATATTATTATAAATAATAAATAATATATATTTATAAATATACAAAATAATATATATTTATTAAATAAATATATATCATCACAGTTTCTTTATCCATTCATCCTTCAGTGGACATTTAGGTTGTTTCTATTTCTTGGCTATTGTGAATAATACTGCAATGAACACGGGGGTAAAGATCTCTCTTTGAGATCTGACTTCATTTCCTTTCAATATATATACCCAGAAGTGGGATTGCTGGATCATAAAATAGTTCTATTTGTAATTTTCTGAGGAAACTCCGTGCTGTTTTCCATAATGACTATAACAATTTCCCACCAACCGTGTACAACGGTTCTTTTTTCTCCACCTCTTCACTGACATTTGTTAGCTTTTGTCCTGATAACAGCCATTCTAATGAGTGTGAACTGATATCTCATTGTGGTTTTGATTTGCTTTTCCCTGATGATTAGTGACGTTGAGCATCTATTCATGTATCTGTTGGCCATATGTCTGTCTTCTTTGGAGAAATGCCTATTAAGGTCTTTGTTCATTTTTATTTATTTATTTATTTGGTTGTGCCGGCTCCTTAGTTGCGGCATGTAAATTCTTAGTTGCGGCATGCATGTGGGATCTAGTTTCCTGGCCGGGGATCGAACCCAGGCTCCCTGCATTGGGAGCGCAGATTCTTAACCACTGCACCACCAGGGAAATCCTTCTTTGTTCATTTTTAGATCAGGTTGTTTTTTTGCTATTGAGTTGTATGCGTTCCTTATATATTTTGGGTATTAACCCCTTACCAGATACATAGTTTGCAAATATTCTTTCTCATTCTTTAGGTTGCCTTTTCACTCTGTTTGTTTCTTTTGCTATACAGAAACTTTTCAGTTTGACGTAATCCCATTTTTCTATTTTTGTTTTTGTTGCCTATACTTTTGGTCTCATATTTTAAAAAAATTATTGCTCAGACCAGTGTCAAGAAGCTTTTCCCCTATGTTTCCTTCTAGTAGTTTTACAGTTTCTAGTCCTATGTTTAAGTTTTTAATCCATTTTGAGTTGATTTTTGTATATGATGTGAGATAAGGGTCCAGTTTTATTCTTCTGCATATGGATATCCAGTTTTCACAACAGCATTTGTTGAAGAGACTGTCCTTTCCCCATTTTGTGTTCTTGGCACCCTTGTTGAAGATCAATTGATCATATGTGCATGGATTTATTTCTGGGCTCTCTATTCTGTTCTGTTGGTGTATATTGTCTGTTTCTATGCCAGTACCATGCTGTTTTGATTACTATAGCGGCTTTGTAATAAAATTTGAAATCAGAAAATGTGATGCTTCCAGCTTTGTTCTTCCTGCTTAAGATTGCTTTGACTATACAGGGTCTTTTGTGGCTCCATATGAATTTTAGGATTGTTTTTTCTATTTCTATAAAGAATGCCATTGGGATTTTGATAGCTATTGCATTGAATTTATAGATCTCTTTGGGTAGTATGGACATTTTACTAATTTTAATTCTTCTAAGCCATAAACGCAATATGTCTTTCCATTTAACTGTGACCTCTTAAATTTCCTTCATCAATATTTTGTAATTTTCAATGTACAAGTCTTTCACCTTTTGGTTAAATTTATTCCTAAGTATTTTATTCTTTTTGGTGCTATTGTGAATAGGATTATTTTCTTAATTTCCTTTTTTGATTGTTCATTATGTATAGAAATGCAATTGGTTTTTGTATGTTGAATTTGTATCCTGCAAATTTACTGAATTTTTTTTTTAAAGTTGCTTTTTTAATTATTATTTATTTATTTTTATTTTTGGCTGTGTTGGGTCTTCGTTTCTGTGTGAGGGCTTTCTCTAGTTGCGGCAAGCGGGGGCCACTCTTCATCCCCGTGCGCGGGCCTCTCACTATCGCGGCCTCTCTTGTTGCAGAGCGCAGACTCAGTAGTTGTGGCTCACGGGCCTAGTTGCTCCACGGCATGTGGGATCTTCCCAGACCAGGGCTCCAACCCGTGTCCCCTGCATCAGCAGGCAGATTCTCAACCACTGCGCCACCAGGGAAGCCCCTACTGAATTTTTAAAATTAATTCCAATACTTTTTTTTGTTGTTGTGTCTTTGGGGTTTTCCACATATATGATCTTGTCATTTGCAAACAAAGATAATTTTATTTATTTCTTTCTGATATGGATGTCTTTTATATCTTTTTCTTGTCTAATTGCTCTAGCTAGGACTTCGAATATTATGTTGAAAACAGATGGCAAAAGTGAACATCTTTGCTTTGTGCCAGATCTTAGAGGAAAAGCTTTCAGTTTTCCCCCATTGATAATGATGTTAGTTGTGGGCTTTTCATATAGGGCCTTTATTTATTAAGGTATGGTCCTCTATACCTATATTGTTGAGTGTTTTAATCACGAATGAATGTTGAACTTTGTCAAATGGTTTTTCTGTGTCTATTGAGATGATCGTGTGGCTTTTTTCTTTCACTTTTTTACTAGGTAGTATCACATTGATTTGCAAATGTTGAACCATACTTGCATACCTGGGATGAACCCCACTTGATCATGGTGTATGATCCTTTTAATATACTGGCCTGTAGTTTTCTCTTCTTATAGTGTCTTTGCCTGGTTTTTGTATCAGGGTGATGCTGGCCTAATAAAATGAATTTGAAAGTGTTCCCTCTTCTATTTTTAGAAGAGCTTAAGAAGTATTGGTATTAATTCTTTTTTGAATGTTTGTAGAATTCACCTGTTAAGCCATTAGGTCCTGGGCTTTTCTTTGTTGGGAGATTTTTGATTGCTGATTCAACCTCTTTGTTTGTTATTAGTCTGTTCAGGCTTTCCATTTCTTCCTGACTCAGCTTTTGTAAGTTGTACGTTTCTAGGAATATATCTATTTCTCCTGAGTTATTCAGTTTGTTGGTGTATAATTGTTCATAATAGTCTCTTATGATCCATTTTATTTCTGAGGCATCCATTGTAATGTTTCCTCTTTCATTTCAGATTTTACTTATTTGAGCCCTCTCTCTTTCTTAGTTAGTCTAGCTAAGAGTTTGTCATTTTTATCTCTTCAAAAATCCAACTCTTAGTTTTATTGATTTTTTTCTATTTTTATCCTCTATTTGATTTATTTCTTCTCTAATATATTATTTCTTTCCTTCTGTTAATATTGGGTTTGTTTGTTCTTTGTTTTCTAGTTTATTGAGGTATAAAGTTAGGTTGTTTATTTGAGAGCTTTCTTCTTTTTTTAATGTATGTGTTTATAAACTTCCCTCTTATTACTTCTTTTGCTGCATCCCATATATTTTAGTATGTTGTGTTTTCCTTTTTGTTTGCCTTAAGATACTTTTAGAATTTCCTTTTGATTTTCTCTTTGACCCAATGGTTGTTCAAGAGTGTGTTGTTTCATTTCCACATATGCGTGAATTTTCCTGCTTTCTTGCTGTTACCCATTTCTAGTTTCATCCATTGAGGTCGGAAAAGACACTTGGAAAGATTTTGATCTTCTTATATTTGTTAAGGTTTGTTTTGTGACCTAACATGTGATCTATCCTGGAGAATGCTCCATGTGCACTTGAGAAGAATATGTAGGCTTCTGCTATTGAGCAGAAAATTCTGTATGTGTCAGGTCCATTTGGTCTCCAGTGTAGTTCCAGTCAGCTGTCCCTTTACTGATTTTCTGTCTGGATGCTCTATGCATTATTGTAAGTGTGGTGTTGGTGTCCCTTACTATTATTGTATTGCTGTCTATTTCTGCCTTCAGATCTGCCTATATTTGCTTTATATATTTAGCTACTCTGATGTTGGGCTCATATATATTTTTTAATTGTTATATCTTCCTCTTGAGTTTACTCTTTTATTGTTATATAATAATCTTCTTTGTCTCTAGAGACAGTTTTAGACTTAAAGCCTATTTTGTCTGATGTAAGTATAGCCACCCCTGCTTTCTTTCAGTCACCATTTACATAAAATATCTTTTTCCATCCCTTCACTTTCAGCCTATGTGTGCCTTTAATTCTAAAGTGAGTCTCTTATAGACAGGATATTGTTGGATCTTGTTTTGTTTTTAATCCACTCAGCCACTATATGCTTTTGATTGGTGAGTTTAATCTGTTTATATCGAAGGTAATTATTGATAAGTGGAAACTTTGTATTGCCATGTTGTTCATTGTTTTCTGTTTGCCTTCCAGTTGTTTTGTCCATTTCTTCCTCTCTTGCTATCTTCCTTTGCTTTATGATGTTTTTTGTAGTGATTTACCTTTTTTTCTCTCTTTATCTTTTGTGTATCCAATATAGGTTTTTTTCTTTGTGGTTGGCTTGAAGCTTGCATAAATATCTTATAGTTATTGCCTTCTATTTTAAGTTGATAACAACTTAACTTCCACTGCATACGAAAAGACTATCCTTTTGCTCTCCCCAACACACATTTTGTGTCTTATGACAGAGTTTGCTTTTTTTAATATTCTGTATCCATTAACAAATTTTTATGTTCTGACTTTGATATTAGGGTAAAAGTGATTAATGCACTACCTTTACAGGGTTACATTGATAGATAGATATATATAGATATATATAGATATATATAGATATATATGTATATATTTACCATGTATATAGATTTACCTTACCTGTGAGATTTATGCTTCCCTATGCTTTCACATGCTGTTTAGTGTGTTTTCATCTCAATTTGAAGAACTCTCTTAAACATTTCTTGTAATGCAAGTCTAGCAGTAATGAACTACCTCAGTTTTTGTTTGGGAAAAATTTGTCTCTCCTTCATTTTTAAAGGATAATTTTTCTTGGTTAGCATTTTTCTTGTATTCTTGGTTAACATTTTTCTTCTTTCAGTACTTTGGAAACATCATTCCACTCTCTCCTGGTCTGCAAAGTTTCTGCTGAGAAATCTACTGATAGTCATATAAGGATTCCCATATATGTGAAGAGCAGTGTTCTCTTGCTGCTATCAAAATTCTCTCTTTAATCTTGACTTTTGACCATTTGATTATAATGTGTCTTGGAGTGGTCTCCTTTGGTTTGATCCTGTTTGGGGACATTTGATCTTCATATATCTGGATGTCCACTTTCCTCCCAAGATTGGGGATGTTTTCAGCCATTATTTCTTTAAATAATCTTTTTGCCCCTTTCTCCCTCTCTTCTCCTTCTGGGACTCCCATATGCATGTATTAGTTCTCTTTTGTGTCCCATAAATCCTGTAGGCTTTCTTTGTTCTTTTCCATTCTTTTTTCTCCTTACTGGATAATTTCAAATGGCCTGTCCTCAAGTTTGCAGATTCTTTCTTCTGCCTGGTTGAGTCTGCTGTTGAAGCTCTCTACCACACTTTTTATTCCAGTCATTGTATCCTTGTTCTCCAGAATTTCTCTTTGGTACTTTTTCATGATTTCTATCTCTTTGTTGCACTTCTTGTTTTGTTCATGTATTATTTTCTTGATTTCATTGAGTTGTCTGAGTTCTTTGGTAACTTGCTGAGCTTCCTTAAGACATTTATTTTAAATTCTTTGTCAGGCAGTTTGTAGGTCTCCATTTCTTTGGCGTCAGTTACCAGAAATGTATTGTGTTCCTTTGGTGGTGTCACGTTTCCTTGGTTTCTCATGTTTCTTGTAGACTTGAGTTAATGTCTGTGCATTTGAGGGAAAGTCACCTCTTCGAGACTTTACAGACTGGCTTCAGTGGGGAAAGACCCTCACCCACAGGTGGGTGTGAGGGCACCAGCTGCATGGGTGTGACAGATTCTACTCTGGGAGATGAGCGTGCACAGCAGTGATTCCAGCTTCACGGAGGGCACAGCAGCATCGCCTCTGGGGAGCTGCACCAGCTGAGGCCAGTGTCCACCGTGGCTGCAGGAGTCCACGGTGGCAGCAAGGGCTGTGGGGTCCTTAGTGGCGGAGGCTTCTGAGATCCTCCTGTTCCTCTTCTCCTCATGCGGGAAAGCTGTGGCCAAGGGATCTCTCTTGGTACCGGTCCAGCATGTGGGGGAGCCTGAGGCATGGGCGCGGGCAAAGCAGCCATGGAGCAGGGTTCCAGCGTGTGCACCATCATGGGGGAATGTGACGACTCCAGCCCAGAGGTGACAGGGTGCAGTGGTGGTTCCTTTTCTGTGGTGGCAGAGCAGCAGCTCCTTTCCTCTCTGGGTGTGGGTTGTGGGTGGGTGGGTGGTAGCAGCATAGGCTCCAGGCACTTGTGTCAGCTGGTTGAGCATAGTGAAGACTTGCGGGGTGGGGGGGGGTGTTGGTCCTTGGCAGTGAAAACTGCAGGTGTCTGCAATGGTGTTGAGGGCTTCCCGGGTATCCTGCTGTCCTTCCCCCACAGGGGGAGGTCATGCCAAGGGGTCCCTGTCGGCACCCAGGTGTGCCAGACCAGGGGACAGGGCGATGCAGGTAAAATGTTTGCTGTGATTGTCTACGCGGCCATCCTCAGTTTTTGTGTGTCTCTGAGTTTCTGCAGCTTCTATATTGTACTGTGGAGTTCTCCCAGAGCTATTTTCATCTGTACGCAGCAGTTTATTCATTGTTTTTGTTGTTTTTTGTGGGGGGATGAGCATTGGGACCTCCTAGTCTGCCATCTTACTGACATCACCTAATTTCGTTTTAAGCGGGTTATTTTTAAAATGAGTAAATTGTGTGTGTGCTTAATTAACAGTGACTAGTTAATGTTGCAACTCATTTATTTGGGGGACAGACTCTAATCTGTGTGAGGAACCCCAGTGTCTGTCACTTTATTATTTGGGCCAGGAAAGACATATGTAGCCAGTGAAACCACTAAAAGATGAATCTTAGTATTCAAGATTTGCTATGTTTTTTCACTGTGTTTAAAGTGCAGAGTCTGAGTCTGGCTTCTTAGAGGCTAGCACTGCTGAGCTATAGCCAGAGAGTTCCAGACTCTAAGGCAGTGATAACCTCCCAGAAGTGGCATCAACCCTGGCTGGCCCTTTGCAGGGTGTGCCCGGGGACCAGGGAGGGTCAGTGCAGGAGGTCGGGTCCCTTGGACCCAGAGTCCGCTGTGGGATCTGTCTGTCCCTGGTGGAGGAGGCCATGCATCCAAGTGTCAGAGGGAATGGGGAAGGAGGGCCTTCTGCCCACGGTGCTGGCCATGAGGACAGAGGCACTGAGCTGATGGCAGGAGGAAGACAGGCCTCTGAGCAGAGAACACACAAGTCGAGACAGCTTTCTGGAGGGACTTTCAAGCCGAGCCATCACAAGGTTCAACCAAAGGTTTCAATAAAGAAAGATTAAAACCAAATTCCAGCACCTAATCCACTGTCCAGATGCACATACACTTGGAATAAACATATTAAAAGTCATACTTCTTGGACCTTTTTATTTTTTTGGCCGCACCGCACTGCACGTGGGATCTTAGTTCCCTGACCAGGGATGGAACCCGCGCCCCCTGCGGTGGAAGCTTGGAGTTAAAAGTCATGCTTCCTGAACACATGGTGGTCAATCTACGATCATGGACCTCACCTCCAGCAGGGCACAGAAGCCAGCCCGCCCTTCATCTCCTCTGGTGCCAACATCTGCTCAAGCTCCAGCAGCTCCGTCCTCCCTGCTGGCCATCTCCTGTGGCGATCAGAGGCGTGGCCAGGCCAGCTTCCCGGCTGCTGAGTAGCCTGTCGCCATGGGGCTGGGTTGGGCCTGTTTCCTTCACACTGCACCGGGCGGCCTCCGCTGGGCTCCCCTGGCTGGCAGGGCTGGGGTGGCATAAACCCTCGGGGAGTAGCAGTGCAGACAGCTCCGATCACCAGCAGCCCTCGCTGCCAGCGTGTGGCTTTGAAGTGAGTCCCATCCACTCTGGGCTGCACCTACTCATTATGGCTAAATCAGCAGGCACACTCGCCAGCCCCCAGACGACCTTCCCGCGCCCTCGGGGTGGGGTAGAGCCTCCCTCACCAGAGCCCCCAAGGCCGTGGGCCTGGGGCTTGGGCTGCTGGGGGCCCAGCTCCTCTGGTTTACCAGGGTCTGCTGTGAGCTGGGGGTCGTCCTGACGCCCTGTGTCTCCTGGGCCCGTGTGTACTCCCAGGGGTCTGCCTACCCACCACTGCCTGCCTCGCACGCCAGGATCTTTTCTAAAATAATCGTTTTGCTCAAATTTAATTCTTCGAACAAACAGCACATTCTCACACGTGCTTTGTGTCGTGGCACAGACTCTGAAGTTCTAAAGGCACAACAGCGTCCATATGCAGCGAGGTCTTCCCTCCTCCGGTTTCCCCTCCCAGAGACAAGAGTACAGGCTTGGAGGAGGGTGTCCCCACGTTAACCAGCACACGCGCTGTCTCACCTCCTCTGTTCAGAGACGGTGGCGCGGGACGTGTGGTCCTGGACTTTGGCTTCTTCAGGTGACAGTGTGTGTCAGTGCTCCTCCTCCGCTGCAAAGGGTGGATAGTTAGCCTGAGTGCAGGAGTTTGCCGCTGAAAGTGACACTGCCACTCAGCCCTCTGCACGAGCCGTGGTGTGTGGGCGCGTGGACCTGCAGGCTGAGGCCCGGGAGCGGCGATGCAGGCGCGGGGCGCTGGCGTTCGTGTTCGCACAGGCTGTGGCGCGACTGCAGGACGCAGGCACTGGCCCTCCTGGCCTGGAGGTGCACCTTTGCTTGGTGGTCGGTGACGCTCTAAGGGCGGTACACTGGGCAATCAGGGTCCCGCCAGGAGACCAGCTGGAGCAGGTGTTCCAACAGGGGGCCCAGTTCCCTGGATGCTGGGAAAGCAGGAGGGGGCAGGAAGGGCTTGGAGGAGGGGAAGGCCGGAGGGTCTCTCCCAAGCCAGGAGCTGCCCTCGGCCCTGCTGAACCTGTGCTGACGATGGGCCACCGTGAGCAGGATGGGCGTGCCTGCCCTGATCCTTGTGGCCACTGATGCCACCTTGAAGGAACAAGAGCTGATCCTAGCCCCAACCCCACCCTACCTCCTTGCTGCCTCTCCCGGGGGCAGAGCTGACGGAGCAGCTGGTGGACACGTGCGCCTGGGCAGTGGGTGTGCAGCCCCCGGCCCCTGACAGCAGGACGGATGCGGATGGGAGGAGCGCAGAGCGGCGGACGAGCGGCGCTGTGGGTGCATGGGCTGGAAACCACGTCCCTTTGCTACACAGTCGAGCCTGGCACGCGTGTGGCTGGCCCTATTGGCTCTGACCAGCAGGACAGAGACGCCGAGGTGGCCTGGGTCTCTGCATCCACATCCCGCCATTCTCTGTGTCCACACCATCCTTGTCCCCAACCATCTGTGCTGGGTTGGCCACTCCTTGTTTAGGGACTCTCATTCAGGATCCAGTGAATTTGCCCAACCTGGTGGGCAAAAGCAGTTCAGTCTTTGATGCTTTGCTAGACCTGGGCTTATGCAGCTTTTACAGGAGATTCGTTTCTGAGAACGCTGGGAACCATCAACTGCTGGGGCTGGAGGCCCCCCATCAGGCGGCTCCCCTCCAGTCACCAGGGTGACAAATGCAGCAGGAGCCACGGGAGGAGGGCTTGGGTCAGAGAGCTATTTGTGTCATGTCATCTCAGCTCCTTCCGGGACAGCCTGCAGCTCCTCTCCAGGAGGAAAGGGGTGCAGGCAGCTCAGCATCCTTGGTGACATGAGACATGCAGGGCCAGCCCCTAGGAACCTCACCGGGGTCCCTGGGGAGAGGTGACCAGAGGTGCCTTTCATCCTCCACATGGGAAAACTGGAGACCACATTGGTAAGTATTGCAGATGTGGGTTTAATCTGTGTGTTCATTTGCTGGAGTTGCTGTACACAAGCAGAAAGCCTTAACAATAGAAATGTATTATCAGGGCTTCTCTGGTGGCGCAGTGGTTAAGAATCCACCTGCCAATGCAGGGGACACGGGTTCGAACCCTGGTCCAGGAAGATCCCACATGCCACGGAGCAACTAAGGCCATTCGCCACAACTACTGAGCCTGCATGCTGCAACTACTGAAGCCCGTGTGCCCAGAGCCCATGCTCCACAGCAAGAGAAGCCACCGCAATGAGAAGCCCGCACACCGCAACAAAGAGTAGCCCCCACTCGCCACAAATAGAGAAAGCCCGGGTGCAGCAACGAAGACATAACGCAGCCAAAAATAATAAATTAAATAAATTAATTAAAAAAAAAAAAAAGAAAAGTATTATCTTGGTTCTGGAGGCTGGAAGTCCAAAATCAAGGTGTGGGCAGGGTTAGTTCCTCCCAGGGCTCTGAGGGAAAATCTATCTTGGGCTCTCCCCTAGATCTGGGGGTTTGCACACAATCTTGGGGTTCCTTGGCTTGTAGAAACATGACCTGATCTGCCCTCATCTTCACACAGAGTCTCCCTATGCATGTGTCTATGTCCAAATTTCCCCTTTTTATAAGGACATCAGTCATTTTGGATTAGGGGCCGACCTGCTCCAATATGACCTCATCTTAACTAATTATACCTGCAGGGACCCTATTCCCTAATAAGGTCACATTCTGTGATACTGGGGGTTTGGGCTTCAACATAGGAATCAGGGGGAGACACAATTCAACCCATGAGAATCCTCTTAATATGCAAAGTAAAAAAAAAAGTCTCAATGACCCCAATTTGAAAGATAGGCCAAGAACAGGACTAGGGAATTCTCAAGAAAGCAAATATCAGTGACCACAAAATACAGGGAGGACAGTCCAACCTTACCAGCAGCCAAAGAAATTCAAACCACAACACCACATTTTCCCTGTCAAATTGGTAAAATTTCACATAATTGATAATCCTCAGTGCTGGCCATGATTAGAGCATAAAAGCAGATAGACTTTGGAGGATGCAACGTGAATACCCCACCTGAAAATGTCCCTTTGATCCAGGGCTTCTATTTCTGACTGTCTAACATAAGGAAAGATCCCAAAACATGGGAAAATATTGATTCACAAAAATGTTCATCTCAGGGTAATAAAAAAAAAATAATAGAAGCAAACCAGATATAGCAAAAGAGGGAGAGATTTTGGTATATCCGTAGGAGAGGATATTATACACTCATTACAATTACATTTAAAAAGAGCATTAATGACATTGGAAAATATCCATGTTACCATCTTAGGTGACAAAAGTGAGACACTCACACACACACACACACACACACACACACACACACGCACACACACACAGTATGAAAATCATACCTGGGATTTATTTTACAGCAGTATGAGTGAGTTCCAACAAGGAGAGGCCAATGCTATTGAAAGAAGATTTTTTTTTTTATTACCTACGTTTCCCGAAGAAGAGGGCACATACGTACGCCATGCAGGGCCCCATGGGGAAGCACTGGGTTTGGGCCAGGAGGCAGGAGAAGGAGCAAGGGGAGGGCCGAGGCCAGAGCTTTGATCGGGTTTTCTGCAGGAAGCGCAAGGCAGGGCAGGGTACACAGTTCAGGACTGGCCCGTATAAATAACCCTGGCAAGCTCTGAGCTACAGAGGGGTCTCTCGTTGCCTGGTACCCGGCCCTGGAGTGGTTTGGGGCAGGGGCAACATGGGCTTTGTGTGCGGTTAGATAAGGAGGTGTGGGGCTATAGACTGGGATCGGTTAGTTTGCAGGTGAAGGAGCTCTAGTGAGCCTTCGAGTCACGAAGTGCTGGCGGCCCCGGGAAGGGCAGTCTCTCCCCAGTCAGGGAGGGGAGAGCTTCCCTGTATTTTCATGCATACAGAAAATAAGAACATGTAGTTAAAACCATTGGCTCTGTGACAAAGAGATGCTGACTAGACAAATCCAAGCTCTAAGGAAACACAGCTCGAGCACCCACAGAAAATATTTAGCTCTGTTTTTAAAATGCATAGAAACAGGCAAGGCTGGGAGGAAACATTCCAAAAATGTTGATAGTGTTCTCTTTGTGTGGTGGATTGCTGGTGCTTTTTTTCCTTCTTCTTTTTTTTTTAATAGTTTTCTTCATTTTCAAATTCTCTATGAATGAATATGTATTATTTTTATAGTGAGGATAAAAGAGTTTAAACCATGTATGCAGCTGCCCACGTGATGGGCCTCTGAGCGTCAGCCCTGAGCGTCCCCTCCATCCTCCTTGGCCCCCACCCTTCACCTGCTCAGTGGTCCTGGTGAATCCTGCGACCGGGGTTCACTCTGCTGCGGTCTCATAGGCCCCAGGAGGGAGGGAGATGTAAGGACTGTGCAGAGGAGGTGCCCGCCGTAAAACGGGGGCAAGGAACCCACAGCTGGGTTATCAGCTATCCTGTATACGACATCGCTGGCCCTGCAGAACTAGCACAGAGGACGCCAGGCTCAATGCCCCCAGGGGCCAGGCATCCCCAGACTTCCTCTCCTGAGCCTCGGGCAGGAGAGTCTGTCCAGGACGGCTGACCTCCCTCAGCCAAGGGATGGGATGGGGGTGGGGGGCACAGGCAGGAAAGCCGGCATCTGAGTCCAAGCTCCTTTATCAGATGTCACTCCAGAGCAGCTGCATCCGTGGTTACGGACCCAAGTTTGGTTCAGTGGGATCCATAGCCTGGCACGCGGGGTTGGCATGAGTGCTGGGGGGAGGTCAGAGGGCTCACCTGCAGGACCACCTGTAATGGTGTGGAGGTAAGAGGGGCCTGGCGCTGCTGGCTCTGTTTGGAAAAGGGAGTGGATGGGGAGTGTGTGGCAGGAAGTGGGAGGGGAAGCTGGTGAGAGAGAGAGGAGAGGGGAGGGAAGGGGGAGGGGAAGGGAGAAAGGGGAGGAGAGGGAAGGAGGGGGAAGGGAGAAGGGGGGGAGGGGAAGGGAGGAGGGGGAGGGGAAGGGAGGAGGGGGAAGGGAAGGGAGGAGGGGGAGGGGAAGGGAGGAGGGGGAAGGGAAGGGAGGAGGGGGAGGGGAAGGGAGGAGGGGGAGGGGAAGGGAGGAGGGGGAAGGGAAGGGAGGAGGGGGAGGGGAGGGAAGGAGGGGGAGGGGAAGGGAGAAGGGGGAGGGGAAGGGAGGAGAAGTAAGTCTGGGAGTGAAGAGAATCCCTCTGGGATTATATCCTGAGGTGACCCAGGTACCTCCTGTTACCAGAACTTACTTCAATTCAGCCGTGGCCTTCAAGAGGTCAGTTAAGTTGCCGGAGGTCTCAAACCTTTCTTGAACATTTTTTCAGGAGTTTTAAACCACAGTCATCATATGTGGGACGCTGTTTAGAAATTATGGCAGAGCTTCCCAGGTGGCGCAGTGGTTAAGAATCCACCTGCCAATGCAGGGGACACGGGTTCGAGCCCTGGTCTGGGAGGATCCCACATGCCGCGGAGCAACTAAGCCCGGGAGCCATAGCTACTGAGCCTGAGCTCTAGAACCCGCGAGCCACAACTAGTGAACCCATGTGCCACAACTACTGAAGCCCGTGAGCCTAGAGCCCATGGTCCGCAATAAGGAGAAGCCACTTCAATGAGGAGCCCGCGCACCGCAACAAAGAGTAGCCCCCGCTCGCCGCAACTAGAGAAAGCCTGTGCACAGCAACAAAGACCCAACACAGTCAAAAATAAACAAATAAAATTAATAAATTTTAAAAAAAGATTAGGACTGTTTAAAAAAAAAAGAAATTATGGAAAAATACACTTCTGCTAATCAATTTGATTCATGCTCTTATGCAGGGTCTACACACATATTCCTATATCTGAACTAAAAACTGCCACACTGGACAATTTTGACGTAGCATTGAAAGAAGCAAGGTCTAAAGGACACCCTTGGTTCTGAGGCGTCTTGGGCGGGCTCCAGGCAGGCTGGGCCCTCACCCCCCAGGCCCGCGGCTTTCTCCCCACCGAGGCCTCTTCAGAACATTGTGCAAGGCAGGCGGGGATGTGGGAAGAAGCGGGGCTTCGGGGTCTGCACTGGACAACCCCCAGCAGCCCTCTGCTTCTCCAGCCTGCAGGTGGAGGTCCTCTGGGATTTGCCCTCTGTGCAGGTAGCGCCCGGGCTCCCCTCCTGCCTTGGTTTCCCCAGAGAGGGCAGGGAGGCCCCTCTCACCCCTCCTCCCTTTGCACACAAGTCCACCTTCATCAAGGCCCCCTGGGGCCCCCGGCCAGGACAGGCCCGGCCAGGTCCCAGCTCAGCATGCCCTTCCCACAGGAGCCCCGGGACCCAGGTGTCCTGGTGGGCGGGGCCAAGCCTCAGCTCCCGGGGGGGCCCTCGGCCGCTGGGCTGCTGTCACAATGCTCAGAGGCGGCTGCAGTGTCCACACCTGGCCGCTGACCTCCTCACCCGGGGCAGCTTCCCCCTCAGGCCCTCATCCCCTTCAGAGGCAAATAAAGCGCTGCCTTAGAGAAGGGATGCTTTAATGTCAAATGGATCTTTTATTCATGTCTCTGCCAACTGCCGCGTGCCAAAAGGTGTTTCAGGCCCTTGTCGGATCAATGCATGGCCTCTCGGATCAATGCATGTCCTCTCGCAGGACCCCAGCCAGTCTGTGCTGTGAGACGGTCGGGAGCCATCGGCAGGGAAATGCTAAGGTTAAACCGGTTTCCTGTCCTGGAACATTTGGGGATTTTATCACATGTCACATTCTGACAGCCTCCTGGGCCTTCGGAATATTCCGGCGCAGCTGGCAACTCCCAGGGTTCATCTTGGTGCAGCAACAGCTTGGGCTGTGGTGTCGGCAGCCCCTGGAGGGGTCGGGGGCAGATGGGCCGGGAAGGGGCTCCTGGCGAGGGTGACATGCCGCAAGGCCATGTTCCAGGGTCTCCTGGGGCAGCTCTAAGGAGGGGCCACTCGGGGTGCGGGGTTTCCAGGGTGTCATCTTCTCTCCCGAGTGTGGTCGGCTCACATTCATCCCTGCAGCCCCTCCCCGACTCCTGGCCGTGCGGCGCAGCTGCTTTACCGTGAACTCTGGGCCCAGCATCCTCTGTGTGGTTCTCCTTCAGGAAGTGTCAAGGGCGAGCTCAAGATATGGAACTTCAGAAAACAAAAAACAAAATCCCAACTCAAAATAACTTAAAGCAAAAACAGAGTTTATTGGGAGTCCTGGGCAGGGTGGGCCTCGGGGCCCCCGGCGGCCTCCCCCTCTCTGCTGTCTCCCTCCCCGGTTCTCTCCAGGTGGGGCCTCTCTCCCCACAGAGGGGACCCCTCAGGAGTCTGGGGACAGGGGTCCTGGCTGCAGCACTCCAAGGCCTGCACGGTGGTCCGGCTTAGAGCCCCCGGAGGAACGAGCGCCCCTTCCTCTCCGCCTCCACGGAGGCCCGACTGTGCAGCTTGGCGTCCACTCCTGGGCCAGTCGCCTTAGCCAGGAGGTGGGTGTGGAGTTGGGGCAGCAGGGGGCGGCGGGTCATTCAAGTCTCCGGGGTCCCCGCAGGCTGGGCTCTGAGGTCCGCAGCCTCCAGAACCACTCAGAGTCGGGCTGTGCCCAAAGGAGCAGGGTGCTGCTGAGATCAGGGGGTGTGGCACCCCAGGAGCCCCAGGAAGCGGAAGCAGGGAGAGTGGGTAAGCCTGGGGCTGCCCCTGTCCAGGCTCTGCTCCCGCGTGCCCTGTGGGCTTCAGCAAGTCCCCGCCCACCGCTGGGTCTGTCACTTCATCCACAAATGAGAGCATCAGACGGGATCGGGGTCGCCAGCTATGGCTCAAAGCTGGCCTGTCTGTATCCAGCCCTCTGGCTGAGAATGGTTTTAACACACTTAAATGGCTGGAAGGAGGGGGAGGGGGAGGGGGAGGAGGAGGGAAGTGGGGGAGGGAAGGAGAGGGGAGAAGAAGGAGAAGGAGAAGAAGAAGTGATGATTTTACAACATGTGGAAATTATACAAAATTCACATTTCAGGGCCCACAAATAAAGTTTTATTGGCACAAGGCCACGACCACTCATTTGCCTGTCGTCCATGGTGGCTTTCACAGTACAAGGGCAGAGCCGAGTGGTTGCAACAGTGACCGAGTGGCCACAGAACCTAAACTTTGTACTCCCTGGCCCTTTCCAGAAACAGTCTGCAGAGCCCGGGCCAGCTCCATGTTGCCCACTCTTCCGTCATTCATGGTCCACAGCAAGGTCTTAGCAGGTCCAAGATGTGTTCTCATTTCCCAGTTTTCCTTCGGTCAGCTCAAGGCTAACATCACTACTGACTCAGTCCTAGCCATAGGGATAAAATCCCTGCAATCACGGTTTTGATGCTCTGCCTTTTTCTAAAACGCAAGAAAATCAATACGTGACTTTTAAAAGCAGACCCTGAATCCTGTCCCTCCTCCTGCCCCCAGCGGAGGGTCCCCGTGGCCCTGCTGACCTGGAGGCCTCTTCCCGCTGGACCTGGGCTTCTCTGGCCCTGATGTCCCCTCCCTGCCTGTGGCCACGTCAGTCACCAGCCTAGCAGGCGTCCAGCCTTGTGGGGCCGGTGCCTGAGGACTGGGAAGGAATCTGCCACTGTGTGTGTTTCCCGCCACTGCCTTGCCTCCTGAGTCGGCCGCAAAGCATGAGTGTGGACTCCACCAGGCGCCCTAGGAGGAACCCGAGAAGAGCTGAGCTTTTCCTGCGCCCTTGAAGGAGAGGGAACGGCCTCGGGCCCTCCTGAGGGTGCGGGGTGACGGGAACGGGAGCAGCTTGGTAGGGGCAGAAGTCTGACCAGTCCCTCGTGCTTTGGGGACAACGGCGAGAAGTCTGGGGTATTGGGTCACGTTTTTTGTTGGTGGGGGGCCGTCCGTGCCTCCTCAGGTGGGTCCTGGAGGGAGGGGCGGGCCTGTGGGCCCAGCCATAAAGCCTGGGCTGGGGGCTGCTGCCGATTCTCCAGTGGGAGATGTCTAAGGCAGACACAAGCCACGTGGAGGGGGTGGGGGATCTGGGCTTGGCCTTCCGTACCTGCTAGAACATCTGGGCTCAGACCACCCAAGGCCCTTGTCTTGCTGCCCCTGCTTGTCCGCTGTAAGGCCTCAGAGAGTTCTGCGGGCTCCACTTCCCACCTAAGACAAATCGAGGGGACGTTCTATCGCCAGCCCGTGAGGGGTATTATGACCAGGAGAGGGACAGCTTTCTGACCCACTCGATGTGGTCTGGGGACCACTGGACAGTGGGATGAGGGGTTTCGTCTCAGGAACATTCCACCCATTTTCTATCTTGGCCCAAACTGCAGAGTCCAGATGTCACAGCATTGAGGACAGAGCCAAGTGTCCCCAACGTCCCCGGCAGGGGACCCCATGCAGAGCGAGCCAGGAAGAGCCCTGCAACAGATGGCCTGTGCAGGAGGCGGACGCGGCCACACGTGGCCCACCTGCAGAGCTCTCTGCCTTGGGAGTTTGGATTCGGGGATCACGTGTCCTGTGCTGTTTGACAGGCAGCCTCCCAAGGGCCCCGGGGCAGTGGCTGCTCACCCCTGCCCCTGGCAGCCCACCCCGCCGTCTCCCAGCCGCCACGGCTCCAAGGCAGGGACGGGCGACTGACCATCAGGGGAGGGGGGTGCCAGCTGGAAACCCGTGTGACTGCAGAGGCAGGCTTGCCTTTCACTGGACGTCTGCTCTTGGGAGCCTTTCAGAACGTGGAATGCAGAGGGCACCTGGCGGGAAGCTGCCCTGTCTTCGGGACAAGCAGAGAAGTATCCTCCAGGCTGACAGGGTGGCAGAATGTCCACAGGCCCTTGAGACGGGTCCCCTGGAGGCTGGAGACCCAGGAGCAGTGAGGAGGATAGTAAGACCAGCCAGACAGGCTCAGGACAGAGCTGCTTCCTAAAAGAGGGAGAGCCCAGCCTGGAGGGCCTCCAGGTGGAGGCATGCTTTCTAGGAGGAAAAAGGTAAGGACGGCCCACCCATTCACGGGCATGTGATCACACTCAAGATGTGCCCCAGTTGCCCGCTTGGCATCTCCTGTGGGACCACCTTCTCCCCCGCCCCTCACCCTCACTCAGGTGGGCTGTTGCCTAATCTTGGGTTCCTGCTGCCAGAAAAGAAACAAACCCTCCCCCTTCCCAGACCCAGGAAGCTCTGGGCGCGTCCAGAGAGCGCAGGAGCCCGTGGTCAGGACGAAGAGGAAGCCCGTCCTGCTTGAACCCCACCAGGCAGCAGCTCCCCACGTACGTTACTTACGGGATTCTCATAATTCAAGCCCGGAGCCGGGCTCAGAGGGCCATGAAGGGGCCTGAATGAGATCACGGGGGTCCTGGATGGCCTTTCGCTCTGCACCGTCCCCCCTCCCGCGGGGCTTCCTCGGCCGGGTCCCATCAGGGAGCACGTCCTGCAGGAGCCCCTGGGGAAGAGAGCCAGGGCCAGGCCTCAGACGTGTGCACACCCAGATCCAAAGAGGCCACAGGCTTCTCCATAAGTACTTAAAGAAGGCCGTGAGGAAGCCAGGGCCGCCGTAGCCTCGCAGGCCGGGGGAGCCGCCCTCAGGACTCCCCGGAGTCTGCAGATGCGGCGTCCTTGTGCAGGTGTCCCTGAGGGTGAGCAGCCTGCCGTGCCCACGGGAGTCTGGCCTCCGGGAGAGCCTGGTCTCCAGGGCAGGGGCCTGCGTGGCCTGGGCGTTTACGGCATTGTTCGTTTGTTTTCCTGGGTATTCCTGCGAATCTTTTAGAAAGGGCCTCTTCCATGCTGGCACTTCATATACTCTTTCTAGTCCTTGATTTGGCCCCAGGGTTGAGAGGTGGGAGGGGCTTTGATGACCAGAGCTAGGGGCACACGGGTAACCCGCTCTCAGACAGCCTGGATTTGCTGCGCTTGCTGATGCCCGTGGCGTAAATGCTTGCAGCTCGGCTGCCGCGAGGCCGCTGTCAGTGTTACCTGCAAAGCGCCCACCGCGGGTTCCCCATAGCACGGCCCGGACCGCCAGCTCCAGCTTCACTCACCGGGGAGGGCAGCGGCGGTACAGAGCACCTGGGACCCCGCCGTTTTACACGAAGAGAACGGGAGCCTGGCGAGGGTGAGCCAAGGACAAGGCAGAGCCGAGACTCAGATACAGACCTTCTGCCCGAGCACAGCTTCCCACTCTCTCTCTCATTGCCAACTGCTCTCCAGCGAGGCCCTGTGAAGACTTGGGGCCGGAAAGGCTCACCCCCAGACAGAAGCCCGCCTGCATCCTGCCCAGGCCCACATGTGGGCTGGGCTGTGAGCTGCCAGGGCTGCCTCGTCCCCCGTTCAGTCTCACCTGCATGCTGCCTGAGCTTCCAGAGCGTTCGGGCAGGTGGGCGCAGCACAGAGAGGGCAGGCGTACACTCCCAGAGCTGCCCAGCCCGGCTCTCTCCTTCCACCTTTAGAAAGAGCAGCATTTGCTTTTTGAAGGGCACCAGTGTGTACACTCCACTTAAAGGATAACTGCTGATTATTTTCTTAATGGAAGAGCAAATATTTACGTCTTACAAACCAAAGGGCAGGTTGGAATGTGTGCGGAGACAGGCTTTGGGGCACTGCCACCGCAGCTCGAGAGGGAGTGGGCAGGAAAGCAGAAACTGTTGGCCGCAGTCGGCCTTGCTCAGCTGGAGCACAGAAGGAAGGGCCCTCTGTCGGGGGCGCAGGGCTGGCCGCCAGGTCTCTGTTTGCCTTGGGGAGTAGGGGTGGCTCAACCCTCCTGCGCCTTTTCCCGTTGGTGTGGGGAGGGGAGGGGAGGGGCGTGCTTCTACCTCTGGGGCGCCTTTGCTGAGCCTGGGGCGCCACCGCTGGGCTCGCCCACCCAGTTCCCTCCCCGCTTGCACGTGACGGCCGCCAGCCTGGCCACGTGGACAGCGTGACCGTCGGCCGACTGCCCATCAGCTGATGCAGCCTCTGTGCCAATTGTTTAGATTATTAGAACAAAACAAAACAAAGCCCAGCCTCCGCCCACGAGCAGAAAGAGGGAGCCAGAAGGGAGGCCATGGGGGGGAGGGAGTAGCTCTTCCTGAGGAGCCCCAGTTCCCCCTCCAGGTGGGCCCAGGGGCCAGGCCGGTCTGGCCCCGCGAGGCTCTGCCCTGGTGGCTGAGGACGCAGGGTTACCCAGAAGCCTGCAGACCTCCCGAGCCCAGAGCAGGAGGTCCAGGTCAGGGGCCCCCAAGCCACCCTCGGAGAAGCCCCGCCAGCAGCCTGGCGTCTCCTGCAAGACCCAGCCTCTCCTCGTCTGTCTGTCTGTCTGTCTGTCTGCTTCTTGCCGTGGTCATCTTCCTTCCTAACCCCTGCTGCACCTCATCCATCTGCATGCAAAAGGGCCCCGAGCTGCCTGGGATTGCGGGTGGAAACATCCAGAACAGCGCAGCAGGGCTCTGGTGGGGGTGAGCAAGGAGAACAGACACAGCAACAAGAGAGCAGAGGACACAGCAGCCCTTGACCCCGTGGTGACCCGGAGTCCCGCGGCCCCGACTCAGGGTCAGGGCTGGGGCTGTGCGGCGGCCGCAGGCCCAGGGCCCTGCGTGTCCCCACGGGGCAGCGGCAGCTCCTCCGCCCTGGGACGAGGACGGGACAGAGCCCCCCGACGAGAAGAGGGGGGGCCGGGCTCCTGGCGGGCCCGCTGCCCACGCGGATGGGACAGAGCGCCAGACACTTCGGGTCTCCAGGCAGCGCCTCACAGGCCAGCGCCCGCCCCAGCAGGCGCCCCGCGGGGAGGGGTCCCGACCCTTCGAGTGCTGCCCACAGGAAGGGGTCAGCAGCGGCCTCCCGCCGCACCCAGGGTGGCGCCCAGGTGGGCTCTTCTCTGCACATGACCCGGCCACGTCTGCCCGGCCACGTAGTCGTTTGCCTGTGCTGAGGCGGAGGCGGCAGGAGCTGGGCTCTGGTCACCCCAGCTGCCTGTGGAGACAAAGGTGCCCCGAGGTAGGGCCTGGCGCCCTCGTTCTCAGCTCCTGTCCCGTCCGGCCTGCCTGGACCCGCGCCTGGACCCCAAGCGGCTTCCTCATGGTCACCCCCCAGGCGGCCACCTCAGCCCCTGGACAGCCTGTCCTTCTGCGTCCACTGAGGCCGAGGGCAGAGGGTCAGGGTCCTGCCTGCACAGTGGTGGGGGTCCTTGTATTGAGCAGGAATTGGTCAAAATCCTGGAAAGTGCCCTGTCGGTGACAGCAAGCGCTGATCTGGGAACAGAAAGCAGCTGAACCCCCGTGCGTGTGCGTGCGTGTGTGTGTGTGTGTGTCATGCATGTCTACATGTGCACGCATGTGTGCATGTACACCGTGTGAGAGTGTGGGGCACATACATGTGTTCACATGTTCACGGGTGCTTGCACTCCTGTGTGTTTGTGGGCACACGTGCTGCCTGTGTGCACGTGCGTGCACGTGTGTGTACGTGTATGAGCCTGTGTGTGCGTGTTTAAGGAAGGACAGGACGCTCCGGCAGGCAGGCTGAGGTGGCCTTCTCCGGGGCAGGCAGGCCCCCAGGACGGCTCTCAGCCGGAGGTGCCAGGAAGGCTGCCCTGGGTCCACCTGATCGCCATGCCCGTCTCCCCACGTCCCTCCAGGGAGCCCCGGATGTGTGTCGTCTGTGGATCGCCCTGGTGAGGATCTGCCGAAAGGGGAGACTCCACCAGCCCCGCGGAGGCTCAGGGAGACCTCGCAGCAGCAGCTCTGGAAGGCTGCTATTTACACGCACAGTGAAAGGAGACCCAGAGGAAGATGGAGCTCCACCCCAGCCTGCTTGACGCCACGCGGGGGCTGCCCTGTCTCCTGCCCCCATCTGTCCCCGGGTGGGTCCACCTGGCCTAACGTCCTCCCATGCTCCTAGTGCCACTTTGAGCCAGCAGCCATGAGCAGAGCTGAAGGAGCCCAGGCACCGCTGGATGGGGAGGCAGGGTGGCTGACGTCACCAGGGGCTGTGAGGGTGGCTGGCTCTCCTTGACCTCCAAGGAGCCCCCCGTGCCACGCTGGCTGCCCTTTAAAGAGCAGCCGATTGTCTCAAATGCCAGGTCCCACGTTGCAGCCCGCCGCTGCCCGCCCTCCCCGCCGTGGACCACAGGGCTGCCGGCAGAGGACCAGGTGGCAGCTGCTCGGAGAGCTAGAAGCTTTTGATTTGCGTCAGTGCCGAGCCGGCCAGGAGGGGCCTTCACGCTGGGCGCTTGGCAGCCGCGTGGGAGCGTGGTGACATCATGGCTCTCCTGCAGACCCAGAGGGTCCTGGGAGAGACGGGCTGCGTGTTCACCAAGCGCTGCCTGCCGAGCCCACACTCTGGGCCCCCCGCGCGCGCTGGATGGCTCAGGCCACGGGGCTGCTAAAAGCAGTTCCCGTGATGCAAGCATCCCGGGGTCAGGCCCCGAGAGGAGGGAGCGGAGCCAGATTCTCTGCCCCCAGTGGGCTCGGGAGCGTTCCCAGGAGAAGTGGCTTGCCATCCTGCGGCCACCGAGGACTCCAGCTGACTGAGAGGCTTGGCAGGGGCCTGGGCACTATGGCAAACCTGCAATTTCACTGAGACGGAAGCATCCCCAGAGGACCCTAATGAAAAACACAGCTGCCACAATGTGGCGGAAAAACAATCGCTTTAAGAGACCCGGAGGCCGGGTGTCAGCCAGCACTTTGCTGGGAGCAGAGAACCCAACGGGGTCAGCGGTATGACCCCGCAGCTCCCGTGTGTGGCCCTCTCAGCCCTCCCTTTGTCTCTGACCCCTCCCTCTCTGGGGCAGGAACAAGCACCCGTCACCTTGGAGACTCGACACTTGATCCTTGCAAGGGCCCTTGCGGGTGTACCCCCAACTCCCCTCAACCTGGTCTGAGCTGAAACAAGTGAGGTGTCCTCCCGTCACCAGCCCAGCACCCTCCAGGGCGCCCCTGACAGCAGGGTACCCCAACTCCGGGCAGGGACCACCCTCGACGGCCTGGATCCCACCTCCCTCTGTGCCTGGCGACAAACCCGTGTGTCTGTGGGGCCTCAGTTTACCTGCTCGGAGTGGCCCTCCTCCAAGCAGCCGGCCTGCTGGGGCACCTCAATGCCACCACTTGCTCCCAGCCACGCTGTGCCCTCAGCCCTGGGGTCGGTGGTGTCTCCCAGCGGCAATGCAGTGCCCGGAGGTCAGAGCCCACGGGCTGGGCCACCGCAGAGCACGTGGAGACCTGACGTTTGCGCTTCACTCGGGCCCACCTTGCCCTGGTTCACAGGGGGGCCTTCCCTCCCCGCCTTCCGCTCCTGACGGCTCTGAGGTGAGTCACTGGAGTGTCCCTCGCCCTGAGTGTCCCGGCTGTAGCCGTTTCCTGGGGCTGCCGTAACAAGTCGCCACAAACCGGGCGGGTTAGACCACAGAAATCCCTGCTCTCACAGCTCTGGAGGCCAGAAGTCCGAAGTCAAGGCGCGGCGGGCAGCTATTCCTCCTGAGGACGTGAGGGAGGGTCTGACCCAGGCCCTGTCCAGCTCCTGCTGGTGGCCAGCACGCCTCGGTGCTCCTCGGCCTGTAGACACATCACCCCATCTCTGCCTCCGTCCTCCCGTGGCCCCTCCCTGCGTGCCTGTGTCTCTTTTCCGTCATTGGACTTAGGGTCGCCCTGATCCAGGACGCCCTCATCTCTGCCCTTACCTTGATCACATCTGCAAGGGCCGCATTCCACGAAAGGCCACATTCTCGGGTCTGGGCAGACATCTCTTTCAGGGCCACCGTTCAGCCCCTACGCCAGGTTAGCAGAAGAACTGTCCCCTGTCTTAACTATGAGCTCATCTAATTGGTCCAACCTGGTGTCTCAGATCAAGAAACTGAGGTCAGAGGATGCAGGCCGGCACAGGCCAAGATGGGTTGAGGCAGGGCCAGGATGAGAGCAGGGGCTACTGCTACCGCGACCCCCAGGGGCCCGGTGTGACTGTGGGGTTCTGTCCAGGCCCCATCAAGCGGCTCAGACCCCTGGAGACGTCCCCTCTGCCTGCCAGCTCCCCAGCCCCCCAGCGCTGCTGCCCCCTCGCGGCCCTGTGATCTCTGGCTGGGTCCACCTCAGGGCAGTCCAGCTTGCTGAGGGCCTGCGGCGGTCCTGGCTCCTCCCGGCCAGCAGGGGCTGGGGCTGGCCGTTTCTGAGCATGGCACCTGACCTCTGAGCCACTCAGGACAGAGCCACAGGACGCGATGCCAAAGTATCCTCACCCGGCGATATGCTGTCACCATGAGCCGCCCAGGCCGGCAGAACCGGCTGAGCAAGGCCTTGGAGCGGGTCAGCCTGGCGAGGGCAGCGGCCTGGGCCGCTGGGAGCTAGGCGGGACCGGGGGCAGGGCAGACGCCCTCCTCCCCTCACCTGCTCCAGGCCACCAGCTGGGGCGCTGCCCCATTTCTGGAGGGTGTGGCCTCCGAAGTCTGAGCCGACGAGGCTGCTTCTGCCCGACCCCAGTGTGGACGTGACTCATGATGGAGGCCTCCTGGGAGGGCGGAGGGACCAGGCCGAGAGGGATGGGAAGGGCGTCTGGCCACAAATAGCTGCACGCGTGCTAAGCTCCCAGCCCCCTACAATGCAGTGGGTGGGGCGGGCCTTGGGGTTGGGGCCCACACCCTGGGGACAGTGAGGCCACCTGGCCGGGCAGGGGGGAGCCCAGGCTGGGACACCCACCACCCGAGAGAGGCCAGGATATCTGGGGCCTCCTCTTTCTCTCCCGCCCCTTAGTCGGTGTGGGGCAGGGGGTGCCTTGGTGCCATTGCCAGCGCAGGCAGCGTTACCCCTGGGGCTCAGTGTAAGGGGAAGGATGGACACGTGCTCACCTCAGGCCTCTGGGTGCCTAGGAAGTGTGCCTCGGCCGCAGGAGCCCCCAGGCACCCCTTGGGGTGGGGGGACGTAGAGCACTGGCCCAGAGGTGGGCGAGGGGCACACGGGCCCTCGGAGTGGACAGGGGAGCCTGGGAGTGGTGGCCCTTCCTTTCACCCGCAGAGCCTGGACCCTGAGTGCGCACCTCACTTTTCTGACAGCTGGTGAGCAGGGGCCGTGGTGTGGGGGCACTGGTTTTCCACGCGGCAAAGGCCTGGCAGCCCCGGGGTCACCCCGAGCACACTCTGTGCCGCCAGCTCGGGGCTTCCATGGGACAGAAGTGCCTGTGCCTGTGGATCAGGACACGCGGGGCCACGGGCCTGAGTGGCTTCCGAGGTGCCTTCTCTGCGCAGTGAACCCCAGGCCAGGGCCCCCGGCCAGGCCCCGCTCCGGTCAGGGGACATCAAGGTGGGCTTTCTCAGCCCCCCCTCCCGTCCTCCAGCTCCGGCCGGGGGTCCTCTCGGGTTAAGACCCTGGGCACACCCGCCCTTAGCAGTTCTGTTTCAGCCTCCAGCCTGAATCGCAGGCCTCATCTCAGGAATGTTCCAGTTCTGTCCCCACTAGGACCCCCTCTCCAGGGACAGCTCCGTAGGAAGCCCCAGCTTGGTGGGGTGGGTTCCCCTGAGAGGAAGGAGCAAAGGGGCCCGTGTGTAGGTCGGGTGGGTCCGCAGAGTGAGGGGCTCCCGTTCAGCACATCTGGGTGTCAGACCCTCATGTTTCAAATCCCCCCCCCCCACCCCGCCCAGGGAGCAACTAGCAGGCCAGCTCGACAGGACGGTCAGGGCCCCTCTGCGTTGGGGGGTCCTGAGGCCTGGCAGGACCCCCACAGCCCGGCAGCTCGCAGGGACACCGCCCCACCTCCTCCTGCCTCACTTGCTGGTCGAGGATCCCCACATCCTGCTCCATCCTCATCGCCTCGGGACCCCTCCCGCCCGGGAGCTGGGGGCCGTGCCCACGGTGGTCAGGGCATCCGGTGGCCAGGCCTTTGCCCAGTGGCCGTCCTGCCCTTTGCACTTGGAAGAGGGTTGGAGGAGGCCGGGCTTGTGGAATGACCCTGACCCTCCCTGCCAGGCCACTCGGCCCTACGTCACTCTGGCCATCCACGGTGACCCCCGCCCAGTGCCCTGCACCTGCTTCCCAAACTCTCCCACATCCTGACCTGGCAGAAGATGCTCATCTTTGGGGGGTGTCCTGATGACCAGGAGAGGCTGCGTGCTCCTGGGGCTCCTTGCTGGCGGGGGGGGGGGGGGTGGGGGTGGTGTCCATCCAGCCCAGGCCCCAGGTGCAACCCCGGGCCAGGAAGGATCAACGTCTTCATTCACCTGTAACCCATTTGGGCTGCAAGAGCAGGAAGCCCCTGTTTGAGCTGACGCCCGTGCCTCTGGTCATCTGGGAAGGGACACGGCCCCCTTTTCCAGGCTCCCCAGTCTGTCCTCTCCTCCCCCCCATGCCCAAAGCCCGCTCCCCGCTGCCCTCCCCCTCGCCCTAGCGAGGATCCCTAACCCACAAGAGTGGACCGACCAGCGTTCTGGGCACGTGTCCTGGGGAGGGAGGAGCTGGCCGTGACTCTGGGGTGCCTCCTATTCTGTGAGGTTGCTACACCGAGGGCCCTGGGTGTGTCATCTCCCTTAACCGTCCCAGCCCTTAGCAGAGGCTGTTGTGATCCTCAGGTTTCGGGGTGGGGACCCCAGGCTGTACCTGCCTCCTGGTCCCATGCCACGGAGGACAGAATCGAGATTTCCACGCTGATCATCACTCAGAGCAAGAGTCCTATCGCAGTAATAAGTGACCACAAACACGTGGCTTCCAAGACAGGTTTATTCTCTTACAGTCTCTGGGGGTCAGACGTCCTCCACGGGTCTCACTGGGCTAAAGGCAAGGCACGGGCAGGCCTCCTTCCCTCTGGAGGCTCTGGGGGAGAATCCATTTCCAGGTCTTTTCAGCTTCTGGGTGGCCTGCTCTCTTGGGCTCGCGGCCCCTCCTCTACTCACAGACAGCGATGGGCATCGAGTATTTCTCACGCTGCATCTCTCTGACATTGATTCTCCCCTTCCCCATTTAAGGGACCCCTGCGAGTACCCCAGGCCCGCCCAGAGAATCTAGGGTCACCCTCCCGCTTCGGGGGTGGGACATTAGGAACCTGAGTTCCCCTATGCTGTAGAAGGTAACATATTCACAGGTTCCGGGATTAGGATGTGGACAGCTTTGGGGACCACTATGCCGCCTCCCACACTTGGCCCTGGCGCTCTGCCCACACGGTCTCGGTTGACCTCATGCACGTGCATCTCATCCCGCCAAGGGCATAGAGGTTCCTCACCACGACTTCTCTTCTCTGCTTGCCTCATCCACGGCGCCAGGCCCGGCGGCCTGGGAGGATCGGATGGCCGGTTCACAGGCTGCCCATTGTGATTCTCTGGGTGGAGCCCACGGAGCCTGGCAAGCCCGCGGCGGGCATCCTCCCGCCCCAGTAAACAGGCCTTTGTTCCAGCGGCAGGGTCCCCACCCTGCGCTTCGCAGGCCAAGCCCAGGCTCTGAATCTGGCTCCCTGCCTGCTGGCTGGGCGACTATACTGTCATCTGGTCACCCGCACAGTCAGTGCCGTGAGCTGTCGCCAGCATCTGATGGACCGAGGCTCAGACCCGAAGGCTCTGGGAGGGGTGAGCAGAGCCGCCCAGGAGCATTCAGTGTAAAGCACCCACGGGCGTGGAGGAGAATGTAACATGAGAAGGAATTTTAAGTCAAAACCTGAGATTCCAAAGAAACGGCGGCTTTGTCGTGGGTACTTGGGACCCTCCCAGGTCTCTGGGGTGCTGTTCATGGCTTCCACGCAGAGGAGAGTTCTCAAGGAGAGGGCGAGCCCCACTACCCGCCCCCTGCCCCGTCAAACGGCACTTATGCGTCTGCTGACCAGCAGTGCTGGGGCGTGTAGTGGCTATTGTCACTATTGTCACCAAGGAAGAAAAGAGACAGGAGGGGAGAGTAAGAGTGACGGCACCCGCAGTCACACCAAAGGTTGGATCTGGAAGGAAAGGAAAAAGGACCCATGGGAGAGGCCAGGATCCCAGGGGAAGGTAAGCAAAGTCTCGACCCCTGGCCAGCCCCTCTCCCCACCTGGGTGGCCTCTGCTCCAGAAACTTCCATTTCATCCCAGGGGGACCAATTTCCATCCTGCCCTGGGACTGTGCTCCCTCTAGGAACCATTGATCCCACTTTGATGGGTTTGGTGTCCCCAAGACTCAGGAGTGGGGGACACTTTGGGAAGGAGCCAGTCCCAGAAACCTGTCCACACGTGGAAATGGCGTGTCCCCTCTGGGTGGGCTGGATCCGGAGTCCAGGGGATGGAGGGGCTGAGGACCTGGGTCTGGGCCCCTGCGCAGGGTCATGATCTGCTGACAGCAGGGAGGTGCCCCGAGGTCTGCGTGCGGCTTCAGGACAGGGAAAACAGGGCCAGGGGCGGGAGAGGGAGGGGAAAACAAAGGGGCTGCTTTTGTGAACACAGAAGGGGGAAGGGGACGGGGGTAGGGGGCCGGGAGAAGGCAGGAAAAGAGGGAAGGCAAGAGGGGTCGGGGAGATGGGTTTTATCCCAGAATTTGTGTTTCCCCACCCGGCGCTGTTTGGAGAGGGTGCTGTATTCCCCACGGCGAGGGTCTGTCTTTCCTCCCTCCCCAAGGGCCGAGGCCACCCCCCACCCAGCAGAATCTCCTAGCACCCCGGGAGCAACCAGGGCAAGTTCCAGGGCCACTTTGGATCGCCCCCTTCAGTGATGGGCCAATCCCCACTACACCCAGGCCTGTCTGATCCCAACAGGCTCCCCAGTGCTTGCTTCCACCCCAGCTTCTGGAGCAGGACCCACAGGGCAGGCCGCATCCCTGAGCTCAGCTTGGACCCCCAGGCGCAGTGATGGGGCCCTTGTACAGGTGCTGCTGGCGCTCTCCGGGATGAGTGTGACACGCCTGGCGTACCACGTGACTGGCATCTTTCAGAATCGAGCAGGAAACAGATGGCCCACTCATGGGGGGCGGTGGAAGAGGTTTGTTAATGAAAAGAACATTTCAGAGGTGTTGGCAGGGTTGAGGGAAACAACAAGGGCTGCTGAGGCATCAAGGCACCTGTGCGAGTAGAAACTATGACCACCCCAGGCGGAAGGGGCACAGGAAGGACAGCTGTCACCAGGGTGAGGGCAGGAGCCCTGGGAAGGACCACCTAGCAGGACCTGTGCTCCTGGAGAGACGGGCACTGTGGGATGCAGCAGAGCAAGGCCTCCCCCATCTGCTTCCTCCATGCCAGTCCTGCCCTGCCTCCGACTGGCTAGGCCCAAGCTGGAAGCCAGAGGGCGACGGAGCCGGGTGAGACAAATCACCGCCTGCTGGGCTGCTTCCTAGAGCACAGTGGAGGCAGGAGAGAGAGGGATGGAAGTACGTGGGGGTAAACAGGAATATCCAGTCATTGCCCCCCAAGTAGTAGTGACCAGACTGTGATGATGATGGTGGTGGTGACAGTGATGGTGGTGGTGGTGGTGATGGTGGTAGAGGTGGTAGTGGTGGTCATGGTGGTTTGATGGTGGTGGTGGTGATGGTGGTGGAGGTGGTGATGGTGGTGATGATGGTGATGGTGGTGGTGATAATGGTGATGGTGGTGGTGATGGTGGTGATAATGGTGATGGTGGTGATGATGGTGGTGATAACAGTGATGGTGGTGATAATGGTGATGGTGGTGATGATGGTGGTGGTGATGGTGGTGGTGATGGTGGTGGTGATAACGGTGATGGTGGTGGTGATGATGGTGATGGTGGTGGAGGTGGTGATGGTGGTGGTGATAATGGTGGTGATAATGGTGATGGTGGTGATGATGATGGTGGTGATAATGGTGATGGTGGTGATAATGGTGATGGTGATGATGGTGGTGGTGATGGTGGTGGTGATAACGGTGATGGTGATGGTGATGGTGGTGATAATGGTGATGGTGGTGGTGAGGGTGGTGATGATGGTGGTGGTGATGGTGGTGGTGATAATGGTGATGGTGGTGATGGTGGCGGTGATAATGGTGACAGTGCTGGTGACGATGGTGATGGTGATGGTGGTGGTGATAATGGTGACGGTGGTGGTGATAACAGTGATGGTGGTGGTGATAATGGTGATGGTGGTGGTGATAACAGTGATGGTGGTGGTGATAATGGTGATGGTGGTGGTGATAACGGTGACAGTGGTGGTGATGATGGTGATGGTGGTGGTGTTGCTGATGACGTCCTCAGTGCTGGAAGTGAGGTAATCCCTTTTCTAGAGAGTCTGGAACCATTTCATGGCATTTCGCTATCTGCTTTCAGGTCAGCACCCTAAACTCCAATTTTCCTTTGGAAACACTGCACGAATCATCCCCCATCCTCCCCACCCCTGTTCAGGCTGGCTGCCAGTGTATGGAGAGGGCCACCTGGCCACAGGAAATTACCTCTGGCCAGGACAGTCCTGTTGGCCATGAACCCACCCCAGCCGCCATTCATCCTGACCGTGAATGCATCCTTGCCCTCCCGCACCACTGAGCACAGGCCGCACTTCCTGTGGAGGCTCCAGTGCCCATAGCTGACCCCCTCGTACACGAGTTGCTTATATGCCAAGGTCCAAACAGGCCACTCACAGGAAGTAGCCGCTGGGGGTGTGGGTGCGCCCTCCCCCCCAAGGCCCTCCTGCCCAGATGACCACCCACCGCCCAGACGGGGCTGACTTCCTCTCCCGCCCTCCACCTCTCAGGTCCCCCTCCTCCAGCCTCCCCCGTCCAGGGTGGAGCTTCTCCCACCACGGGGGGGAATGTGGGAATGTGGGTCCCAGGGAGGAACGTGCCAGCCAAGCCCCCGCCCCAGGACCTGGACGTGCTCCTCCCAAGTCCAGTGGCACAGCCCTCTGACCCTGGCTTCTTTCTGCATGAGTTCACTCGGTCACTCTTTAAACCAGGCTTAAGTACAAACACTCACACACACACATCCATGCACGCACACCTGCAGCACTCACACAGATACTCACACGAGACGTGTCACATGCACACACACACTCATACAGCACACCCACGTGCACTCACACACACACGCATGCACGCTGCAGCTTCCTTTTGCCACCCTGAGGTCTAGGTGCAGCCCCCATGGAATGTGGTGGGAAAGTGGGCTCTCACTTGGTCACTTCTCGCTGCATTACAGGACCTCGAGCATAGGAGCGGACCTTGTCCCGTGTGGCTGTCAGGGCTCTCGGAGGGGCTTTGAGGGGCAGAGCCCAGCCTGTAGAAGGTCAGGTGACCCGCCGGCAGGCTAGTTCTCACCCTCAGGAGGACTCAGAACAGCCCGGGTCCTGACCCTACACCATGAGAATAGTTCTCTAGGGGCCACAGCAGGGTGTCCGATAAATGTTTGCACGGCTTTGGCATGGGTCTTGGAATTAAAATGTCTTCACAACAGTGAATGGTCACTATGACTCGTGGATGCCCCCCCCCCAGCTCAACCCTCTGTCCCGGACTCCAGCTTCCCCCACTTGGAGGTCCCGTAGACGGAGCGAGGGATGGCCCTCCCCGCCTGCCACCCGCTTTCTTCCAGTTCTTCAGATCAAATCCAAGTTCTCGGGAAACCCCACTGGCTCTATCTTCAGAACACATCTGGGATCTGCCCACTTCACCTGGCTGGATCACCCCTGGATCACGTGGTAGGCTCCCACTGGTGTCCCTGCCACCCTTACCACCATCTGTCCTCCACGTGCCAGCCAAGGAAGCCTAAAAACACACGTGGGAGGTGTTGCCACTGGGCTTCCAGCCCCGGGGCTGCCTCGCCCACTGGCAAACGTAAAAGGGAGACCACCCCCTCTAGGCCGTCCCCATTCTGCCTGCCCTGCTTTTTTTTTTTTTTTTTTAATTGAAGTATAGTTGATTTACAATGTGGTGCCAATCTCTGCTGTACAGCAAAGTGGCTCCATTATGCACATATGTGCCTTCTTTTTTCATATTCTTTTCCATTCTGGTTTATCCCAGGAGATTGGATACAGTTCCCTGTGCTCTAAAGGAGGACTGCCTGCCCTGCTTCCACGCGCCACTGAGCACATCGTCACCTCCTAATTCACTTCTGTATTCTCTCTTTGCTCCTCTTCTGTCTTCCTGCGCTCGGCATAAGTTCCATGAAGTCTCGGGTTTCTCTGTTTTGCTCACTGACGCAAGACGAGGAGGAGGAGGAGGAGGAGGAGGAGGAGGGTGCCGAGGGCCCCCCGCCCTGCCTGGCCCCCGGGAGGTGCTCAGCAAATATTTGCAAAGTAAATGAACGCACGGAATGCACCTCTATTTCCAGCCCAGCCAGGCCCCTAGAAACCCAGAAACACAGGCAGATTGCAAAGGAGAAGAAAGTAGTGGCCTTGAGGGTTTGAAGAGGGTGTCCATTTGAAGTGCTGGCTAAGAAAGTTTTTCTCTTCCTCAGATCTCTCTGCAGCCTCCTGCAGGTCTCCTGGGCACCAGGTTTCGTGAGCCCCTGATCTGACAGGCTGGTTAGGGGAGGGGGCTCTGGGGTGGCCTGGTGCCGCAGCTGCTTTATTTCCAAATGCCTGAAATTCTGGAATTGTTCCCACACAGCCAAGCTAGGGCCAGCTGAGGGCTGCCCCCCTTTAAGCTGGCCACCGGGAGGGCAGGCTTTGGCACTCTTCCGAGAGCAGAGAGCCGGGGTCCTGGCCCTGGAGCCCAGAGGCTGGCCTTATGGGCGTGGCAGCCCCGAGCGTGGCCCTCCCAGCCCTCCCCATGGAGTGGAGAAGCATCCCAGCCTGGGCCCCTCACTGTCGCATGCCGGCTCGCTCAGGCCACTTCACAAGTCACAAGGCAGTTTTCCATTAGCGTCAAACGCGCGTAGATCTTGACCTGGAGCTGATGGGAGCAGAGGGGGAAGAAGCCGGCTTTAGACAAGTTGCATACCTGGGGGGGGTCACCAGGGCCAGACCCCCAAAGGGCACCATATCCCAGCAGCAGGGGTGGGAATGGCCCTTGTGCACACCCCTCTCTCCCTCTGTCCGTCTGTCTGTCTCTCACACACACGGACCCGCATGGTACAAGACAGGAAGAGTCCATGATGCATGTGGCCGCAGTGCCCACTGTGTACTTCCCAGATGTGTACTGAGCACCTACTGTGTTCCCAGACCTGTGTGCCCTGTGGGACCTCACCGGCGTGAGGTATAAGGGCCCCAGAAAGCAAGAAGGTTCTCCTGGGGCGATGTCAGGAATCATCCTCAGGACTGCCAGGTGCTGGTGGACTCCACCTTCCCAGACACAATTTCCTCTTCATCTGGTAACCAACCCCTCTTTGCTTTCCTTTAGGGAAAACTCCTGCCCGCTCCTAGTGAGCATAGCAGCTTTTCTTGTTGGTTTTACAGCCCCACCATCTCCAGGACCATCATATGAGCTGGCTGAGGTCACATGATCCAAGGCCAGCCAATGAGAGAACAGCATTTCCCCACCTACAGAAATCAGCACAGCGACAAGCATGTGACCCGAGTCCAAAAAATCAAAGTCCTGCCCAGGATGTTGCTAGAACAGAGAAGACAGTATGACCCTGATCTTCCAAGTTGAGAATTCCAAAGAGCCCCTAAGACTAGCACTCCTGGGCCGTCTTTACCTGAGAGTGAAGCCAATCCAGGTAAAATCAGACTGAATAAGATGATGCCCAGTGATATCTTTCGAGCTCCTGGATCCAGCTGTGCCTGAAGGCCACTGCACCCTACACTTTCTCGTTAAGTCAACCAGCAAACTCCCTTCTTTTCTGAAATGAGCTTGGGTTGGGGTTCTGACATCTGCAATCAAAAAGATTCCTGAGCAATGCAATTGAAATGGGGTTCTCTAGACTTTTATAGGGGAGAAAACTAACAGGAGGGTACTAGTAAGATAAAACCTTCCTGGACCTTAAAAGTGGGAAGGGGGTCTCAAGTTTGGGCAGGTACACATGTGGACCCACCTTGTGCCTGGCTGCTCTCTAAAGTGCCCTCAGAGGCTGGGCTTCCACCCATTGGAAGCCTCCTGCTGACCACTAGGCACTGGGGCAACCGTGTTTACAGCAGCCTTGTTCTCTTTCTTTCCCCTGCTGCCGCTCCTCCCCCATCGTAAGCTCTGTAGACAGAATGCTGTGCCGTGGAGCGGGCTCAGACTGAGCCCCCCAGGGCTCCTCCTCCAATACACACGTTCCACGCCTCCCTGAGGGTCAGCCCCGTGGAGCCCCGGCCTGGAGGGCCCGCAGCGTGTGCAGCAGAGAAATGTCCTGCCGACAGCGGTGAGCTACACAGACAGAAATCGGGCTTCGGTCGTAGAGAACTGAGCCACCGCCCATCTCACCACCCTTCCCCCCAGCGGAGGCAAACACACCATCCATCTGAAGCCTGAGCCCAGGGAAGTGTGAAAGGACAGCGCCTGGGCTGTGGCTCCTACCCGTCTGCCCACACAGGACCCAGGCGGGGGTGGGCGTCCTGCCTTGGCCATGATGCAGGATAGCATCTGAGAGGCACTCCTTCCGGCCTTCCGTCACCCAACAGCTTGGGGGAGGCGGTGTGGCAAAAGCGGACCTAAGCCCAGACCTTGGGAGGGCAGATTGCAAAAATGCCCTGAAAAGAAAGATCTGGCTTCATGGCCACGACAAAGGGGAGTCTGAAAGTGAAGACAAATGAGAGACCCGAGGGGGAAATTTAGATAATAATATGGCAATGGGTTCTGTCCCCTCAGCTGTCACCTTGAGCCAGACCACATGCGAGATGTTGAGGCTCCAGAACTTTCCAGAACTCTCTAAAACCTGGAAAAGGCAGCGTGGCCTGACTTACAAAGCAGAGAGAGGCAGAGGCAAGAAGCTCCGTCCTGGTGAACAAACCAACAGAGCAGAGCGCTGAATGGGTGTGGGCTTGCGTGGGCTCTGAGCAGGGGCAGGCCTCTGGGAGGAAAGGTCTTCAGCAAAGCGGGGGCCCCGGGGCCTGAGCAGCCTGGAGGGAGAGAAGGGGGCTCTGGGTCCCTTCAGCCCCCTCTTCCCTCTAGCCCAGTTGAGCTGTTTTTTAAAGAATCTTTGCAAAGAACTAGAACGGACAATTACCCAACAATTCAGCACTGAAATTAATAGCAGCGTGAAAATAATTATTGAAATAATTATTTCAAGCCACAGGTGCCTAGTCCCAAGAATTCCCACCACAGTGGAGACAGCCTGAAGTAGCCTGTGAGCCCCTTGGGTGGAGGGGACTGGGAGTCCTCTAGGGGACATCGTCAGGTTTGTGGGCCCCGGCCGTGTGCCTCTGGGGACATCTGGATGGACCGCAAGCGAGCAGACCCCACCTGTGTGGGCAAACGGCGCAGGTGCCCCTCAGGGCCTGCCTGCCGGTTGGGGGATGTGGACCATGGGCCCAGCTGACGGGGATGGAGCTGCCAGACGCCTGCGCCCCAGGGAGCCCAGGAGAAGGGACCGGCCGTTTCTGCAGTGCTTTCTGACTCACCTGGACAGCCCGCCTCCACAGGGACCTCACGAGAATCTCCACGCACGTGGGGCGGGCAGTCCCGTGTGCGGAGAAACGAGCTCTCCTCCCCCCTCTGTCCAGCTCCTCCGTCAACACTGATTAGATGGGCGGCTGTTGCCCACCCTAATTCTGTGACTTCCACGGACAGATGGCCACACGCGGACAGGAAACAGCACACGACCGCAGGCCTGGGGCGGGCTGACCAAAGACCGCGGATCAGCGGAGCTGGCGTGTGACAGAGACCCCGGGCCACATTCCCATGGAGATGCCGGTGGGAGTCTGGCTTTGAATGTGCCGAAGCCGGGGTGTCAAGGCCCCGGGAGGAAACGCCCCACCAGACCAGGGATGTACCTGGAGTTTGGGAGGGGCCAGGGGCTTGCAGGACGGGCTTGAGTCTGGTGGGTGCCGAGGACGCTGCTGCCTTCTCTCTGGTTTCCAGGCTGGCCCCATGACTAAATTCTCTGAGTCGTTTCTGCAGTGTTTATGGAAATATAATTTTGCCCGGAGATACATGTGTAACTGAGAATCTTTTAATGTCTGTTTACAGTCACCATTCTTGCTTGAGTGATTACAAGCATCGTGGGAGTTGATTGCAGCTGGGGTGGTCTCCATCGGCGCGGAGCCCTGGGTGCCTGTCTCTGGGATTCGAGTGCCGCTTCACTTGGGATAGTCCTCTGGGTCCAGAACAGATAGTGACCTTGGAGATGAGTCCATCTCTAACAATGTCTTGGGGCTGCTGCAACAAAGGGCCACAAACCGGGCAGTTTAAACAACAGAATTTCCTTCTCTCACAGTTCTGGAGGCCAGAAGTCTGAGATCAAAGGATGAGCAGGGCCGTGGTCCTTCTGAAGGCTCTAGGGGAGGATCCTTCCTTGTTTCTTCCAGCTTCTGGCGGTTACCAGTAATCCTGGGCATCCCTTGGCCTGTGGCCACATCACCCCATCTCTCCCTCTGTCATCACATGGCTTTCTCCCTGTGTTGCTGTGTCTTCTTCTTGTAAGCTCACCAGTCATTGGACTTCGGGCCTGCCAGAATCCATCGTGACCTCATCTTAAGTTGATTATACCTGCAAAGATCCTATTCCCAAATAAGGCCATGTTGTGATATTGCGAGTGGACATGAAATTTCGGGGAACCCTATTCAACCCACTACCCCATCCTACAATCCCACATAAGGGATGAGGAATCTGATCTAAACTGTGAGATTTATCAAGTGAGTTAGTGTCGGAGCCTGGACCATAGCTGTGTGCACATTCTCACCTAACATTCTTTCCAGCATTCCAATAAACATTGATTGCTAGGAACTCCACGTTAATCACGCCACGCCGTCAATGCCGCCCACTGCCTGCAGAAAGTACTGCAGACCCCGCTTCCATCCTGCTGGGTATGGTCAAGGTACGTCCTACTTCTCCAGGGATTGACAAGGAGCAATTTCCAGATACATCGTTAAGTGGATAAAGCAGGGTACAGTATTAGTGTGCTGTCTTCTGTGTAATAAAGAGTAAAATGCACATGAATATGTGCATGTTTATTTTTATTTGCAAAAGATAAAAGCACTGGAAGGATAAATCAGAAACTGATAAAAATGGTGCCCGAGTGGTGAGCAGTCAAGGATGGCAGTTAAACTTCTCTGGATACACTTTGCTATAGAGTTTGTATTAAAAAAACTACCCAATCCTCCGCCTGTGTGTTGCTCTTACTACTAACACAGAACACATCACCTCTGACACTTCCGACACCAAATGTGGGTTTTTTTCCCCCACACGAAGCACTTCTATGACACCAGCTGAGTGTCCTACAATTGAAATCAGTTCTGACACTACCTACCTGGAGGTGGCATCAGATCCCACAGGCTAAGGGCTCAGTCCCATGAGACTGCCCCACACACACTTCAGATGCCAATGGCAAGGAGTGGGTCCCCAGGTGACCCACAACTTCTGTCCGACTTGGCTACAAGTCAGAGGTTCCCACGACCCTCTCCTGGGTCCAGTGAATTTGCTAGAGAGGCTCACAGAACTCAGGGAAACACATTTGCCAGTTTGTTATACAATAAGGGATAGGATAAAGGATACGGACAACAGCCAGACAGAGAGACACACGGGGTGAAGTGTAGGAGGATCCCCAGTGCAGGAGCGTCTGTCCCCATGGAGTTGGGGTGCCTCACCCTCCCAGTATGTGATGTGTGTCCCAACCTGCAAGTTCTCTGAATCCCATCCCGTGGGGATTTTATGGAGGCTCCCTCACGTAGGCATGACCAATTACTAACTCCATTTCCAGCCCCTCTCAATTTTCTGGAGAAGTTGGGGTTGGGAGCTGAAAGTTCCCAACTTCTAATCATGGCTTGTTGTTTGTGGTGACCAGCTCCCACCCAGGAGCCCACCCAGGGTCTCCTCACTGGACAGAAGATATTCCTATCACCCAGGAAATGGCACGGGTTTCCAGGAGCCCTGTGCCAGGAACTGGGGGCAGAGACCAATGTACATCTTCTATTATCTCACAGGGTTTGACTTCAGAACTAAGCAAATGTTTCCCATATTCAAAAAATAAACTTGAATTGAAAAGGAAAATATCCTTATAAAAGAATCCAACAAAAAATGTAAATTTATATAAAGTTTGTAACATAACTAAAGATTTATTTCGAAGGACTTCAGAGTATAGTATTTTGATTGTTTTCAGAAGGATCTATTTTAAGGACAAAAAGAGCAACAAAGAAATCCTAAGTATCATTCAGTAAAGTCTTATTGCTAGAATTAAATCTGACATTGTTATTTGAAAGTATTTTTGTATTTCTAGGATAAAGCCCATAAATAATTACCTGGCTGCTGCGAGGAAGCAAAATTATTAGTGTAAGAGAAAAATATACAAATAAACAATCACCTAGGTTAAGTATAACACTTGAGTCTTAAATTTGAATTGGAAATGTTAATATAATCTCATGGTTTATTATTTTTTTCAGTTTATTTAAACTAAAACCAAGACTAATTCACCCATTTCTCCCACCCACCCTCCCCGTACCTCTGGCAACCACCAATCTCTTCTCTGTATCTATGAGCTTGTATTTTTGTTTTTGTTTTTCAGATTCCATATATAAGAGAGAGCATACCGTATCTGTCTTTCTGTCTGGCTTATGTCACTGAGCATAATGTCCTCGAGGTCCATCCATGTTATGGCAAATGGCAGGATTTCCTTCTTTTTTATGATTGAATAATATCTGCTGTATATGTACCACATGTTCTTTATCCTTCACCCATCAATGGACACTTGGGTTGCTTCCATATCTTGGCTATTATAAATAATGCCGCAAAGAACATGAGGATGCAGATGTCTTTTCGAGTTAGTGTTTTTGTTTTCTTCACATAAATACTCAGAAGTGCAATTGCTGGATTATATGGTAGTTTTGTTTTTAATTTTTTGAGGACCCTCCATACTGTTCTCCATAGTGGCTGCCCCAGTTTACATCCCCACCAACAGTGCAAGAGGGTTCCTTTTCTCCACATCATCACCAACGCTTATTTCTTGCCTTTTTGATAATAGCCATTCTGACTGGTGTAAGATGACATCTTATATTGTTTTCATTACTTTTTCCTGATGATTGGTGATGTTGAGCATCTTTTCATACCTGTTGGCCATCTGTATGTCTTCTCTGGAAAAACATCTATTCAGATCTTCTGCCCATTTGTTAATCAGATGTTTTTGGCTATTGAGTTGTATGTTTTTTTATATTTTGGATATTAGCCCCTTATCAGACATATGATTTGCAAATATTTTCTCCCATTCAGTAGGCTGTCTTTTCATTTTGTTGATGGTTTCCTTTGTTGTGGAGAAGCTTTTAGTTTGATGTCATCCCACTTTATTTTTGCTTTTGTTGCTTTTGCTTATTGTGTCAGATTTTTAAAAAGTCATCACCAAGACCTATGTCAAGAAGCTTACCACTTATTTTTTCTTTTAGGAGTTTTATGGGTTCAGGTCTTACATTCAAGTTTTTAATCCATTTTGAGTTAATTTTTGTGTATGCTGTGAGATAGTGGTACAGTTTCATTCTTTTGCTTGTGGCTGTCTAGTTTTTCCCAATACCATTTACTGAAGAGACTGTCTTTTCCCCATTTTATATTGTTGGCTCCTTTGTCATAAATTAATTGACAATATTTAGTGAGTTTTATTTCTGGGCACTCTAATCTGTTGCATTGATCTATGTGTCTATTTTTGTGCCAGCACCATACTGTTTTGATTACTGCAGCTTTGTAATATAGTTTGAAATCAAGGCACATGATACATCCAGCTTTGTTTGTCTTTCTCAAGATTGCTTTGGCTATTCAAGGTCTTTTATGGTTCCATACAAATTTTAGGATTGTTTGTTCTATTTCTGTGAAAAAATGCCATTGGAATTTTGATAGGGATTACATTGAATCTGTATATTGCTTCTCATAGTATGAACATTTTAACAATGTAAATTCTTTCAATCCATGAGCATGAATATCTTTCCGTTTATTTGTGTCTTCTTAAATTTCTTTCATTAATGTCTTGAGGTTTTCAATATATATAGATCTTTCACCTCCTTGACTAAATTTATTCCTATATATTTTATTATTTTTGATACAATTATAAATGGGATTATTTTTTAAATTTCTTTTTCTGACAGTTCATTATTAGTGTATAGAAATGCAACAGACTTTTGTGTGTTGATTTTGTATCCTGCAACTTTACTGAATTCATTTAATTAGTTCTAACAGTTTTTTGATGGAGCCTTTAGAGTTTTCTACATATAAAATCATGTCCTCTACAAACTGTGACAGTTTTACTTCTTCCTTTCCAATTTGGATGCCTTTTATTTTTTCCTTGCCCAATTGCTCTAGCTACGATATCCAATACTATGTTGAATCCAAGTAGCAAGAGTGAGCATCCTTGGTTTGTTCCTGATGTGAGAGGAAAAGGTTTCAGCTATTCACTGTTGAGTATGATTTTAGCTGTGGGCTTGTCATATGTGGCCTTTATTATGTTGAGGTATGTCTCCTCTATACCCACTTTGTTGAGAGTTTTTATCATAAACGAATGTTGAATTTTGTCAAATGCTTTTTCTGCCTCTATTGAGGTGATCATATGATTTTTATCCTTAATTTTGTTAATGTGGTGTATTACACTGACTGATTTGCAGGTGTTGAACCAGCCTTGCATCCTGGGATAACTCTCTTGAATCATGATGTCTGATCCTTTTAATGAATTGTTTAATTCAGTTTGCTAATAGTTTGCTGAGGATTTTTGCATCTATGTTCATCAGGAATATTGGTTTGTAAATTTTTTTCTCGTGGCACTCTTGTCTGGTTTTGGTATCAGGGTAATATTGGCCTTGTAAAATGAGTTTGGAAGAGTTCCCTCCTCTTCTATTTTTTGCAAGATTTGAAAAGAATGGTATTAATTTTTCTCTGAATGTTTGTTAGAATTCACCAGTGAAACCATCTGGTCCTAGACTTTTGTTTGTTGGAAGGTTTTTGAGTACTGATTCCATGTCCTTACTAGTAATTGGTCTGTTCAGATTTTCTATTTCTTCATGATTCAGTCTTGGCAGTTTGTATGTTTCTAGGAAGTTATCCATTTCTTCCAGGTTGTCCAATTTCTTGACATATAATCATTCATAGTAGTCTCTTATAGTCCTTTGTACTTCTGTGGTATCAATTGCAACATTTCCTCTTTCATTTTTTTTGGTGAGTCTAGCTAAAGGTTTGTCAATTTTGTCCATCTTTTCAAAGAACCAGCTCTTAGTTTCATTGATCTTTTCTATTGTCCTTTTAGACTCTGTTTCATTTATTTCTGCTCTGATCTTTGTTATTTCCTTCCTTATACTAACTTTAGGCTTTGTTCTTTTATTTTTTTCTAGTTCTTTGAGATGTAAAGTTAAGTTGTTTGAGACTTTTATTGTTTCTTGGGGAAGGGATTTATTGCTATGAACTTACCTCTTAGAACTGCTTTTTCTGTTTCCCATAAGTTTTAGTATGTTGCATTTCCATTTTCATTTGTCTCAAGGTATTTTTTGATATCTCTTTTCATTAATTCTCTGACTCATTGGTTGTTTAGTAGCATGTTGTTTAATCTCTGCATATTTGTGAATTTTCCAGTTTTCTTCATGTAATTAATTTGCAGTGTCATAGTAGTCAGAAAAGATGCTTGATGTACTTTCAAGGCTTTTACATTTATTAAGACTTGTTTTGTGGCCTAGTGTATGATCTATCTTGGAAAACATTCCACATGCACTTGAGAAGAATATATATTCTGTTGCTTTGGATGAAATGTTCTATAAATGTCTGTTAAGTCCATCTGGTCTAAGAAGTCATTTAATGCCAATGTTTCCCTATTGATTTTCTGTCTGGATGATCTATCCATTGATACAAGTGGGGTATCTTTTTTTTCAAGTGGGGTATTAAAGCCCCTTACTATTATTGTATTGCTGTCAATTTCTCCCTAATAATTTTTGCTTTATGTATTTAGGTGCTACTATGTTATACTTTCTTGTTGTATTGACCCCTCTCTCATTACGTAACACTCTTTTCATCTCTTGTTACAGTCTTTCTTTGTTTTAAAGTCTATTTGTCTGATATAAGTATAGCTACCCCAGCTTTCTTTTGGTTTTCATTTGCATGGAATATTTTTTTCCATTCCTTCACTTTCAGTCTATATGTGTCCTTACATCTAAAGTGGATCTCTTGTTGGCAGCATATAGATGGGTCTTATTTTTTTTAATGCATTCAGCCACTCTATGTCTTTTGATTGGAGAATTTAATCTTTTTACATTTAAAGTAATTAATGATAGGTATGTGCTTATTACTATTTTAAAAATTGTTTTCTGCCCGTTTTTGTATTTTCTCTCTGTTTCTTTCTTCTCTTGCTCTCTTCCTTTGTGGTTTGATGACTTTCTTTAGTGGTGTGCTTATATTCCTTTCTCTTTCTCTTTTGTGGATTTGCTATAGGTTTTTGCTTTGTGGTTGCCATAAGGTTTACATATAACAACTTATACCTATAATAGTCTATTTTAAGTTGATAACAACTTAAGTTTGATTCCATTCTAGAGTTCAATATTATTACTCTTCTCTCTACACGTTTTATGTTTTTGATGTCACATTTTACATCTGTAACCTCATGCTTTAAAAACAAAATGTGAATTTCCTAGCTCTTGCCTCTGAAAAGAATGGAAATGTATGCTTACCCAGTTGTAACAAGCACTGAGAGTACCTAGATTCTGGTTTCTAAATTCCTTGCCCCAATTTTTAAAAGCTCGTGGCCAAAAGGTTGATTTCACATCAGAGGCAGGCAATATTCAAGGTGAGGCTGAGACCATCCTGTGCTAAAAGTAAAGGAAGGCATCACAGACTACTGAGGTCATACTAAAAGGACACAAGGGCCTTTCACTGGCCAACACCAGGCAAGTCATCAGAGAAAGCAGTGACTACACTTGACTGAAACACCTTTCAGATATAAAAATCCATTTGTTTCTAATGACCCTAAAAAAGAAAGTAAAAATAAATGTTTAAATCACACTTGTTACCATTGCAAGTCATTGTTGTACCAACTCCTTACTCTGAAAATTAATAATTAAAGGGTAAAAGGGAAATAATTAAGTATTTATCTTATCTTTCCTATACAACCTATATTTTGGGGTAACCAAATAGCCCTAGTTGATACAGTGAAAAGCTCTTTTTTTTTTTTTGGCTGCGTCGCGCGACATGCAGGATCTTAGTCCCCGACCAGGGATGGAACCCGTGCTCCCTGCGGTGGAATTGCAGAGTCTTAACCACTGCACCACCAGAAAAGTCCTGAAAAAGCTCTTCTTTACAAAAGAATTCCAGCTAATAAATCTCGAATGAATGTTGGAATATGGAAAATCGGTACTTTGCAAGTTCTTACGAAACAACGACCCAAGCAACCCTCACCAGCAGACTCTAAAGCCATTAGGTGAAGGCCACCAGGAGCCTGGATATTCATGGTGCCCACAGGCCCTTGCTGGTCCAAGGGGGAGCTTGCAGCTGTATGGTGGAGGGACCAGGCTGCCACTGCAAGCATCACCGGTTAGTCCTAGCATCCTTGCGGCCAAACAGCAAGATGCCTTCTGAGCAATGTAACATCTGTGAAGTTCTCCTGCCAAAAATGATGAGCCCGAGTCTAATGGAGCCTTTAGGTCTAAATTCTCATTTACACAGGGCAAGGGAGATGGAGGACAGTTCAACGTCATCACAACAAGCAGAGACATCCTGAATGAGGGACTTTTGACCTGGTTTCTTGAATAAGCCTTGGCATGAAAGAAAAAAAGGGAGGGACTGTTTACAGATTAAAAGAAACGTAGGAGACATAAAAGCAAATGCAGGATGGGGACTTTGTATCATTATTCAAACAAACCAGCTGTGAAATAGAATCTGAGGGACTGTGGGAAATTTAAATGTGGGCTAGCATTGGACAGCATGGAGCTGCCTCCGGTTAGCTGTGGTGGTAGCATAGATACCGTATGAGAAGTCGTTTGTGTCTGTCAAAGATTCATCTAAAATAGAGAGGTGCAATGCCATGATGCGTGTGATTTCCTTTAACACATTTCACATGCACACAAACAATAAAGCAAATGGGTCAAAAGGTCAATAACTGTTTGTTGATGGAGATGAGGGATATTATACCTAGTCCTGTATGTCTGAACATTTTCACGATAGAAAGGATTTAAGACTCCGGGAAGGAAGGGCCCTGTCTCCCACAGCTCTTGGTGGTCCTGGGTAGGCTGGTGAAAGCACAAGGAAGTCTGGGCCCCAGGGGTCTCCCTCGGTTTACAGACAACCAAGTGGGACAGTTTACCAAGAAACTAGGGCTAGGGCTTTTGGGGGTCTTAGAGTTCTCTGTGTGCACTGTGCCACAAACGCTCTCCTTTTACACAATCCAAAGTCTCATGGCCAGAGAGCAAAGGAATGCACCCAGGGCCACCCATGTCCCGCGGCAGCTGCGCTCCCAGCAAGGACAGCAGTGTCGGCCGGCGGCTGGGCGACCTGGCAAACTGGTGTGTGCGGGAGGTCACTCCAAAGACATTTCCCAGGCTTGACCCTTCCAGGCTCGGCGCTGCACTCTACAGTGACACAGCCTGGGATCTCTGGGTCCCTCTTGGCCTTGGGGCCTGTGAGAGGGGAGGGACAGGTCGGAGTCTGAAAGCAACAAGGGGGCATGAAGGCCTCTGTGGATTTCACTTGGAAATTTCGCCTTGGGAAATGATCTTGCAAACACACAGATTCTTTTCTAACGATATTAATGACAATTGTTACAAATCTATGATAGTGAAAAATGGAAAACAATCCAAATTTCCTAAAGGACAGTTTCAAAGGACAGCAGCAATACAGTGTGGTCCCGATTTTTAATTATACTGTATTATATTGATAAGATGGAAGAGAATAAACTGAAACTTCTCAGAATGCATGAGTGATGGATGGTAGAATTGAAGGTGACTTTTGAGCTGTGGGATTTCCCGTATTTACTTTACGGCAGCAGTATTATTTATTTGATACCTGTTGTAGTCCCAGCACCACACCTAGGGCTTTAGGTGCAGACTGTGTGTATTATTGACACTTTGCAGACGAGGAAACTGAAGTGCAAAAACATTGAAGCGACGTAGCTGATGATGGTAGAGCCAGGGTCCCAGACTAGAACACAGAGCCCAGAAGAACTGCAAATTCCAGGCCTTGTTAAAGATGCAGGGCTTCCCTGGTGGCGCAGTGGTTGAGAATCTGCCTGCCAATGCAGGGGACACGGGTTCGAGCCCTGGTCTGGGAAGATCCCACATGCCGCGGAGCAGCTGGGCCCGTGAGCCACAGTTACTGAGCCTGTGCGTCTGGAGCTTGTGCTCCGCAACAAGAGAGGCCGCGATAGTGAGAGGCCCGCGCACCGCGATGAAGAGTGGCCCCCGCTTGCCACAACTAGAGAAAGCCCTCGCACAGAAACGAAGACCCAACACAGCCATAAATAAATAAATAAATACTTTAAAAAAAAAAAAAGATGCAGCTTCCTGGGCCCCAGCCCGCCTTCTGACGGGCTCTGTCTGGTCAGAGCCCAGGAATCTGCATTGACTGGCTCCCGGGTGATAGGGTTCTGCTTAGCATCGAGGTCAGACGGGGCCCTGAATGCCCACCTGGCATGTTTGCAGGGACGTGGCTCCCAGGAGCTGGAAGATCCAGGGCTTGAAACCCACCCACCCCCGAAACTCACCTTGCTGGCTAAGTGCCCGCTCCCTTGCCTTGGTGTCTGTGCATACGAACCTCCCTAGAGACAGCATTCATGCCTGTGGTCTCCCTGACCCTCAGCAGCCTGTTTCACCGACAGGGAGGTGGGGGCCTAGGCTGGGGATGGGCCCAGGAGGGGGCAGGATCTGAACTCAGATCTGTCCACTCAAAGCCCAGTGAGTTCCCAGGAGCAATGGAACCAGGAGCAAAAGGAGCACGGAGACCGAGGGATGACAGTGTCAGAAACAGGCCATGACCCGAAGGGTCGGGTTCCAGAAGGTTCCCTGGAGACCGGATCAGAGCCTGACTCTAAGTTGGGGGATGGGAGGGATAGCTCCCTGCCCTGCTTGGCCTGACGCGCTGACCCAACTTTGCTCCCAGGTGGTCACCCCAGGTCACGCTAGCTCTGCCCTTGGTGGGGGAGGTCCCCTCGGCCAGGCCAGAATGTTTGCTGCCCTTCAGGGGAGGGTGGAGGGGCTGCTTCATGACCCACCCCGAGAATTTCATTGGGCAATAGGAGCGTTTTAGCCCTTCTCATTCAGAGCTGCAGCGTCCCCAGTGCCAGCAGCGGCCGGGCCGTGGACAGACTCTCCGGATGCCGGCTCCAGGTTTCCTGTCCGGAAGGCCGGGCTGACGTCAGGCTGTGTGCAGGCAGGGGCGGGCCCAGAACTGGCGGTGCTGGGAACCTGTCCCCTGAACCCGGGGTGAGCCAAGGGCCTGGGACCACGTGGGTACGCCTGGGAGCCCCCGGCCCACACCTGGTAGTGTCCTGGCAGGTGCAAGGAGAGAAAGCTGACATCAACAATCCCGGGGAAAAGGGAGGCTCTTCCAGCCCCAAACGGCAAGCCGGCCGGACAGGACTGTGAGGGCTCTGGGCTGGTAAGCTGGCCGCTCAGGCACGGCTGGAAGTCCGGTCCGGGGCGGGCACTGCCCCCTCCAGCTCCTGCCCCCGCTCCTTCTCACCTTCCCCCTTTGGCTCCCCTTCCGCATGCTTCCCCTCCTGCCCCTCTTCCTGGGTTTCAAGCCTGTGGGGTAAAAAGTTATAATAAACCTCAAGACTGCCTGCCCACTGCCCAGATGAGCAAGGGGAGCCCCTCCCTCCTCCGGAGGTTCTCCACCTGAGCCCGCCGGAGGCCCCGGCTGGAGAGCCCAGAGGGATCCACCCGCCTCCTCACTCCCACAGGACAGCCTGGCTCAGAGAGAAGCGAGACTGGACCCCAGGCGGCTCTCAGCCCAGGCTCTTGTGCGGGCACCTGGTCTGGGTGGAAGGAGGCTTCTAAGGGTGGGGCCTGCCTGCTTACAGCCCTGCAGGTACCCAGCCCGAGGCGAGCCATCCATCACCACCATGCGCGCTGCCAGCAGGTGATTTTATCCTCCAGGCAGCCCTGGGTCCAGCACAGCCCCTCCAGGCCCCCTTGGGACAGAGGAGGACTGTGGAGGGGCTGGGAGTGGGCTTGGAGGCCCCCCAGGCTCCTGCGGCTCCGTGAAGCATGCGACACCCCACACCGTTTGTAAGGTGCAGGCGCAACGTGTGGAGACCCCGAGGGTGGTCTGAGGCCTCCTGACGCTTTTCAGGGCCCTGGCACGTTCATGTCACAGTCACCTGTCCAGAGCATGGATGGCAGGACCTATCTGAGCCTGGGAACCACCGTCAAGGAAAGCTCTTTGCTCAGATCACGCCGCCGGGTGTGTGGCTGTGGGTGCGTGTGTTTCTGTGGTGTGTGTCTGTGTGTGAGTGGAGGCTGTCTGGTGTGTGAGTGTGTGTGCATCTGTGTGTGTACACCCTTCCTCTCAGTGTGGACAGGGAAGACCTTGGGGCCTCACAGCCCTGCCTGGGCCGAGAGGGCAGGTCTATGTGGACACCGACGGGCCTTGGAGAAACACACCCTGCACACGCATGCACACGCATGCACACGCTTGCACAAGCTTGTCCAGAGCCTGCGGATGGTGGCAACCCATAGGGATGACAATGACCTGAGGCCTTGAGAGCAGCAGGAACGGGGACACTTAAATCCCTGTCACTTGCATCAGGTGGAACTCCTGGCCCCCGCTGGAGGCCGCGCGTTGTGACCCTGGGCCGGGGGAGAGAGCCAGCGCCCAAGAGGCTGCAGTCATCCAGGGACATCGGGGGCCTGCAGACGCTGCCCACAGTCAGGGGCCTCGGTCTCAGGCCAGCCTCAGGTCTGCAGGGCCGGGTAATGGGTCACCGGGGCCCTTCTCTGGGGGCAGGAGGGGCCGCTGGTTAGAGGGGCTCAGAGCCCCAGCATCCGCAGGCTCCAACGGTGCGGTTTGTGGGGCTCCTGGGCCCTGTATACACCTGGCCTTGGCAGACGGAGGCAGAGGGAGCTTGAGCAGCCCACAGGGAGGGCCCCTGTGATCAGAAAGCAGGCTGAGCCATGGGGCTGCCAGCCAGGGAACGCCGGCGGAGACAGGGAGGGACCCTCCCCTGGAGCCTTGGGAGGGAGCCTGGCCCTGCCGACGCCTTGATTTCAGGTTTCTGGCCTCCAGACTGCGAGACAATAGATTTCGGTTGTCCTAAGGGCCCCCCAAAACACCCACACCTGCTTTGTTTGGTTTGGTTTGGGGTGGCTTAGCGAGAGCCACCTGCCCCTGCGGTGCACAATCTTTGCAGGAGGGGTGGCTCTTTTATTAGGGGTGGGGCCTGGGACTCCCACTCTGTGGGGCTGAAGCTCCTAAACACAGTGTAGAACAGCATGGCCCCAACAAGACCAGGGCCAGGGCCAGTCCTTGGGAAGGGGACGTCCAGGATGGAGCCCCCGGCTCAGCTCACGTCCCGGGGCTTCTCCCAGGGCAGCTCCTGGGATCCCACCCTCCTGGGGCCATCCCACTGTCTCTCATGTTTCCACCCAAGACCCATCCCGGCCTGAGTGAGCAGAACGGCCCCAGGCTCCTCCAGCACAGACAAGCTGGAGCCTCGCATGGACCGGGCCCCCTGTTGAGCTGCAGGCCATCTGGGGCTCTCTCGCTGGAGAGGAGCTTAGAGGTCATTCATGGCCTGTGGCTAAAGGGCTCTTCCCTCTGGCCTCCTCCTTCTTGAGTGCCACCCCCTCCGAGCAGTCCTCCCTGACTATCTCACCTAAAGCGGCACCAGTCACTGCTTTCCGTATCACACTCTTGAGCACTCTGCACAGTGCTTGTCCCGGTGGGTAGGGTGGCATAGTGGTCAGGGCATGTGCTCGGGGTCCAGGGCGCCGGCTTTTGAGTCCGGCTCCTGTGTGACCTAGGGAAAGTTGCTTAACTTCTCTGTGCCTCTGGATTATGGTGGCCCCTGCTTCATGGGGCGGTTTAGAGAGCTAAGGAGCTCAGAACAGCGCTGGGAAAAGGAAGTTCAGCAGGCGCCATGACCCCAGGGGCAAAGTCTGCCTCTGCTCTAGACCGCGAACTCATCGAGATTGGGGACGCTGCATCTGGCACCCCGGCCTGAAGCTGCTGCCCTGAAGGAGAATGTGGATGGATGAACGGCCTGGTCTGCTGCTTCCCAGCCCTGCTGCATGTCCGTCCCCCCAGGAGATCCAGAAAACTACCTGGAAATGTAGCCCTCCAGCCCCCGCAGGGTCTCAGGCCTGGGCCCCCAACTCTGTGTTAGCAGTTCCCACCTGACTCCTGTGGACAGACCCACTGCCCACCCCAGGGGCCAGCGTTCCAGGGTCGCTGGCCCAGTGCAAAGCCAGTTGGTGCAGAAGGTGGGCCCGGCCTCTGGCCACATGGGCACGTGCCTGTGCATCCCCATGAAACTGCCGGAATGATGGCGAGGCCAGGAAGGGAGCAGGCACCGCTCAGACAGAGAGCAGGGGGCCCATCCCCCAGCCCTCCTTCCCTCCCACTCAGCTCCAACTGTGCTCTAAACACAACTGCACCACGGGGTCCTCTTGAGCTTTGGGGACTCAGGCCCACCCAGGCTGTGGTGGTACAGTTGGTTTGTATTCTTTTTTTTTTTTTTTAAACATCTTTACTGGAGTATAATTGCTTTACAACGTTGTGTTAGTTGCTGCTGTATAACAAAGTGAATCAGCTATATGTATACATATAACCCCATATCTCCTCCCTCTTGCGTAGTTGGTTTGTATTTGCAGCTCAGAAAATACCAAGAGAAGCCACTGAAAAGGCAGCAAGGTGACGCCCCCGTGCTCCCGGCACCCCCTTCCCTCAGGAAAGGGGGGCAGCATCCGTCTCAGGTTGGTCCCCCAGGGCGGCGGGAAGCCCCACAGCTGACGTGCTGTCTGAATGACCGACGTGTGTCCCCTCGACAGCCAAGTTGGCTGGCTGTGACAGCAAAGCCAGGTCAGCGGAGCCGACCGTTAAAAAGCGGTCCGGAGGCACTTGCCCGCAGCCCTGGGCAGGCGAGCCTGAACTTGGCGACTCAGGCCACTCGCTTCTTAGCAGAGCCCACAGGCCTCCTATCCTCGTTAGCCGGGTGCAGCAGGGACTGGACGTTTAGGGTCTGATGGGCGGGGGCAGACGGGACTGAGTCATGGCAGATAAGAGGTCACGTTCCGAGGAGAAAGTAGGTGACCCGCATTGTCCCCAGGGTCCCCTCCGCTCGGTAGAAGGCGCCAAGGACCCTTCCCACACTAGCCCCTCCCCTTTCCTCCATGGCTTCTGGACGGCCATGGAGCTGGGCAGTGATGCAAGGCCGTGGGGGCTGGGAACGGCATATGGAAAACAACAGAGAGAGCAGTATGGTGCGTGACAGAGGGCCTGCAGGCCTGGCTGTGCACCTCGGGGCCGTGGCTCTGGACGCCTGGACCCAGTATACGGCAGTGAGATGACCGGGGGCTTGGAGAGAGAAAACACACAGGAGGGTCTGTCCTCTACGTGTGTCACCCCAGGCCTCCGAACCACAGAACCCAGAGGTAGAGCCAGGAACGTGGATTTAGAGGCACTGCCCGAGGCTGTGGTTTAAGCCTCCACCTCCAGGGAGCTAATGGGCCACAAGCCCCCATGGCCACACTGAGAACACGCTCCCCAAGGGCTGCCGTCCAGTGTCCGTGGGACACACGTGGGGATGCCAAGGCGGGCCCACTCCTAGGAGACCCAGCACCCCCAAGCTGGCCAAGCACAGATCGAGGCCGCCCTGGGGCCCTCCCTCCCTCTGCCCTGCACTGGGGTCAGACCTGCTCCGCCATCTCAGGCCCTCCCAACTTTCCCCGGAACCCCCTCACTTCCTGTCACACGGGTGTTTCCCCTAACACACCCCACCTTGGTGTCTGCTTCTCCGTTGCCCGGACTAACATCCTCCCAAGCATTTTAGGCCCGGCCAGTCTCAGACCAGAGTCTGCTGGTCCTCTGACGGGGCGATGAGATGGCTGGAAGAGGTCACTGGCTTGGGCAGAAGGAGACCCGGGCTCTAGGCCAGCCCTTCCATTGACCAGCTTTTTGTCTTTGGATAACACTGGACCCATCTCCAGACCTTGTTTTCTGGAGAAAAGGGGGAAGCAGGACCAGATGTTCCCCAAGAACCCTCTGGCGCTCGGCACGGCATAACCTGTGCCCTGGTTTCTGGCCTGGGACCGGGGCTCTGCCTGCAGCACTGAGCACACGTGGAGTCAAGGTCAGGAGCTGCTCCATGTGAGTCCGTGCACCCTCCTCACGCCCGGCTCGTGTGGTCCTCCCCACCCTGCGCCGTCGCCAATGTCTGGAGGGCCTGTTAGGGAAAGGCCCTTTATTTATTTATTTATTTATTTATTTATTTATTTATTTTTGGCTGCGTTGGGTCTTTGTTGCTGCGCGCGGGCTTTCTCTAGTTGCGGTGAGCGGGGGCTACTCTTCGTTGTGGTGCATGGGCTTCTCATTGCAGTGGCTTCTCTTGTCACGGAGCATGGGCTCTAGGCACGTGGGCTTCGGTAGTTGCAGCACACGGGCTCAATAGTTGTGGCACACGGGCTTAGTTGTTCCACGGCATGTGGGACCTTCCCGGACCAGGGATCAGACCCATGTCCCCTGCATTGGCAGGCGGAATCTTAACCACTGTGCCACCAGGGAAGCCCCCTTGTTTGTATTTTTGATTCATGAGAGTCATGAAGATAAGACTAGCTCTGAATCTACTCAAGTGGGGTCAGTGGAATAGAGCCACCACCTCCTGTCTGGTTTCCATGGGTATCAGAAAGAAATGTGCTTTGCTGCAAGTTAGTGGTAGGGAGGAACCTGGAATAACTAAACAAATAAGGTTCTTTTTTTAAAAATCACATTGTGAGAAACCAGAGACAGACAATTGTTATCTGTGGTTCACAGCTCAATGAACCATTGCTGAAGTCTCTGCCATATTCTTGACCTTTACTTCACTAATGCAAGATGGCTGCTGTGGCACCAGCTATCCCATCTGCTTTCTGGTGACAGAGTTAGGGGAGGGTTTATATGTGGGGGACGGAAGAAGGCCTGTATCAGGGAAACCACAGCTTGCCAGGACCTCCTAGTAGACTCTTCTTAGGTCTCACTGGCCAAAAGGTATCAATGGGGGAGCATTGTGAATGAGGAAACCCTTGTGTTCACCCCACCAACACACCAGGTCTCGGCCGTCCTTCTTGGGAGTAACCCTTACCCAGATCTCATGTGAACACAAATCAAGTCTGTGAGGATGAACTTCATAGATTCCAGTGCTGACTCATCTCCAGCCCCCTCATCACCCAGGACATGTGCTGGCCTGGCCCTAGCTGTGGGTCTGGGAAAAGCAGTGGTGGGGGTCTGCCCCCAGCTCTCCTTGCTGGCTGTGTGACTTTGGGCAACTTTTAAGCTCCCTAAGCATTGAGTTCCAACTGTAAGTTTGGGGTAACTAGACCTACAAATAATATTCTACTCCCTTGGTTCCAAGACACCATCACTGTGACATGCGCTGTCACTGTTAAAAACAGACTTTGGGGAAAACTGCGGGTCTGTCTGAGAAGCTTCCCAACTTCAGTAATGTAAAAAGGTGAAGAATATCTGCAAACTCAGGAAAGAGCAGGCCACCAGCAGCAAGTATTGCCTGAGGGAGCCTGGTGCATGCAGGGGTCTGAGGGGTGTGGGTCTCGGCCCTAATGCAGCCACCTGGGCTGGACCCTGCTGCAGCCACTTCCTGGATGGTAATCTCTGTGCCTCAGTTTCTCATCTGTTAAGAGGGGGAGGTTAGCAGTGCCTCATGTCCAGCTGCGAGGGCCAGTGGGCTGACACACACCAGCCCTCAGCCCGGCCCATGGAACGTTCCCATGGTCACCATGTCCCGGGGTAGTGCCCGGGGCTCCCCACATCTTGGCCACTGAACCCTCCCCTCAGTCCTCCCTGGGAAGCGTGCCATGGCCCATCTCAGAGACCAGAAACCTGATCCCTGGGAAGAGTCCTTCTGGGGCCCGGGGCCCTGTGCACATGCACTTTGCAATGACCTTCTCCCCGGGGCCTCCTCTGGTCCCTAAACTAGTGAGGCCGGTGGGTCCTGACTCTGCAGCGGGTGGATACCACGGATGCAACTGATCAAAGTACAGGAGTGTGAATTTAGGCGCCAAGGCTCCACTGAACCCTAGGAACGTTAGAGGATTTGAGCAACTGAGCTGGGACCGTCCCCAGGCGGGGTCAGCCCCGTGACCGTGTCTGCAGATGGCCTGCGGGACAGTTGTCCTGGCCACCCAGACAGGGCCTGGTCCCTCCGTGGTGCCCTGGCCCGCACCCCTGCTGCCTGCGGGCACCTTGCCCTGAGCCCTGGGTGATGGGCTGTCCTCCTCCCCCGTGAACCGGGACGTTTGCCATCCAGCCAGACCCCATTCCAAATGCCCGCTCAGCACCCCCAGCCGACACGTCGTGGACACGGTCACCCCAACGTGTCCTGTTGGCTCTGAACCCACTCGACTCGGTCCCTGCCAGCGCCGTCCCTTCGGTAAGTCCGCCCAAACCCTGAGGGCCGTCTGCCTCCTCGATTCCCCCCCGTCCCCACCGGCAGGAGGCCCCACCTTCTCACCCACGGGGCAGCTGGTCATTCTCACCTGCGCCCCTGCCCTGCTCTGAGGGGCCGTCACCTTCCCCAGGCTGCTGAGGTCGACTCCTGACAGGTCTGCTGTATCACCCTTGCTTCCGGCTGGTCACCTCGCTGTCGGCACAGCAAAGACAGCCTTTCACAGTGGAATCAGGTCTTTCCCCAGCGCCAACCCCATCCCGGCTGCCCTGGCTCTGAGGGCCAAGGCCCAGGGGTGTGCCTGTGCCCCTTCCTCCCTGGCTCCTCCTCCCACCCGCCCACACCCAGCAGGTGCCCCCTTGCTAGTGACCTTGCCTGGGAATCTTCTCCCCGACGACGTCTGCCCGCCCACGCTGCCAGCGTTGAGCCGCCGCGGTCCCTGCGGCTCCTTTGTTTGGCCTGAAAGAGGGAGCCTGGCCAGGGGAATGGACGCTGCTTTTTCCTTCCTTAAGTCCACAGACGCTTTGAACCTGAGCGCCCTTAGTTCACGCTGGCTTGTCCACTGTCCTTGAGCCTTGGGTCTCCACCCTGCAGAGGGGCCTTCACCGGGGCCGTGGACAGACAGACAGAGTGGGGAGAGGACCCACGAGCTCTGCTCCTAAATAGACCAGAGGTGATGACTGCCGGACTTGGAGGGCACTCCTGGAATCGGCTGGCTGCTCTGAATGGGCTGTGATTTACTTTAAAGTGTGCATCTTCAATGTCAAGGCTGCCAATTGTCCAGAGCCAGAGTCACGCTGGGGAGGTGGGCGGGGTGATGGCCAACAACACGTAACCCGACACGGAAGGGGTGTGTGTGTCAGGGTGTCCTGGCGGCCGGTGCGCCTGCCTTGGGGAGCTGTGGCCCACCCCATGGTGGCCGGAGCACCCACACGACAGATTGCTGGAGGGATGGCTGCGGCCGCGGAACAGGTCAGTCTTATTTCTCATCTGCTCTCCAACACAGGCCGGTTCCCAAAGCATCTCTAGTCAGACAGGGAGGTTGCAGAGGTCACTAAGCCTCAGTCGCTCCACCCTCTGGGGCCACTGTCACCACGAGACTTGTCCTGGCAAAACCAGCGCAGGTCAGTTCACACCACCATTGTCACCATTCTCACCTGGGGGAGTCCCTGAGGAGGAGGAAGGGGAACTGGCTGAGCCCTGGAGACAGAGCCCGAGGGAGGAAAGGTCTCGGGGTGCCACGGGCCGGTGGGCCTGACCCGGGGGCTTCATCCAGAGGGGCTCCCTCATCTCTCTATGATGGAGAGAAAGTAGGGGCCCTGCCTGTGGCGGGAAGGAGCCATCAGGCAGCTCAGGCGGTCGGAGGACGCACGGACACCTGGCCTCCCAGAGCTGACACTGACACCCCCTCCTCCGCCCTCCCCCCCACCCGTGATCTCCAGGGTCTGCTTGAGCTCTCCAGACTCTGCTACAGGATGCTCGCACCTGGCAGGTCCCCGTGTCACATCCCACTGTCTGCAGCGACACCCTATCCCTTCCCCACCCACTTGGCCCTTGGGGGCCCGCAGCTCTCAGCGCAACAGCTGGCATCCAGGCTCCGTGATACGCGTCCTCACCCTGGAGAGATCCCAGGACTGTCCTATCTCAGTCACGCTGCCCACTGTCGCATAGCTGACTTTCCCCGCAAACGCTGCCATCCGATCCCCAGGCTGGACCTCTGAGGCCACCGGTCATCGTATTGGCCCAGCGACCCCTTGTCCTGTATGGGGCGGGAAGGTCCAGCCTCAGAGCCGGGCTGGCCTGCGCACGGCCTGCAGAAAGCCCGGCCCCCCCACCCGGTGCCCTGAAACATCTCCAGCCAGGCGACCACACCCAGGGGACACTGCCAAGGGTGGAGGGCCTGTGGGGAGCTGGCACCCACTGACAGCTGCAGCTTCTGGCTGGTCTCCAGGGCTGGCCCCTCGGAGGACAAAAGCCAGGCACTGGGTTGTCCCGAAGTGTGAGAACCCCGCCCTGGGCTCCTGTGCGGGGACCGGGACCTGGAGGCAAAGGCGCAGGGGCAGGCCAGCCCACCGGCCCCTCTCGGCCCAGCCAGCTCCATCCGCCAGCCCAGGCCCTTACACTTGCCGCCACATCTGTGCTCCACCCACCGACCGGAGACGAGGGGCACAGCCGGGAGGGGCCCAGGCAGGCCTGCACGGGTGGGAGGCCCTGAGGCAGAGACCAGAGTGTAGTCAGAGCAGGGGGTGGGAAAGGAGTGCCTGGGCCCCAGCAAGCATCCGCCTGGCCCCGTGGGAAAGAGGGGGCCTCTGGAGCTCGGACCCGGGCCCCACGAGCCAATTCTAAGGGAGGGGCCGCTGTGATGGCTCTTGGGGACATGGAGGCCTGACGACCTCTGTCCTCCGTAAAGGGGATCATCGGGAAGGATGCTCTCACAGCACTGAAGGTGCCTGGGCAAGCTCGGCAGCCTCCGGGACTCACTAAGGGCCCTGGGGTATTTGCAGACACGGCCCTGGGCCTCCGAGGAGTGACAGCTAGGGACACTCCGGAGCCAGCGGCCCCTCTACGCTCCCCCCACCTCACTCCCCCGGATAAGTGCACTCAGGATACAAGGCCAGGATGGCCTCGGCTGGGGGCAGGGCAGGTGAGGAAAGGGGGCCTCGGCTGGGATTGGGGTGCTGGGAGCTCCAGAGGACCCCAGGCTCCCCATCCTCCACGGGGGGTCTCCCACCAACCCCGCTCCCAGCGCCTCTCTCCTCCCGCCGCTGCCACACGCGAGCATAAACTTGCATCTAGTTTTACGAGCTGGAAATTTAACATCAAATCCTTCCTGCTACTTCGATTTCTACATTAGGACCTGGCAGGATGGGCATATTTTTTTTCCCTCTTTTACGCTGGGCTGATTCAAGCGGGCACGTGGCCAGGGAGAGCACTAATGACAGTGAGCCTTTCTCCCTGCCTCGGGAAGACACAGCGTCGTTCTACATCCTTCTCCATCTGGCCAAGCACAGCCCTGAACACTCTGATGGTGAGCCAGGGGGCATGGTCTCCTTGGTTTCCTCTGGAGGCGGAGCTTTCCGGAATTGCATAGAGCAGACACTGAAAACATCACAGGGCTAGCACTCCCCTGACATCTTTTATTGTTTTAATATATAAATTGGTTATTTTAAGAAACGAGCCACAAATCTCATGGTGTGCCCCTTTTATGTGCATGAGCTCTGATTACTTGATATTCTGTAAGTGCCTGAAAAATTATATTTCTAATTCCTCCCAAGGCCCGTCAAGAAAGAGCTTATTAAAACCGCGGGGCCTTCCCCCAGGATTCAGGTGCCGCTGAGGGCGATAAAGATGCGCAGGGCTCCTTGCAAGGATGGGCCTTGCAGCCTTCCGCATTTACAGCTAAACACAATGTGTCCACTAAGGATATCTGTGTGTATTTGCATCGGTGATGTTTGCAGGCCGTGGAGGGCAAGGACCACCTCACCACCCACAATTTCATCATTGCAGGATTGGGTCACATCACCAGGCCCAGAGCAGAAAAAGAACTGCCCCCCTCACCTCCAGCTCTGGTGTGCAGAAACGGGGTAAGGGGGTTTGGGGGGGAGCCCGCAGAACAGGCTGAGCCATCTGGAAACCCCTGGCTGCCGAGGAATGGCTGGGGGCTGTGTCTCTCCCTGCTCCCCATTTCTTGTCACCTCCTGGGGCTGTGTGTCTGCCCTTTATGGCCTTCTCCCAGCTCTGGACAGTGCTTGGCTGTTAAATGTCTCAAGAACGCCAGAGAGTGAAACGTGCTGCTGGGCAAAACGTTCCTTCCATGTGGGATTTATTAGAAAGAGTTCTGAAACCTTACAGAGGGGAGCCAGGCTCATAAAACTGTGAAATTGGAGGAGACTTGAGGAAGGAAAAGGCATTAGAACAGCATGGTAGGTTACCTCAAGGTCAGACGGTAACTGCCGGCCGCTGCTTCCCGATTCCACAGCGGGTGCAACTCAACTTCAGCTCAGCAAACAAATGCTAGGCCAGTGATTCCTGTTGCTTACTAGCTAGCAGTCCACATCTGCAAGGAACAGAAGAAAAGTTGTGACTCGTGCACTTGGGAAGCTTGTGGTGTAGACTTAGCAGAGATGGATTCTGAACAGGTTATTTCGGAACACGAGGGCACTATTATACATCAAGCTCTAGATCAGATCCTTCAGGGAACCAAGAAGTTGGATGAAGAAAAGACTGCAATCTACCCCCAACATCCTTTCCTTCCTTCTCCCTTAGTAATTAGAACCCCAACTTTTAGCTGGATACACTGCATTCAGATAAAAGACTACATTCCCCACACTACATTATGACTAAGTGAGGAATGTCCTCTTGGTTGGAATGCAGAGGAGGTGGCTGCCACTGAAGCAGCCATTTTGGACCACGAGGTGGCATGGTCAGGATGAAGGAGCAACATGGGAAGAAGTCTGAATCCCAACTCTTATCTGAGCACATTGTAAAATTAACCCCCCAATTTAGTTGGGCATATTCCCCATTCTCTTTTGCAGCTAGATGTGGCCATGCACCTAAATTTTGGCCAACAAATTTTAGACAAACGTTGTACGCAACTTCCAGAAAACATCCTTAATGGGAAGGGCCATGCCCTCCACTATGAACTGAATTGTGTCCCCCACAAAATGTATAAGTTGAAGCCCTACCCCCTCAACGTATTCGGAGGTGGGGCCTTTGAGAGATGATTAGGTTTGAATGAAGTCATGAGGGTGGAGCCCCCATGATGGGATTTAGTCTCTCTATAAGAAGAGGAAGAGACACCAGAGCCCTCTCTCTGCCATGTGAGGGCTCAGTGAGAAGACGGCCATCTGCAAGCCAAGAAGAGAGCCCTCACCAGAACCCTACCCGGCGGGCACTCTGATCATGAACTTCCAGCCTCCAGAACTGTGAGAAATAAATGTCAGTTGTTTAAGCCCCTGGTCTGTGGCATTTTGTTACAGCAGGCTGAGCACACTGAGATATCCTCCTTCGTTCCATCCCTGCTGGCTGGGTTGCCCAAGCAGCCATGCTGGTCCTGATGAGAGCCTGCTTATGACGGAGCAGTTACAGAACCAGACGTTGCTCTGTGTGGGCCAGGTCACCCCCCCGACAAGTTACCTTTGATTTGCAATATATTCTGAGACAGAACATACATCTAAAACCTGAACTTGAGTATGGCTTTTGCTTTGGTTTTCCAATGAAAGAAAAACCAATTATTTGCCTGAAAATTCTCACCCCACAAGCTAATACACGTTTTCCTGCTCTCCTCTTCCCCAAATAGGCAATGTTGCCTGAGGTTGCCCCAATAAGTTATCACACACATGGTGGCTTAAAACAACAGAAATTTATTTTCTCACAGTCCTAGAGGCCAGAAGTCTGAAATCAAGGTGAAATCAAGGTGGCAGAGCCGTGCTCCCTCTGGAGGCTCTGTGGGAGGGTCCTCCCTACCTCTTCCAGCTTCTGGGGCTCCAGGCATCCCTTGCTTGCGGCCGCATCCCTCCAGCCTCTGCCTCCGTCCTCGAATGAGCTTCATCTCTTTTCTCTGTCTCTCCCTGTGTGTCTCTTATAAGAACACTTGTCATTGGATTTAGGGCCCATCTGGATAATCCAGGATGGTCTCACATTGAGATTCTTAACTAAATTACATCTGCAAAGACCATTTTCCCAAATAAGGTCACAGGTAAGGAGTCCAGAGATTTGACATGGACATACCTGTTGTGGGGCCTCTTATTGGCCCATCATGAGTAATTGCAAACAGAACACAAATGCCCTTGGAGAAGGCCTTCAAGACCCTGAGAAGTCTCCAGCCAGCACGTGGCAGCCCTGGGAGGCTCCCAGGCTTCTTCCCGCGGCTCGAAGCCCCTTGGCCTGGTGTGCCTGGTGTCACCTGGGGCCACACACCTGGACCCTGCCTCCCTGCCTGGCTGAGTGGGGTCAGCCAGTCACCTGTGCTGGCTTCATGGACTGAAATATATCCTTCTGGCCTTTTCCTCGGCACCCCAACTCCCCTCCTGCTGCCCCCCTCCGACTCCGAGTTCTGCAAAGCTGTTGGAGACTCCGCTGGTCTCAAGTCCTGAGCTCCCTTTTGCCTGGGAGGGGCTCCTGATGGCACCCCTGATGTCCTGGACCCCTCCTACCTGTGTGCTCTCCCACCGTCTGGGGTCCTGTGCCCCCGCTGGCTCTCTTCCCCCAACGCTCGGAAGACTGGCGTGGGCAGCGTTTCTTTTCCAGGGCTCTTCTCATCCTTCCCACTGCTTGGGACCCAGGGGGCAGAGGAGTGGAGGGGATAAGAACCCCAGCTTGACAGGCAGGCCAGCCCTGGATTCCTGACCGCCCCCCGACCCCAGCCAGTGTGAGCAGACCTCGAGCACGAGGGAAGGGTCCCCTGATGAGGGAAAGCTTTCTCCCTGCGCCCTCCCCATGGCCAGCACCGCCCAGCCCTGTCCCCCCAGCCTCCCTGCGGCAGCCTCATAACCTTCGCCAGCAGTGCCCCCTGCAGTTGTGTAAGGGGACGCTTCTCACCAAGGCCGCTGTAAAGCCTCTCCCTCTCTCCCTGGCCCCATGCCCCCTCCGATCCTCCTCCTCCTGGCTGCCAGCCCAAGGTGCCTCTGACAGCCACTCGGGATCACCCTGGGGACCACCGCTCAGGAGCCCCGCTTGAGGTCCAGCCCTCTGGTGGAGTATTCTCCTGTCCCTGGGGTCACACGACCTTCTTGTCCCAGGCTGCAGCCATCCCACCCGGCCTGTCACTTCTGGAAGCCACTCCCTGGCACCCTCGCTGTGCCCTGTGCACCTGCCACCTGCATGCCTTCATTCCCACCCCCTTACCTGAGCTCCTAGGGCCTGTCCCTCCACTTTGCGACCAACCAGGTACCTCAGAAATCTCCCTGCCTCCTGCATCGTGTCCCTGCAACAAGCAGGACCCCACCCAGGTGGAAACGCTTCCAGGGGAGCTCCTGCAGGGGAAGCTCCAGGCGTCAGCAGCGGAGGTGATATCACCCCAGGGGTGCAAGGCAGGACACCCAAGCCCACCCTGACCGCCCACCCTCCGACCTCCCACAGTCCTCCCAGCAGCCGATTGCCACGGGGAGTCGCCCTGCTCGGGGCCCTGGGTGACTGGCCGGAGGAAGAGACCCCTGGAGATGAACCACAGAGCCGGCGAATGAAGACAGGCCAAGGGCACCGCCCAGATTCCCCTGGAGAAGGCGAGGGGGAGGAAGGAAGCCGCCCTCCATCAGCAGCTCCTGGCTTTCCAGGGGGCAAAGTCAGGGGTTCCTGTGTTGGCTGTTGCCGGGTGACGCGCACACGGCCTTAGCCACGGCTGGGAGCAGAGCCTCCCGCCCGCCCTGAGACAGGCCCCCACCGCTGTGTGCTCTGGGAGATGCTGCCTTCCCCCGGCCCGCCCCGGCCCGCTGCCCCTTTGCTGGGCCAGGACTGGGAGAGGCTGAGGAAAACCTGCACTGCTTTGGAGGGAGCTGCAAACCACAACCTCAGGCTCCCTGATCGCTACCTGGGCGGCCTCTCCCAGACAGCCCGGGGGGGCCACGGCCCACGGCAGGCCTGCTCCAGGGACTCCCTTTAGGGCAGCGGTCCCCAACCTTTTTGGCACCAGGGACCGGTTTCGCGGAAGACAGTTTTCCCACTGATGTGGGGTGGCGGATGGTCCGGGTGGTGATGTCAGTGACGGGGAGCGATGGGGAGAGGCAGATAGACGAAGCTTCGCTCGCCTGCCCGCCGCTCACCTCCTGCTGTGCGGCCCGGTTCCTAACAGGCCGCGGACCGGTACCAGTCCTTGGCCCGGGGGGTTGGGGACCCCTGCTTTAGGGTAAGTCAGGAGTAGCTTGCGCAGCGCGCTGTCACGCATCCGCACCCTGCGTGGACGGCTCCTGCCGCCATTGGGATCAGCCCCATTGCTATCCCTGTTAGTACCAGACCACCCTCCGGGTCAGCCCAGTAACCATTACTACCGGTACCCAGCCCTACTGGTCAGGGCCGACCTGCCAGCTGGTCTGTAATCCTTGAGCAGGAAGGGGCACCTGCCGCTAGATGAGCAGGGCCCGGACTGGCCAGAGGACCCGGGACAGCGACACAGTGACGCGTACCTCCCTAGTGTCAGCCCCCCGCAACCAGGTAAGAGCCCCCCATCTTCCCCCTTCAGGAAGAAGGGAAGAGAAGCACAGCTGGTGGGGAGCAGACCTCAGAGTCAGAGAGGGATGAGGACGCAGAAGGGACCACGCGGGCAAAGGGTCTTGGCTGGTTTCCCGCGTGGTGGCCCCCTTCCTCGGGCCGCGTGCTGAGTGCGTCCCTGAGAGACGACCAGCCACCAGAGTGGACGCAGGTGGTCTCCCCTGGGAGGGTCCCCAGAAGGGGCACATCCTCACACACTCCCAGGAGACGGTGGTTCCTCCGAAGGGCTTGTCTTACAGGCGCGCTGGCTCTCCCCTGATGTCTGTGGAAGGAAAATCAAAATGGAGTCAGTGTTGCTCAGAGAGCCTCTGAAACAGAGCCAGGAGGCCACTGAGGACGGACCTTACGCTCTTCTCAGCCCAGAAGGAATCTGACCCTGTGACCATGTCCTGTCCTGACGAAGGCATCCAGGACACCTGCCGGAAACTCAAGATGCCTGTGGGACCCTGACCCTAAAACAACTCGTGACAGCCATCCCTTAAGGACAAATATCTCCTTTCTTGCGTCAGAGCTCAGCGTCGTGGCTTTCGCCTTTATTATGAAGCCCCTGACTCTCTTCCCCAGACAGCTCTGTGCCTCCGGGATTGTAATTCTTAGGACCCCAAGTAAAGCTCTTCTGCTCTTCGCATCCTCCATACTGATTACTGGTTGGCATGCCTTTAACACCTGCCCTGATGCTCGTGTGTCTGTCTCAGTACAGGTCAGGGTTTCTCCACGCAGCCCTATGAACATTCGGGGCCAGAACATCCTCTGTGTGGGGCATCCTTGCGCTGGAGGATACTGCGGACCCTCCCCGGCCTCCACCACGAGATGCTAATAGCACCTCCCCACGCTGGCATGACCAAAATGTCTGCAGACGTGGCCACGTGCCCCCCAAGGAGAACCTCTGACACAGAGCGTCCTGGCTGGGGAGAAAGGTGCAAGCCTCCCGGTGCCCTTCCAGCCCCGAAGTTGCGGGTTCTGGGCCACAGGGAGGACTCTGGAGGCGCTGGGTGGAAGTGGGCGGGGCTGGCCAGGAGCCTGGCTTCGTCCTCAGGGCAAATGAGGAGCGGAAGGAGATGAGGAGAGGGCGCCGGGACTCCCTCTGAAGGGAGAAGTGATTTGAATAACATTTGCACAGAAGAGTTTGCATTTCAACAAACCAAGCTTTTGGGACAAGCAAACTCTTGGGGCCTCAGGGGTGAAAGAAACCCTTTGGGAGGCAAAGCCCTGAGTGGGGAGGAGTTTGGCCCAGACCAGAAAAGGACCAGACTGTTCCTGGAACCACCTGGGGAGGGAGGAGGGTGCGTGCCCCACCTGTTCATCCCTGTCCTCCCATCTGGGAGCATCGGGGTGTGTGTGTGTGTGTGTGTGTGTGTGTGTGTGGCGTGTATGTATGGTGTATATGCATGTGTGTGGCGTGTGTGTGTGGTGTATATGCATGTGTGTGTGTGGCATGTATGTATGGTGTATATGCATGTGTGTGGCGTGTGTGTGGGGTATATATGCATGTGTGTGTGTGGCATGTATGTATAGTGTATATGCGTGTGTGTGTGGCATGTATGTATGGTGTATATGCATGTGTGTGTGTGTGGTGTGTATGTATGGTGTATATGCGTGTGTGTGTGTGTGTGTGGTGTGTGTGTAGGTGTGTGTGGTGTGTGTTTGGAGCTGGAGCTCAGCTAAAACAAGAGATGAGTAAGTCAATATAAAATGGAAAAGTGTTTGAATTAATGAATATTCGTATTGTTAAAAACAAGAGATTTAACTAAAACACGTACATTTGAAAAGAGGTGGCCCGCCACACTGCGATGTGAGGGCAGCGCCCCAGCAGAGGAGGCAGCCTGCATGCGCCAGCTGTCCTCGGGGCTCGCGGCCTGTCCTGAGCCTCAGTGATACCGCCGCCTCTCCTCCATCAGGAGAAGCCAGGACGGCCCGGAGGATTCCGCACAGACCTCCTCAACACCAGAGGCATTTTTAGCTACTGATATTGATAATAGGTAATTCTAAGACACGACATGAAATCCCAAAGAGAATGCCTTTATCTTTCCTCAGTTTCCAACCGTAGTGGGTGGAATCGTGGCCCCCAAAAGATAGGTCCACTCAGAACCTATAAATGTGACCTCATCGGAAAAAGGGTCTTTGCAGATGTCTGGATGAGGTCATTCTGGGTTAGGGTGGGCCCTAAATCCTGTAAAGTGTCCTTAGAGGAGCAGATAAGGGAAAAGACACACAGGGAGGAGGTCACGTGGAGACGGAGGCAGAGGTTGGAGGGATGCGGCCATAAGCCAAGGGTGTCTGGCGCCACCAGGGGCTGCAAGAGGCGAACAAGTATCCTCCCCTAGAGCCCGGAGCGGGTGTGGCCCTGCTGACACCTTGGTTTTTGGGCTCTGGCATCCAGAACCATGAGACAATAAATGTCTCTTTAGTCACCCAGTTTGTGACACTTTGTTCCGGTGGCCCCAGGACACCTGCACACCAACCGTCTCCAGAGCTGCTGCTCCTGCGGTGTTCTGTGTGTCCCCAGGAGCACGCCACATGCCCCTCGGGGTTCCATGTGTCCCCCAGTCCCTGTTCTGCACCTCGCTTTTTGCATTTGGCAGGTAATAAGGGGATGCATTGTCTATACGGAATTTTAAAACAATAGTAAAACCAACTATTACTACCACGTGCTGTCAACTCTGAATCATCCGTGAAAGAATGCACCCCCTCCTGAGAGGACCCCCTGTTGGCACACCACCGTTGGGACATCATGGGAGCTCACCCTCCTCCATAAGCCAACACAAACCCCGAACCTCTGCCAGGGACCAGGGCCTGGTCTTAGAGCTGGGTTAGTATGCATTTACACCGTCTTCAAATCGTATAATTTATCCCCCCAGAATGAGAAAATAGAGGACAAGAATTTTTGTCATATTAGTTGTGAGACATTATTATAAAAGTATTAGGGAAACTTCCAAAGAAACCCCAAACCTTCAAAAAAATTAAGCATGACAGTTCCTCATAAAATTAAGCATACAGGGGGCTTCCCCGGTGGCGCAGTGGTTGAGAATCTGCCTGCTAATGCAGGGAACACGGGTTCGAGCCCTGGTCTGGGAAGATCCCACATGCCGCGGTGCGGCTAGGCCCGTGAGCCACAACTACTGAGCCTGCGCGTCTGGAGCCTGTGCTCCGCAGCGAAAGGCCACGATAGTGAGGCCTGCGCACCGCGATGAAGAGTGGCCCCCACTTGCCGCAGCTGGAGGAAGCCCTCGCACAGAAACGAAGACCCAACACAGCCAAAGATAAATAAATAAATAAATAAATAATAATTAAAAAAAAAAAAAAAAAAAAAAATTAAGCATACAACTACCATATTATCCAGCAATTCCATTTACCGGTATAGACCCAAAAGAATTGAAAGCAGGAACTCAAACCCGTATTTGTACATCTGTGTTCGTGTCAGCATTATTCACAATAGCCAAAGGGTAGAAGCAGATGAATGAATATGACAAATTGTGGTCCATCCATACAATAGAATATTACTCAACCTGGAAAAGGGAGGAGATTGACACCTGCTACGACGTGAGTGAACCTTGAGGACATAGCACTTGGTGACATAAGCCAGACACAGAAGGACAAACACTGTGTGATTCCACTTATATGAGGTCCCTGGAGGAATCAGATTCATAGAGACAGAAAGCAGGACGGTGGGGGCCAGGGGCTGGGGGAGGGGATGGGGAGTGAGCGCTTCATGGGGACAGAGTTTCAGTTTGGGAAGATGGAAAGTTCTGGAGATGGACGGTGGTGATGGCTGCACAACAAGGTGAATGAACTTAATGCCACTGAGCTGTGCACTTAAAAATTGTTCAGATGATACATTTTATGTTGTGTATTTTACTACAATTAAACAAACAGTCCTCTGACTTTTTAAAAAGGAAACAGAAAAGTTGTTGTTAGAAACAAATTTTTAATTAAGAGGCAAGAAGACGTCGGCAAGGTAAGAGCCGGGGCTGTCGGGATCGGCTGCCAGAGCGTCGCCGTGTCTGTGACGGGGACAACTGGACACGCGGTGTCTGAGACGCGGACTACAACCTGGCCGGCCACCCCCCTCCCCGCACACACCCTCCGCTGGAACCCGACCAGAGAAGCTTGCAAGGAGCCTCCCAGCTTCCCGCACCTGGTTCTGTGTGGCCCGTCGTGTTCCTAGCAGATCTTTCTTCCACTGGCGGGACGCTAAGCTGACCTCTTTCTGGACCTTTCCACCAACACCATCTTATCAGAATCTTCACCTTTGGCCTTGTCTTATAAATGCACGCGCTCTGGGGTTACTCTGCCCTGAGAAACCCTGAGAAACGGGGTGCTTTCTGCTCGGGGTGAGGATCCTCATCAAGAAGAGGGGTGGCCACCCTGGAGAATGTCCTTCCAGGCTGGCGGGTCCCCGGACAGTCCCCAGAAGGGCCCAGGAGCCGTTGGGCAGCCCCACGGAGGCCTGAGCTCCCACCTGCAGCAACAGGCCGGTCTCATTCCCAAAGGGTGGGGCTGGATCAGAAAGAAATCAGCACAGAGCCTCCACGTGCAGCACACAAGGTCCTACTCGCGTTTACGCACACGTCGCCTCCCCACACTCAGGAAGCGAGGTGGATGGTCACGGTGCAGAGGAGCCCCACGCCCAGCTGTCTGAAGAACTCAGACACTAGAACAAGCAATGCCTCCGTTCCCAGTCCTGCCCACTTAACCGCGCTCTTCGTTTCATAAACAGAGTCCCTGAAACAGCTCTTTCCCAGCCCAGGCATGGGGAGAGGAAAGCCGGGGCAGACTAAACATTTACGGAGCCTGTAAGATCACTCGGCGCTGACACGCTGTGGAAGAGAATCTGGCATGTGAGGTGCGAAAAACCCAAGATGGGTATTTCCTTTGCAGAGTTTTCTTACATCGGGAAGGTAAGAGGGTCTGTAGGTGCTTCGGGTGATCACACCAGGAACAGCTTCCTATGTCACTGGGCTGAATTCCAAAGCGCATCTTAAAAATGTCATTTAGACATTGCAAACAATACATCGGAGGTGGAAATGAAGACGCGTGGGCGTTCCGAAATCTGCAGCCTGTTCCTCTCATCTCCTGATGCCAGCGTGCGTGAGGCTGTGCGTCTCCATCATGCCGTCACCGGTGGCCAAGGTGAAGTGGCGGTGGGGAGGGACGAGAGCTCTCAGCTGTGTGCCGGAGACTTGCAGGCGCATTCTGAACGCACTTAACTGTTTCACGGCTGCTGTCCTCCCTCGGGTCAATATACACACACTGACACGTGGACAGACGATTGGCCAGCCCCTGGACCTGTGTTAATTACTGCTGCACCCCATCTGCCTTATTAGCCTTCAGTCACCAGCCCGCAGCAGGCGGACCCCAGTCTCCACGCCAACAGGCGACCCCCTGTACGGTCAAGCTCGACATCCAGCCAAGCCTGCTCTGTTCAAAGGAGGGTTCCCATGAGGGCCTCTCCCCACAGCTGCCCGGCGGCCACTGTGAAGCTCACCCCCCGCGCAGGAGCCTCTGGGTTTCCGGGCCCGAGGGCAGGGCTCCCCCATCAGTCAGGCGGAGGACTCCACCTCCCGGTCCCTCCTGCTCCGGAAACACCAGGGGCCCCCCCTTCCTGCAGTGAGCAATGATCCTCCCAGGGCCACTGCCCACTGCTTCCTCTGAAGGAGGCTCCATCTGTCCTGGGGGCTGGGGAGCAGACGGAGAAACGCTTCTCCCTCAGGGACGTCCCCCTCCCCTGCTGTCCTCGCCTCTCTTCCGCCAGCCCCGCCCCAGCTGCCCAAGGCCTGGGATGCCAGCGCGTCCGTGCAGCGGGGAACCTCTGCCCCTGTGCCCACGTGGGCCCTGGGGAAGCAGCTGGTGCCGCCCCTCTGCAGTCTGGCTGGTGCAGCTCTGGGCCTCACATGTGGAGGTGGAAAACAGGCCCACCGTGGGGGCCCCCCAGTCGGCCGTGGCTGGATGGGCAAGAGAGGCCCGAGGGGCTGGTGGAGGGAGCAGCTGTCCCGCGGGCCTGTTAGAAGCTGGGTCTCATTAATCGGGGACACCACACCCCTCCTTACCTTCCTCCAAAAATAAGACAGAAAGGGCTGACTCTGAGGCAGGGGGACTTCCCGTGCCAGCTGTGTCAACGCGCAGGGGCTGCCAGCTCCGGGCTGTGGCTGGACCGTGGCTGGACGCCCTTCCCTTTTCTGGGGCAGGGCCATTTGCATTCCCGGTACAGCCTGTTCGGTTTCTGTCCCGCCCGGTCCTGGCTCAGGAGCGTTCTGGAGGGTGTGACAGCGAGGTCTGGGAGCCAGCTCAGGAGGACATCAGGGCGCCGGGTGGGGAATGGGGTCCACCCCCCTGGGCTCAGCAAACGCCCAGTCCCCTCCTGGCTGGGAGTCAGTTTCCTGCGCAGCCTCGATTCCAGGTCAGCTGGGATGCGGCACGTGGTCCTGCAGCCCGGTGGCCACACGGTTTTATCAGTGATGATCACACGCGTCTACGAGGCGCCTCCCTTGCACCAGCATCTCACGCGCTGCTCCATATGCGTCCGCTGAAGTTCTAGCCGCGCTGGGAATCGGGCATCTTCGCGTCCACATTAAAGATGAGGAAGCACTTTGCGTGTGACCCACCTGGGAGCCTCTCACACCCGCCCTAGTTTCCCAAGGGAGCGTTTGCAGGGAGATGTCCCTACTGGGTGGTGCTGGAGCTGGTGTCTGCAGTGGGGCGCGCCCAGGGCCCCGGCTTCCTGGGGCTCGGAGGTCCTTCTGGTAGACCAGGCTGCTGGCGATGGAGAGGCAACGCCACGCTTGGGTGCCCCGCCGAGCCTGCCTTCAGGGGGCTGGTGGGAGGAAGGAGGGAGGCACCCTCAGAGCCCCACCCCCTGCGTCAGACAATGCGGTGCCCCCCGGGGAGTGGGCTCGCACCCTTCCCTGGCGTCCATCAGTCCGTCCCTCACTGCATGAACTGATGAGAATGTGCTCAGGACACGTGGCCAGCTGCCTGCAGGGACCTGCTTCCACCCTCCCTGTTGGGGGCCGGGATGGGGTCCCTCGGTGAATCGGCAGTGCACTGGCGACAGAGCCCCCAGGGCAGACAGAGCTGACCCTGCCCACGCTCGTGCGGGCCGTGCTTGTCCATCAGTCGGTGGAGGGATGACCATAGGTGCCTGGGCTGTGCCTGCCCCGTATTCCCCTGCGGGGCCTCTTCTTCCTCTTCTGCAAGAGAAGTCCTAACTCTGTCAGCCAGGCCACGCCGCAGGGCTTCCGAAGTCCCAGTTGGCGTTCCCCCATCTGCCTGGTGCCAGGTCTGTGCCACTGCATTCTGATGGTTTCCCCGGACACTCCTTGTGGCCCCCGCCGGCTGGACAGGGACCGGGCGCCCCTGGCCGGGCTTGGGAGTCAGCACCCTCCTTGCCAAGGCTGCCCCGTGCGGTGCCTTGGCTTGGCCTGTTCCTCTCAGGCCTGTGGAGCCTCGGGAAGCCCGTGCAGTGGACATTCCTCAGTGCCCACGTGACACAAACACTGCCCGTGTCCTCACAAAGGCACAGAAATGGGCAGCCCCGGGGACCCTCGGATTAGCCATGCAGCATGGGGCCAGAACGACTGTATCGATATCCCCAGGGTGAAAACAGCTGGCACAGTCCACGTCTGGTGACCGGCAGCAAGGACTGAGCCACAGGCCACATCCCCAGGGCCCACCTTCTGCGTTCCCCCCCCAGACCGGCTCTTTAAAGGGAGGGGATCACTTTGCCATCTCTTGTGGGTTGCACTGTGTGTCCCCCAAAAGATACGTCCACGTCCTAACTCTGCACCCTGGCTGTCCACGTCCTAACCTCTGTACCGTGACTGTAACCTTCTGTGGAAATGGGTCTTTGCAGGTGTAATTAGTTAAGATGAGGTCAGACTGGGGTCAGGTGGGTTCTTGTCGGAAGAGAAGAGACAGACACACAGGAGAAAACAGGCCTGCCGTGGCCGAGGCTGTGCTGGGAGTGATGTGCCCACAAGCCGGGAAGACGAGGATTCCAGCAATACCCGACGCTGAGGGACGTGGAACAGATTGTCCCCTAGACATTTAGGAGGGAGCACAGTTCTCTGACGCCTTGATTTTGGACTTCTGGCCTCTAAAACTGTGATAGAAAACGTTTCTGTTGCTTTAAGCAACCCCATCTGTTGTCATTTGTTTCTGCAGCCACAGGACGCTAATGGGCCATCATTCATGTCCAGTCCTGACCCTGGGTGGCCCTGGAGGAGGCCTCGGGAAGGACCAGGACTTCTGTTCTCCCTCCCCTCCCCCACAGCCTCTCCCACTCTTCCCCAGGGGTCAAGTCCTCCACCATGCATCAGCCACTCATCCCTTACTGAGCCCCTGCCCTCCTGGGGGCACAGACATGACCCGCGCCCCACTCCCCCCAGCCTCCTCTTGGAGCTCAGACCTGCACGAGGCGGACAAAGGCCGCAGAGCCTATAACAATGGGCTCCGATGGAGGCCGGGCCTGGGAGGGCCAGGCCTGGGCTTGGAGCAGCTCTGTCCCAAATGCCCTCCCCATCCCATCTCTGCCGGGAGAGCTCACCACGGAGACTCTTTGAGGGTCACTGCCCGGCTGGACCTCCCTTTGCTCCCGGACGCTGACCTGCCCCAGGAACTTCTGTTCTCTCACCCCGACCCGGTGCCCCGGGGCGTCCAGGGGGCAGCGAGTGACTGAGCAGACCGTGTGGCGGCCCAGGCGGGCGTCAGAGGTGGCGGCAAGCTTACGGACACGCGGGAGGGCCACCTTCCCTCCCCCCCACCCAGAGGGACATAGTGTGGGGGAAACATCACCCGCCCTGCCCTCCCCCCATGTCTGTGATGAGCTTCTCCCTCTTCTGTCGGCTCAGCTCTGGGATCCCAGCTGAGGTCACAGACGTCCACACGGTCACTTGGGACCCAGAGTAAAATCGTGCATCTCAAGGAGGTCAGAGGAAACACCGGAGGCACCGGTTCTCAGGAAGGACCCGCAAAGCTGCAGAGCCACGTGGCCAGCCCTGCGCAGCCACGGAGGAGGCCACGGCCAGCCGGCCGCTGCAGAGTGAGCTCCGGTGCTGCCCGGATTCGTGCTGAAATGGATGTTGGATTCTTGTCTTGTGAAGGGAGGCGGGGACTGTGCTTTGTAAGAGTCTCCCCCACCCCGCCACGGCACGGAAAGGGGACAGGACTCCCCGGGAGGGAAAGGACGGGCCGTGCCGGGAGGAGCCCCGAGAGCTGGACAGCAGCCGTGGCCGAGGACCGCCGCGGGCCCCTGCCTGCCTGCGTCACTGCTGCAGGGATGGGGGAGGAGATTTCGGCACAGGCAGTGGGGGGAAAGGCGGGGAAGGCACGCTCTTCTCTCTCTTGCCTGGGGACAGTCGTCTCCCGGCTGGGGCGTGCAAGGGCGCTGTGTAGAGAAAAGTGTCGGAGTTCCCCCAGGACAGCCCCAGGGACCCCCTTCCCGGGGCGGGCCCCTCCCCCTCCCCCTCCCCCTCCCCCTCCCCCCCCTCCCCCACATGTGCCGGGACACCCACTCACGCTGCAGAGGAGGTCGGGTCCCCTCTGCACACACAGGCCGCATGGGATCTGCCCCTCCCCACCGCCCAGCCCCAGCCTCTCCCCCTCGCTCACGCCCCTGCACCCCGGCAGACCCAGTCTTGCCCAGCTGGGCACCCGCCCTGCCCTCTGCCCTGAGGGGGCCCCAGAGCACCTCTGCATTCCATCTTGCAGATGTCCCCCGCCCCGGGGCCTTCCTGGCCACCCAGCTGAAGTGCTGCCCTCCCACCCCCCCCTCGCCTCTCGCTGTCCACACCCTGCACTCACCCTCCCCTTCGTGATTTTTTTTAACGTCTTTATTGGAGTATAATTGCTTTACAGTGGTGTGTTAGTTTCTGCTTTATAACAAAGTGAATCAGTTATACATATACATATATCCCCATATCTCTTCCCTCTTGCGTCTCCCTCCCTCCCACGCTCCCTCTCCCACCCCTCTAGGTGGTCACAAAGCACCGAGCTGATCTCCCTGTGCTATGCTGCTGCTTCCCACTAGCTATCTATTTTGCATTTGGTAGTGTGTATATGTCCATGCCACTCTCTCACTTCATCCCAGCTTACCCTTGCCCCTCCCCGTGTCCTCAAGTCCGTTCTCTACATCTGCGTCTTTATTCCTGTCCTGCCCCTAGGTTCTTCAGAACCGTTTTTTGTTTTTATTTAAGATTCCATATAGCTTTTGCACAGCAAAGGAAAACATAAAACAAGACGAAAAGGCAACCCTCAGAATGGGAGAAAATATTTGCAAATGAAGCAACTGACAAAGGATTAATCTCCAAAATTTACAAGCAGCTCATGCAGCTCAAATACCCCTTCGTGATTTGGCATTTGTGCATCTCCCTCACTGGGATCTAACCCCTGAGGTGGGGGCGGGGCACAGGGTTGGCCTCCATCCAAATTCTTTGAACAGACGAATGAGTGGCTCAGCCTCCGTTTAGATATTGCTGGTCCCAGGGAGCACATCCGGGTGGCGGGCAGTGGCCGCGAAACCTCTCCCCGCTAGCCCAGCCCCGTCTCGGAGCTTGTGACACGGCATCTCAGCACAGGACACGGTCTCGGTCACCCCATGGGCCCCTCCAGGCCTGGAAAGGGTGAGGAGCCGACGGCTTTGGCCCAGTGTGAGGATCCCTGCGAACACCCACGGCTCTGCTCCCGGGAAGTGCACCCACCAGCAGGGTGGGGCCAGAGGGACCCCAGGGGGACCGCAGCCCTGGGGAGCGCCCTCGGCAAGGGTGTGGCGAGTCGTGGTCAGTGTCGGTGACCACGGGGCCACCTGGACGGCCGAGAGACGACGCCTCATGGAAGAGGCCTGGACAAGAGGACACGCTCAGGGCAGCGGCCGAGTGGCATCGGGAGGAGCCCCGGGAGAGCCAGGTGAGACTCCGGGGCTCCCACACCTGTGACGCCTGCCGTTCCCACCGCTGCCAAACCAGGGCGGCCTGGGGGACCCCGGCCACCAGACAAATAACGAAATGCAAACGTTTCTGAGAATGTGTTTTCCAGCTCCCTGGAGACAGATGCTCAGTTACGGCAATAAGCCAGTTACAAATCCTGCTATGGTTCCCCGGACGCTGCTGCAGGATAAAGCCATCGTCCCAGCGAGGCTGTCCACGCCCTGGAAGCCCTCCAGCCTGCTTTGTTTTCAACTCTCCGTGATTCAGACTGTCACTACTTCTGACCTGCCTTTCCTCCCAGGAGCCCAAATCGATGGTGGTCACTCACCATCCAGGAACAGGCCTCGCGACCTGGCCTCTCTGCTGGAATTTATACCAGTGACCTTGGTTATACGTCACCCCTTAATTTTTCATTGCTTATCTTTCCCAATTCTTCAGAAAGCCCCCCAGCAGGAATGCAGTCCTATTAGGGATGTTGTTAACCACTTTTTCAGAGTCTTCTTGTTTTAATTTGCTGAAAGGAGAGCAGCCCCTGCTTGCGACTTCCAATTGAGGTTTGGACAGGTCTCTTCAGGGGCCAGGCTGGTCCTCTTTTCCTGCTGTGATTTTCCTTCGACCTTTTAGCGGCAGCGTGTGATGGGGACAGGGCAAGACCTGTGAGCAGGCAGGCACAGGGACCAGAGTGCCATCCTCCCCTCCTCCTGGTCCTCCTGGGCAGTGGCAGGGCTCCCAGGGCGGGAGCAGGGCTCACACATACTCGGTGTGGGCCCACAGACGAGCCTTCCCCTCACTGCGCCCGGGAGAGGGACCCCTGCTCCACTCAGCAGCTGATGGACAGAGAAAGCCTGTGGCTTCTCTGGGAGCCCCGGGCCAGGGGAGCTAAGTGATCAGTCCACTCGGACATCAAAGCCTCACGGAGGCAACAGCTTCTGTGCCAAAGCTTTGCACGTATCAGCCTGTGTGATGCTCTCAACGCCCTCTGAGGTAGGACATATCAGAACCCCCGTTTACAGAATAGGAAACTGAGCACTGATGCATGAGCAGCTTTCCGACCGAAGGCTGAGTCTGCAGGTCCCTGTTCAATAACCACTGCCCGGTGATACGACTCTCGCCTTATCATTGACACATCCCTTTGCAATGTTATTCAAAACGGATTTCCTGGGACTTCCCTGGTGCTCTAGTGGTTAAGACTCCGTGCTTCCAATGCAGGGGGTTTGGGTTCGATCCTGGTCAGGGAACTAAGACCCCGCATGCCGCGGGGCGCGGCCAAAAAATAAACGTATGTCCTGTTGGACATTGACAGCGCTCGGACTCACCCCCAAGAGTCAAGGGAAGGGCAGACATTCTGATGTGAAGTATGTGTTGGGCCTGCCCAGGCGTCTAATGCCCAAGGGTGCAGGGATACCCAGGCAGGCCGCTCTGCGTTCCCCCAGGGGTCCCTCCAGCAGCCCCCAGGGCTCCCAGCCTGGTGTCTGGGACTCTCCTCCCCCAACAATAGTATCGAAAGAAACCACCAGGAGAGTCTCAGAATTCTCTAAGTGGAATTCTCACTTGCTCGGGGGTGTGTGAGAGTCAGGGGTGATGGACGGTTGGCAAAATCATAAAGAGCTTGAGCTCCACAAACTTGGTCCATCCCAGCGTTTCCCAGACTGACCAGCCTGTGGAACACCCGGAACAGCTCAGGAAACAGCAGGTGTGCAAATTACAGTGAACGACCCAAAAATTAGAGTCGACAACCCAAAACCATGATCAAAATATTGCTGCAGGAAATGGTCAAAGCTGGATTAAATACAATAGCGGGTATTTAATTTTAGGATTAGGAAAGGCAGAGACACACAGGCCTGCACACACAGGCACACACACATCCTGCTCTCCTGGCTCTCGGACGCCTGGTCTGAGACACAGAAACTGGGCAGCTTGTGTCATCACTGTGGAGACAGTGTGTTCTCAGGGGCCCCATGGCCGGCAGGTGAAGGGCGGGAAGGCCCTGGGCGGGCTCCAGGCATCTGCCGAGGGGCACCAAGGAGAGGCTCCCAGCTGCCAGAGGAGGGGCCCAGAGAGCCCGGTGCCCCCGGTGGGGCCGACAGAGCCGCTCCAGCAGGTGCGCGGGGGCGGAGAGCAAGCTCCAACCACACGGGGCGGGCCCGCCGCGTCTGCAGGGGTGAGTGGGCCCTGGCAGGTGGCCTGAAAGGGGGAAGCGATGGCATCAAGGGGCATTCATGCCCCCTGACCCGCGGGAGCGGCCGAGGGCGTGCTGCCCTCCCCAGCTCTGGGGCCACGTGCCAGCTGGGCCGGCACGGGAAGGGGTCCAGAGGCTGCTGCGTGAAGGGAAGCTTGGGTGCGGTCAGATTCCCAAATCCATCACGCAAATACTCAGCTCATCCATTGCTTTGAGTCCAATCCAGAACCGGGTGAGGGGACCTCCCCGGACAGGCACCTGCTGGAAGATCCTTCCTGCTGATACAGAACCCCCGTGAGTGAGTGCGGAGGCCGGGCTGGCCGAGAACGGGAACCCTGCTCTGATGCGGCCGATTCCCAGGGAACCTCCCAGGGAGAGCCTGTCTCTGGCTCAAACCCCAGTGGACACAGCTATGCAGCATTATCGTGACGGTGGCTGAATGACAGGCCCTGTGAGCCCATTACTCAGTGCTACCCTCCCGAGCACATCCGCCGAGTGGGCTAGAAGCTTCTGACGGACCCCAGCCCTCGGCCCGTTTGCTCCCCGCGGGCTGTCTCAGGTTGGGGACCGCCCGTGTTATAGGTGCAGTCCCCATGCATTCCATGGTTCCTGCTTGGTTTTCATTTCCCCAGCGACAAGTCCGAATTCACTTCCTAATGAGTCCTCTCAGGGAGGAAAACGCAGGCAAACTCGCCCTGTTCCATCAATTTGCCTCAAGTCCTGAAACTTCCCAAAGTCAGCAGTTGTCAGGTCTGAGCACGCTCCCAGCGGCCGAGAAGCTGAGGGCCGAGCGACAGGCCCTCCCGGGCAGTAGCCCCTCCACCCTCCCCCTCCGCCAAGGGACCCAGGGCTGCGCCACCAGGCTCCGGGGAGGGAGGTGCCACAGACGTCAGCAACCTCTGCTCCGCGCCCGGCTCCTCCACGACTGGCAGGGGGACAGCAGCTCCTGCCGCTTACAGGTTGTCAGCCTAAAAAAAGCAGCATTGTTCAACCCCAAACGGGCAGGCGCTGCCTCTGGCTTTGACGTCTCTGCCTGCTGGTTTGTTTCAGATGACAAGTCCATGCAGCGTCGCTCCTGCACCCCGGGCACACGCCCACACACACGGCGAGGCATGTGCACACGCGGGCAGTCACGTACAAGAGAAGGCCATGGAGCCCTTGTGCGAAGGCAGTCCTCCTGGGAGACTGGGGGCGGCATCCCCAGGGGCCTCTGGAATGCGCCAGCGGCCGGGTGATGACGGGAACCGGCTTCCTGTGGGACGCACGCTGCCGGCCCTGCTGGCCTTGGGGACGGGCCTCTGAACTGGAATGTAGAACAGGCGGGGGGTTCCCGTGTTGAAACAGCTCTGCAGGAACACACGTGGGGCCCTGGGTACGTGGGGATGTTCAGGCGGCTGGGCCAGAAGGGGACCCGGACCTGGGTGCCTCCTTCAGGGGCCGTGCGCCCTCTGTGTCACCCCCTGTCTCCTACGCCCTGACAGGCATTGAGCTCTCCTGGCCCTTTCCCTTCCTTACCAGCCATGACCACGGGCGCTCAGGGCCTCAGTTTCTGTACCTGCAGAATGGGACGGGTGCACCAACCTTCCAAGATGTCATGAACGGAAGTAAGGAGTTCACGCAAAGCGACAGGCGGTAATGGGTGGTCAATGAATGCCTCTCTCTGGGCTTTATGTACAATTTATTTCTCATCCTTGCACCAAACACTTCCCCCCTGCAGCCACCAGCTGCCTGGAGCAGGGGGAAGGGCAGTGATGGGCTGGCGGGGGAGGGGCCCCAGGCCCTGAATTCTCACCAGGACACTGCCCATCCACTCATGCCTCAGGCGGACCTGAGAGGCCCCGGGAGGCTGGGGTGATAATCCGACAGATGCAAAGGGCAGGGCCAGTCCCTGGTTCCACACGTGACCACAGGTCCTGAATAAAGAGGCCGCGGGGGGCCAGGGCACATGGAACCCGTGAAGGAAAGAGGACCGCCAGGCGAGGAGAGTGCCATGGCGGCCAGCTCCAGCCAGCTTAAGGGCCCACCGCGTGTGCCCAGACCTTTACTGGATGGAGCCCCAGAGCCATTTCGTGGTGACCTAGGGTGGGGTACAGCAAGATGCGACAATCGGGCCCCCATATCATTGAACCCTGTGCCAGGCTACACGTGCCTGCCTCCAAATTCCTTTCATGTGAAAGAACCAGAACCTTCTATCTCGTGGTTCTAAAGGATGTTTTTCTAGGCTGTCGGCTCCGTACCGGTTGGTCTGAGCATCCCGCCTCCACATGCCCACGGCCTCACACACGGTGGGCTTCATGGCCGCGGCGCAGAGACTTTCCTCTCGGCAGACGGGCCGGGGCTGCAGCCTCGCGGCCGCCCCCGCAGAGCGGTCACCGTCCCACGTGTCCGGAGGTGGGTGTGCAGCAGACAGAGCTCCGGGATCGTCATCCACCTGAACGTGGGCCAAAAGTAAATATAGTTCAAGAGTTTAAATAAAACTCTTTCCAGTGCGGTAGAATTGCTGGGAAGGAGTACTTTTTAAAATAATAATAAACAGAAGTTAAGTGGGTCCGGGGAGTCAGGCGGGAGGAGGAAGGAAAGAGGCCTCTGGATGCTTTGTTGGGCCGGGGGCTTCCAGGGCGGACATGGCAATGCTTCTGGGGCAGCCGCTCAAGCGTCCGATTGCCAGGCTCTGGCTGCGGCTGACGGGCTTCCTGAGGCTGAGCCTGGGTGGGGAGCCCACTGTCCCGGTGAGGAGGCCCAGCGCCTGGGCACGAGCTGAGGCTGGAGTGGCTTAGATCCCCACCCGGGCGGCCTGCGCGTGAAGCCCCAGAACCTGGGAACCGCGGTAGCCTGGGATGCTCCAGCTGTCCCGCCCTAACCGGTGCGGATGCAGACCCACCCCTGCTCCCTGAGGCTCTGAGGGCACAGCAGGCCCCGGTGAACTGATGACAAGCCAGGACCACGTGCCCACCACATGGCCGCCCTCCGGCTGGGAGCGCTTAGTGCCCGCCTCCTGCATGCGTCTCCGGTCGGAATGAAGGGCAAACACCCCCAACAGAAGAAGCCGCCTCCCCACGGGGCACTTCCAAGAGCCGTGCCCCTGTGTCTGCTTTACCGGCGCTGCCGGCTGTGGCCCCAGCAGGGCTGGCGCGGGTCTGAAACGTGGGGAGGTGTGCGCACGGTGCTTGTGTGCCAGCGTCTGTGCATGGGGGTGTGAACGTGTGCATCAGTGTGTGCCAGGGTGCGTGTGGGTGATGGGGGTGTGTGTGTCTGTCACGTTTCTCCCCAGAGACGAGGCCACGTTGCAGCCCACGTGGCCCGCTGGCCGGCCGACCCGCGGACAGCTGCAGGTGGCAGCTGGGCTCTACTCCCTTTGAGGCCGAGGCCGCAGAGCCCCTCTGAGCACAGCCCCTGGTGCCCACGGCGCAGCACCAGAGCTGGCCATTGAACGAAAGCTCTCCTGTCCCTCTCTGCCAACAAGCCCTTCTTGTGCTTTTCCGAACAGAATCGCCAGTTTTCTCAACACTCCCACCGGGAGGACTTCCACCCCCTGGTGGGCAGCTGAGCCCAGGCTCCTGAGGGGCAGCCAGGCCTGCCCAGCCACAGGGAGGGGCGCTTGGGCCCCTGTGGCCCTGCCCTGCCAGTGCCCCCCGCCGCCTCTGACCACTGCGCGTCGTCTACCCCAGAGAGGAGGCCGGCTCAGTGAGCAGGCACGTGGGGGCAGCTGAGCCAGCTCCCCCCGGGTGGCCCTGGCGCCGTCAGCCCTGTCCCCTCAGACGCAGGATCTAGAGCCGGCCGAGGACGGTCTGCCACCTGGACAACCCAGGTCAGTGCCCGCGTACGAAGGCAGCCCCCGTCCACACCTCTGCTGGGGCCCTGAGCCCAGGTCCAGGGGTCAGCCATCCCTCCCAACCCCACCCCGAGGTGTCTGGGGTTCTCTCCCTCCCGGAAGCGGTGGCCTGGGGCCAGACGTCCAGGCAGATGGGGTGTGAAGCCCACCCCCGGGGAAGGCAGCGGGGTCAGGTTGGAGTGAAGCCACGGCGGCTGCCTTGCTGATCCCACGGCGGGAGCAGCAGGGTAGCTGTGGCCACCGACGGCTGGGTCGGGGGACGCCCGTCAGCAGGGCCTCTTCGCGGTGTGCTTGGCAGGGACGGGGAGTGGACGAGCCAAGAGCAGGGCAAGGGGGAGGAGCGTTTTAGGGTGAATGGGGCTGGTTCCAGCCATCACCCCCTTTTAATCCCCACCCCCACCCCCAAATGCTGAAGGATCCACTCGACGACTCAGGCAGTCAGCTCGGCTCATCGATGCAGATGACCCCGGAAAGGACGCTGCCAGGACCAGGGTGGGCGTCCCTACCAGCAGGCCCCCCACCCATGGCTGAAGGTGTTTTCTGCTCTTGGGATGGGGTTTGGGGGAGGACGCCCAAGCCTCTGGGGAGGGGGGGCAGGGAGGCTGAGGAGGTGCCAATAGCTGGGTCCAGGCGTCCTGCAGAGCTGGGTGCTGGCCGTATCTGATAGTTTGTGCTAATGCGGTGATCTGGATGGGGCTGGTCACACCAGAAACACCAACCGTGGGATTAGAATTTGGGATTAGAGTTGGGGCTTTGAGCCGGGTGCTATCAGCCAGACCCCTGGGGAGGAGAGGGGGCTGGAGACTGGCTCAACCACGTGGACGATGATTGGACCAATCCAACCCCGACGCAAACGGGGCCCTGAAGCTCAGTGAGCTCCGCGATTGGCCACCGCAGAGTAAGGTCACACATGGATGTGCCAGAAGGGATGGCCATCCCTGAGGACGGAGGCTCTTTCCTTGCGGGACCCTCCCAGACCTGGCCTGATGCGAGGCTCCTTTTGGTTGACTCTGACGTGTAGCCTTTTACTACGATATCTGCTTGCTGTAACCTTAAGTATAACACTTTCCTTAGTCCTGGGAGCTGTTCTAGGTAATTATGGAACCTGAGAGAGCCTGTGGGGACCCTGAATCTGCAGCCAGCCAGTCAGAAGTGCAGGTGGTCCTGGGGACCCTGAACTGGTGTCAGAAGTGAGGGCGGTCTTTAGAGGACACGCCCCAAATCCCAAGTCTGCCCAACTCCAGGTCATATCCAACAGAAGAGTGTATCCAGACAACAAACTCCCACAAGTGAGAAAAAAGCCTGACAACTCAATTTTTTATTGAGGTATAGTTGGTGTGCAATGCTATGTAAGTTTCAGGTGTACAACATAGTGATTCACAATTTTTAAAGGTTATACTCCATTTATAGTTATTATAAAATATTGGCTATATCCCCCATGTTGTACAATATATCCTTGTAGCTTATTTTATACTGAATAGTTTGTACCTCTTAATCCCCACCCCTATCTTGCCCCTCCCCGTTTCCTTGTCCGCACTGGGAACCACTAGTTTGTTTCTGTTTTGTTATATTCGCTAGTTTGTTGTATTTTTTAGATTCCACATATAAGTGATAACGCAGTATTTGTCTTTCTCTGTCTGACTTATTTCACTGAGCATAATACCCTCCAAATCCCTCCATGTTGCTGCAGATGGCAACATTTCACTCTTTTTTATGGCTGAGTAATATTCCATTGTAGATATAGACCACATCTTCTTTATCCATTCATCTGTTGATGGACACTTAGGTCTGACAACCCAGTTTTAAATAAATGAGTGAAAGACTTGAAAAAAGCACTTTTAGAAAAGTTACCCAAATGGCCAATAAACGTGAAAAGGGGTTCAGCACCATCAGTCACCAGGGACAGGGAGAGTGACACGTCACCAGGCACCCACCCCCCACCTGAATGGCTAAAAATTACAGGCTGCGGAGAGATGGCACTCCTGCTGGTGAGTAAAATCTACAGTCACTTCGGAAAACTGTTTGCTGGGGTCTATTGAAGCTAAACATGCAAACATCCTATGACCCAGGGTGCCCCTCCTGGTATATACCCAACGGAGACGAGAGGCTGCGCACACCAAAAAGTTGTACAAGAATGTTCATCATGATCTAAACGGAAACCTACCATTGTCTGTCCGGAGTGGGATGGACAAACTGCATGTCATACAACAGAGTACTGCACAGCGGTGCAAAACAGCAAGCTGCTGACCGTTCGATATGGGTCAGTCTCTCAGGATACGATATGGAACACAAGAGGCCAGACCCCAAAGCACACACCACAGGCTTCCATTTAGGTATTCGGGTAATATTCGTGATGAGGCAGAACTAGCCTGTGTCATAGAGATCAGGGCAGTGATTACCTTCAGGGTTTGGCATGAACTGGAAGGGGCCCAAGGGGCCACCAGGTCACCGGAACCACCTCGATCTGGGGGGTGGTTCCACAGATGTGGCAGGTCGTATTGTACAAAGATGGCTGCGTCAATTACCCCCTTCCCACAAGGTTTTCACAACATGGACTTGAGGCTCCTGTTGAGGTGCGAGGTGGATAATCCCTCTCTTTGAACGTGAGCAGACCTTTGTGATCCCTCGATCAATAGAGAGAGGACCACGGAAAGACTCTGTGTGCACTTCCGCCTGGACACTCCCTCGGGGAACCCAGCCGCCATGCTGCGACGAAGCCCAAACCACCCGGAGGAGAGACCACATGCAGAGGCCACGTGGAGGGGTTCCGGCCACGGCCCAGCTGAGGCCCAGCCAGCGTCAGCCAAAAGACGTGAGGACGGCTGCTCCAGCGGAGCGCATCCAAGCCTTCGGTGCATCGCAGCCCCCGCTCCTCACAGACGCCCTGGAGCAGGGGCGGGCTGTCCCCGCACGCCCGGCCGGCTCCGGACCCGCAGGACCCTCACACCACGAACGGGCTTCGTCCGCTGCTTCCGGAGGCTGCTGAGGCAGCGCTGGTGACGGGACCAAGTGCACACACAGAGGGTAAGTGAAATGTACACTTGGGGGTCTGTGCACTTTGCTCTGTGTAAGCTACAGCTCAATTTTTAAAAGAACCATTCAAACCCTCCTGAAGAAGAAAAAGAAGGCAGTGGGGCTGCCCCACCAGTTGAATGGTGATTTGTAAAGCTACAATCAAGGGTGAAGTGTGGGGACTTCCCTGCGGTCCAGTGGTTAGGACTCCGTGCTTCCACTGCAAGGGGCACGGGTTCGATCCCTGGTCAGGGAACTAAGATCCCGCATGCTGCGTGGTGCAGCCAGAAATAAAGGGGTGGGGATGAGGTGTGGTGTCAGCCCAGGAAGTGACAAACTGGACAACTGAACAGGATAGAGAACCCAGAAGGACACCCACCCATAGGTGGGCTTGGATAAATAAGGGAAGTGGCCTGATGGATCCTTGGAGAAAGACACACAATAAAGGAGCGGGAAAACCCCAGGACAAAAAATTAGATCCTTTCTTTACACTCAAAAAGCACCTCCAAATGGATTAAGAAACAAAATGTCAAAAGCAAAAGTTTAAAACTTTAGAAGAAAATACATGTGAATATCTACGTGACCTCAGGATAGGGAAAAATTTCCTAAACAACACGCTCACAAACCTTAACCATATAAAAGAAAAGATTGATACGTTTGACTACATTAAAATTAAGGACTTTATGCAATAAAATATACCTGAAGGAAAGGTATATTTTACCTTGTGAAGGGACAAGCTGCAAACTGGGAGATAATTCTCACTGCACCCAAAACCAACCAAAGACAAGTGTCCAAATTTACAAAGAATTCCTAGGGGTCAGGAAGCAAAAGCAAACAACCCAACAGCAAAATTGGCAAAAGACAGGAGAAGGCGCTTCCAGGACAGCATAGGGGCCAACAGACGTGGAGAGAGAGGTCCACTGTGCTTACTGTCATCAGGGGACATGTTTCATAATGAGATGGAATTTTGCACACATCTGATTGACCCAAAAAAATGTGTTGATAATTGCAAATGTCAGAGAGGACGTTCATCACCAGAACGCTTACACTTTGCTGGTGGAGCATAAATGGATGAACCGCTTTGCAGAACAGTTAGGCATTACCTTGCCAAGTTAAAATGTTGCGTTCCCATGATCCAGATTCCGTTCTCAGCTCTCCTCCCAGCAGGGTCCCCCGCGGGTGTGGACAGGAGGCCTGTTCGTCAGAGCGAACGCCCGAGCAGCCCGAAGGCCCGACAACAAGAGAAGAGAATGGATGATGTATGATGTAATCACACAATGAAAAATTCTACCATGGTGACAGTCGCTATCTACAGCTGCTCACAGAATATAAACAAAGCTCAGGAATGTAATGTTGAAGAGGAAAAATCAAGTCCCAGAAATAAAAACAAAATGAACACCAAGTGCAGAATCATGTTTACCTCGGATGGAGGAGGAAGCGGTTGAGGTACTGACTGTTCCAGCTCTCGGATTGGCCGGTGGTGCGGAGTGTTCATTATATTTTTACCATAATCTTAAAGGAAAAGAGCATCCAGCGGAGACCAATGCAGAGAGTGTGCCGTGAACCACAGATTATGATAAATCCAGGCTGTGCACGTGAGGTCTGGAAGCTACTAAAGTATTTGTTACAAAGAGAGGGGGAAGGCTGAGTAGGCAGAGTACAGAGGGTTTTTAGGGCCGTGAAACTACTCTGTATGATACACATCATCACACATTTGCCCAAACCCCAAAATGTACAACACCAAGAGTGACCCTAATATAAACTATGGACTTTGGGTGACAATGATGCATCGGTGCAGGTGTATCATTTGTGACAAACGCACCGCTCTGGCGGGGATGTTGATGGTGGGGGAGATTTGCGTGTGTAGGGACAAGGGGTGTATGGGAAATCTCTATACTTCTGCTCCATTTTGTTATGAACCTAAAACTGCTCTAAAAAATAGTCTAATAAAAAATTTTTTAAGAGAGATGGCTGGGGAGAGAATTGAGGAAGAAGAGTTGTTATAAACATTTTACATTGTTTTTGGCTTGATCAGCCAGCATATCCATCACCAGACTCTCCTCTCTAAATCACAAGTGCTGTCTGTGTCAAAGGACCCAGCTATGTCAGGACCCAGCCCACCCACTCCAGGGAAGGGCACCTGTGAGACACGCCCAGCTGGTCCTCAGCACCAGGTAAGGGAGAACGTGGACCTGAGTGTCCTGAAGAGCCAGCCCAGAGCACATCCCATGTCACACTGGTCCTCACGGCACCCACATAGAAGTTGTCACCATCCTATTCCTCAGCTGAACAAGAGAGCTGCCTCTGCACCTGCCCTCACACCAAGGGGAAACACTCCAAGCTTGGTCACTTCACTCTCAATGAGCCAGGTCCTGGACAACTAACACCTTGGTTTAATTCCCAGAGCAGCCGCCCTCCAGCTCTCTTTGTAATCAGGGCTTCCCTGGAAGCAGGAACGCAGGAGTGAAGGCCTCTGCTCAGCTCACTTTCCCTCTGGCCATACGGGTCACTGTCGCTGGGACGTGAGGCCTTGCTGGAATCCCCTGGGATGGTCTGGCTGCGGCTGAAAGATTCTGCCCAGGCTGGAGGCTGCAGGCGACAGGGGCCAAGGCAACCCAGTGCCCAGAGCTGCCCCCTGCACCTGGCTGCACTTCAGCTGCCCCTGACAAGGGGCGAGGTCCGCCCGAAACTCTCGTGCAGCTTGGAACGTGGTTTCCTCCAGAAAGTGCCCCCTGCACAGCTTCGTTCACCAGCACCTCACATCCGGCTTTTAGACAGATCATGTGGGGAGTCACGATTCCTGGCTTCCTGAGGGGCCACTGCCTGCCCGGCCTGGCTGTGTCCAGGTGGGGTCACAGGTGGGGAGACCCTTTGACGTGTGACCTGAGGTGCAGGCAGGCAGGAGGGGCACAGGTATGTGGTTGCGGCACCTGTGCCTCTGTTCCCACCCCTCCTCACAGGCCTGGGACCCCAAGACCTGCAGCTCCAAGAGATGCTGAGGATAGCAGGGTCCCCAACCTTACCTCCGACACTCGGGCCTCTGGGCCTCATAAAGCAAGTCTGATCGAGGGCCCCGTGGGATTCTGCGGCCACATTCACTCGCCTCCCGGGCCTCAACCTCCCCCTCCTTCTGTCCACTTCCAAGAATGGCGCCCTCCCGGGGAGGATCGGAGCTGATGCAGTGAACACGGCGAAGCTGCCCGGTCTTTGTCGCAGGTGAGTTTGTGCCGCCGCCCCCGGCAGAGGCCAGGCGGTCTCGGCAGCCCAGGCGAACGCCGGCTGGACGGATGCTGCTGGGGGCTCTGCAGCCCCTGGACACCCATACGGCCCCGAGGGGGTGTCCTGAGGCCCCACCGCAGGGCGAGGAGACCGGCGGCTCGCCAGGCTCACACCTAGCCAGGCCCGGGCCCACCCCCCTGCCCCCAGGGGACCACTGGGCCTCGGGACCACAGCCACCAGGCAGGGAAGGCGGGGAAGGTCGGCCTTGGCGTCTGCGGGACAAGCGTCATCGCATCAGCAAACCACCCGCTGCACCCCGCCTGCAGCTTCACCCCGGCCCCAGCCAGCCTGGAACTTTCCAGGCTGGGAGCTGGGAGCAGTGCAGCCCCGGAGCCAGGGGCCGGCCTCGGGCAGTTCCTCGGCCACCTTCCTGTCACGTGGCCGTGGCCGTGGCCCGTGTGCGTTATGGACCGTTCCCGTGAAGTGGGAACGGCCGCAGCACTGGCTTCAGGTGGCCGTGGCCGTGGCCGTGGCTGGGAGTCCAGGGGTGGCGCACACAGAAGTGCGATCCACACCTCAGCCGCTCCCTGGAGAGGGGCCGCCGTCACCACCCATTCCCATTGCGGCCTCGGGGCAGAAGCGCAGGTGGACAGAAGGCAGGCCGCCCAGCCCCCTCGGGAGAGGCCCGAGCGCCCAGGAACACCGGGCGGAAGGGGAGCCGGCGTCTAGCTCCGAGAGGACGGGTGGGAAGAGGGTTAAGCCGGAAGAACCCATCACGGGGGAGGCAAGCAGACGGATGCCAGATGGTTCTCCGTTTGCACCCGCGTGTGGGATCCGCCCCCCCGCAAGGCCTGCCCTGCTTCCTTTCTCGCCTTCACGGATCAAAGGGATGTTCGCCTGGTCACACAGCTGAGGGGTGGGCGGCTGCCGGGGAAGGGAACCCGGCTTTGAGAAGGTCTTCAGCAGACAGGCAAGTCCACAGTCAGCAAGCACCTTCTGCAGAAAATAGAGCCCCTCGGACAGTCTGATGCCCAGAATCGAGAGATGAAAGTCTTTTTGTGTGAATGCCAGGGCTCCAGCCTGGCGTCCGTCCCACTGTGAGGCTCGTACGACTCCTGGAAACTGCAAAGGGAACAGGACCCACCAGAGAGGAGACCATCCTCCCCCAGACCAGGGCCAGCAAGGAAGGCCCAGCTCCCGCCCACTGCCGGGGGTGTAGGGGGTTAAGTGGGTGTTCCCCAGGAAAGAGAGCACGTCCCGAACCTCCAAGACTCAGGTCAACACCAGGTGCCCGCCCTCGACCTGCCTGAGGATTGAGGGTCTTCCCAGGGGAGACCGGGAAGCAACGTGCTCTGAGCTGAACACAGGTCTGAGAAACCGGCCGCCGCCCTCCAGGGAGGGGGCCCAGGACCACCGGGTCCTTTCCAGATGTGAGTTCTATGAACATGGCTCAGACTCAACGGAAGAACCACTGGTTTAAAAGCAAGGGGGGTTAGCCTGTCAGTGCCCAAATCTTGACTCTGCTTGAATTATTTCTGGAACCTGGGCTAATGCCCAGTATACACAGGCCTAATGAGCAAAACCGGAAATCCTACATCATGTTACATTTTGTAAGAGCCTTGCCGTATCGGTTTCTGTTTCATTTAGCTATTTGCTCAGTGACTTAGAATAAAAACCGACCATTTCTTGTCCTTCACAGTTCTGTGTGTCAATTTGGGGTCTGCTCTCTCTGGAGCCCCTGGGGTTCAGGGGTGTTTGGAAGGTCCAAAATGGCCTCACTCACATGGCTGCAGGTCGGGGCTGGCTGGTGGCCACGAGGTCAGCGGGGCTGTTGGCTGGGGTCCCTGGTTCTCCTCTGTGTGGCCTCTCCTCGTGGCTGCTTGGACGGCCTCCCAGTATGGCAGCCAGGCTCGAAGAAGCAGGAAGTAGAAAGGCCTGGGCTTGGCAGCCTCAGAACTTCGTTTCTGCTGCATCCTTTAGGTCAGAGCCCGTCCCAGGGGCTGGGGGAATTCAAGGACCGGGAAATTAGCTCCGTCTCTTGATATGGGGGCCGCGTGTGTACCGGGAAGGGAGGGATTGTAGGGGCATCTTGATGACCAGCTACCCCACTCTCGTCCAGCTGTGTCCGTGCAGAACGGCCTTTCTCACTGTCCAGCGCCCACTTGCAAAGTCCAAGGTAAGAGTGTTGAGAGAACCTTGTGGACAGTCCTGACCACATACCTGCCTCTCAGCGTCCAGGTACCTGGGCCTCTGCTAGGTGAGGTGACGCCTCCCCGGGGTCCTCTGGAGAACACGACTCTTCTGTTCAGCGTCCCAGCAGCTGGTGGTCTGGGATCTGCGGTCTCATCCTTCTCCATCACCAGTTCCGGCGAGAGCTCCTTCCCCACCTCCCCTGGCAAAGCTGAGGGCTCAGTGGGAAGTTCCTGCTGGGGGCGGAGCAGAGAAGTCACAGGTGAGTCCCAGTTACTTCTGCCTCTTCCTCTAGGCCCGGGAGTCTAGTCCCCAGCCCTTTCCGCCCACCCCCTGACGGAAAACCCTCTCATCCTGGCCCCTCCCTCCCCGCCCCGGCCTGCACACACACCCCGGGCACTGGCCTAAGGCAAGGGCTGCTTCCTTTGGTGGCAGGATTGGACCCGGTGCTGCTCCTGAGAGCTGAGCCTACCCTCATCTGCACACTGGCCTCAGGATTTGGGGTCCGGCTCAGGAGGCCAGGGGGTGGGTGGCTCCCGGCATCTGCTGAGACGCCCGTGGTACTACTGTGGTCCAGAGAGGGTCCTCGCAAGTCTGGAGTCTGGGATGTAAGTGAACGGTCACTAGGGTGGACCTAGCGACCTAGACCTTGCAAATGCAAGTGGCATCTAGCCACCAGACACTTCACTCACAAGGATTGAATCTAAGCAAGATATCAGAGCTGTGTGCAAAGACCTCTCGTGTACACAGATATTCTATGTGGTCTTCTCTATTCTCTGTGCAGTGGTGAACAGATGTGTCCCTGCCCGGGGGAAGGCGGCTCAGTGTGCCTTGAATAAGCTCATGATCAGAAATCAGCTTGACCGAGATGGGACAGCCGCAGCCAGCCCTCCAACCGCCCTGGCTTATTGAACTTGTACGTTTTCTCTAGACCTCAGCCCAGACATCACTCAGGCAGGCACCTTCCCTGAATCTCATACATGGCAGGACCCAGTGTGCAGTCTCAGAGCCCCTCACAGCTTGCTCACAGCACCCGTCAGTTTGTGATAAACGTGTTCTACTGTGGATTTGTTTTTTGTCACGGCCCCTAGCACCGGGCTTGTCACACGTCATGACACATGACATGTGTCCCATGCAGCTGACATGCAGCGGGAGCTATCAAACGAACCCATACTCAAGTAACGACCAGCTAAGTATGCCTGGTCACGTAAGTAAACTGTTGATCCACCTGCTGGAATACTCTTCAGCAACTTAAAGGAGATGTAGAAAACTATAACGTGTGAGAAAATGCAGATAAGATCACATCAGGGGATATCAGGCCATTGTCAAACTGTATGTACAATTCGACCCCAAGGAGGACAACAGTCATGCCTAAGCATTAAAGACTCTCACATGCTGCGGTCGGGATGCAGAACGATGCAGCCGTGAAGAAGGTTTCGGCAGTTCTTTAAAACACGTGTGGCATTTATCCCAGGGAAATGAAAACTTGCGTCCACAGCCAAACGCATACGCAAATGTTCATGACAGCTTTGTCTGTCATCCCCTCAAACAGGGAACGACCCAGAGGTCCTTCAGCAGGTGAGTGGATGAATAAACCGCGACACCTGGAAACTACGCAGCAAAAAGAGAAACGATAGACACAGTTCCCTGAAAGGACCAAGCCTGACTCCGAGTATAGGACGTTCTTGAAATGACAGAATATGGGGATGGAGACAGATGAGGGGTGACCGGGAGTAGTGAGCGCCCCAGAGAGCATGACTGTGAAGGGGGAGCACAGGAAAGACTTTGAGGTGATGGAGCCCCTGTGTGTCCGGACGGTGGTGGTGCTTACTGGTCCACACGTGATGAAATGCCATAGAGCCGGGCACACTTGCACCGTCACTTTCCTGGTCTTGATATTTCACTAACGTCAGATGTAACCATTTCGGGGGAAACTGGGACAGGGTCTGTGACAGCTCTCTCTCCTCCCCTTGCAACTTCCTGCAAATCTATCATTATTTCAAAGGAAAAAAATTTTTTTAAAAAAGAAATGAAGAAAGATTGAAAAGGAAGATTCTAAACAGTAACAGGATTTATCTCTTAGTGCTGATATTAACTAACTTTTTGAAAAAATCTGTTTGGGTTTCTATATTTTTCCTGCTTTCTCTAAGCAGCATGGATTACTTTCGTAACTAAAAAAAAATCATAGTCTAACATTAGGGGAAGCTGGGGGGAGGATATATAGGAACTTGCAACTGGTCCGTGAATCTAAAATTCTTTCCAAATAAAAGGTTTTTTAAAGCAACTAGCAAAAGAGATCAGATGCTACATAGGTGTAGTGAAAAGGCAGAAAGTGAGTAACCTGAATAAAGTAAGAACTCTTTGCTTAGAGAAAAATCACTAATCACCAGTCTCCTCCCACAGCTGCTAAACCCAGCGGGGCATGGCAGGGTGTGGGGGTGATGCTTCCCCACTGCCCCCTGGCACTCCCCCTGGTGCCACTCCCCCGGCCCTCGCTCTTCCAAGCCCCTTGTAAGCGCTCACCTGCTCCATTGCCCTTCCCCACGTGGCCTCGGGATTGGAACCCACGTCCTCCTGCCTCTCCCGAGCTCTGATGGCCCCTGGTCCGTGTTAGGATGACGATGACTGACAGGTGGCTCGGCTGTGTCCCTGCCTCGTCCATCGTCCTGGAAAACCCCCGGGGTGGGTGGGCGGATCGGTGGGAGTGACCAACCTCAGAGTGCTGGGCCCAGCCATGGCATCTTCTCAAAGCCTCATCTCCTTCTCTGTGGGGTGGACACTGTCCCCGATGGGGTGAGGTCAGTGAGAGGGCTGAGAGGTCACACGTGCAGTCACACCTCCAGGGTCTGCCCGCAGCTGGTGCTCAAGACGCTGGTTCCCACCCAGCAGGGGGAAGCGGGTGGCGCCCCCGGACCCCGGCTCACTCGGGGAGGGGTCACGGCCCGAGGCTCTGCTGTGCTGCCCAGCGCCTCACAGACACTTCTGAAGCCTGCCTGCTGCTCCCGCGCTGAGGCTCGCCAGCTGCCCCTCCCCCCCGCTTCCCCATTTGCCAAATCCCTGGGTATCTCCTGCAGACAGCCCGTGCCCATCCGCCCCTTAGAAAACCCGCACACGGCTCGCGCAGGTGCCGAGGTCCCCGATGTCCATTCGCTGCCCCGGCTGGGTCTGCGGGCCTGAGGACGAGCCAAGTCCCGACAGGTCGGGGCAGGGCAGGAGGAAGAGGCAGCGCCTGCCAAGGCTGGGGCAGGAGGCAGCGTCCCGCATCCAACTTGGAGGTGCCGGGAGCCCAGGGGGATTGGATGGCAGGCCAGGGGACAGAGGATGGGGGAAAGAGGGAGAGACGGGTGGGCATGGGAGCAGGCAGACAGGTCGCGAGAGAGGCGAGCTGTGCAGAGGTCTGAGGCCTCCAGGGGCCGAGAACATGTAGGTTGGGGGCCCAGGGGTTGTCCTGTGGGTGCTGGACGTGGGGGTGAAGGGGCACTGAGGCCAGGGGCTGCCACGATGGGGGACATGGGAAGAGGAAGCCAGGTTAGGAGAGGGTGGTGTCGGAGGAAGCCCCTGGGCTTCAGGGCAAGGGCTGGTGTCCTCAGAGCAGGGCAGTGCAGGGGGGACGGGGCGGGGTCACTGGAAGGCTAGGGGAGGGGACCGGACGTGCCCAAAGCTGCGGGGCCGAGACCCGAGAACGAGTGACACAAGTCTGGTGGCCAAGGCTGGCGCCTGGTGGCCTTCGGTCCCTGGGGGGCAGCAGGTGGCTGGAGGGCCATCGCTGGCGCCCTGGGCTCGAGTGGCCGGGGAAGCCTCTCGGGGCTGACTCACGGTCTCTGGGCAGGAGCGGGGCCACTCGGGTCCGGCCCGCTGTCACCGGCAGGTGTCGGGATGAGCACCTCGGCTTCCATCTGGAAGTGGGGGACCCTTGAAGGGGGGCAGTCCCAGGGACCCTCAGATTTGGTGCTTTTTTCTACATTTCCATGCCTTTAGGGGTGAGCGTCAAGGGAAGAGGGGATCTCTCTGGCCACAGCAGCTTGATCTCCAGCGGGTCTAGACCCCAGGTTCTGCAAACCCTCCCTCCAGGGCCGGCAGCCCCAGACCACGAGCCCCCCAGAGGCGGCCCCTTGCCTGGGCTCCCCACACACACCCGTGCCCTTCCCTACACCCACCTGTAAGTGCAGGCGAGGGGCGGTCTGCCTCCTGTGCTGGGCCTGCAGTGCCCTGGGACGGTCTGGGTCCCCTGCTCCATGGACATGTCCCTGCAGGGCAGACATCAGCGTGAGAGGCTGAGGCAGGAACCGGGCCCAGGTCTGGCCTCCACGGCTGCCGCTCGGGGACCTTTCAGAACTGTTTTCTTTTATTTATTTATTTTGTTGTTGTTGTTGAAGTATAATTTGTGTGCAATAAACTGCACCCCTTAAACTGTATTAATCAGGGTGTCTGATGAGCGTCTACGCCCATAAAATCACCACCACAATCAAGATTCACTCCTAAGGTTTCCTTGTGTCCCTTTGTAACCTACGTCCCTCCCAACTCCTGCCCCAGGCAACCACTGACCTGCTTTTTGTTGTTGGGGGCAGGCACTGGTATTAGCCTCTTGGAGGCAGTGAGGCAATCACTATCAGAGACTTCTAGGGCCACCTGTCCTCTCCAGCCTCGCTGGCCTGCCCCCTGAGCACCCAAGCACACCACTGCCCCAGGGCCTTTGCACGTGCTGTTCCCTCAGCCTGGACGGCTCTTCCCCCAGGTGGCTACCTCCTCACTTCCCCCGGGTGTGTGTCCACCTGTTACGTGGTCAGGGAGGCCCCCCCCCATCCTGTCTTAAACGGTTACCCCAGCCTCTGCACACCACCTGCCCTGTGCTTTGCCTTCTTTCTCGCCCAGCACATCTGGTCTCACACATTTGCCGGCCCTTGTTGGTGAGCCTGGGGAGAGCGGGGCCTTTGTCTGTCGGGCTTGCTGCCTGAAGCAGCGTTTCAGCTCCCGCCTCCAACACAAAGCTTCGGGCAGCCAGTCCCATCTGATCCCCAGCACCTGCCACGGTCCATTAAAATGAAACACCACAGAGGGAGCCTCTCCGTGGAGGAGAGGAGGTGGGGCGGGGAGTTTGGCTTCTCGATCCTGTGGCCGACAGTCACCGCCAGCCTGGAACCCAGGGCTCCTGAGTCCAGGTTGCAGGTGCCTCCTGACAGGCCCACTGCCTTCCCTGGGTGAGGGGCACTCGCCCACCAGGGGCAGGGCCAGCCTCTGCATCAGACTGCCAGGGCTCAAATCCCGGCTCAGGGCAACCCTGGGTAACACGCTTACTAGTGACCGCCTCGCGGAGCGGTACAAGGACCCAGTGTTCCCAGCTGCAAGGGTCAGACAGCGCCTGGATGTGCAACAGTGAGCCAGATGGGGAGGGGTCACTAGACAGTGCGGGGAGGGGGCAGGGAGCTCAAAAGTCACCCAAGAGAGGTGGATGGGAGGCTGGAGCCCACAGACCCATCCCACCGGCTCCCCACCCACCTGTCATCCCGTGCACCCTCTACCTCCCTGCCCTGCACCCCCGGATGGATGGATGGTGCACGGCAGGTTCCAGATGGGTAGGCAGACGCCCCAGAGAGCAAAAAGCAATTATCAGCACAGACAGCGAGGCTGTGACGGAGCCGCTGGGTTGTGAAAATTGATCTCCTTCCACCAGGGGAGAGTTACCCGGCAGCCCGCTTGCTAATTCATGCCACCAACCGCCGTCCTCTGACCGGAACGAAACAGCTGAAGCGTGTTCTTCTGAATGACCCTGAGAGCCCAGTGGACAGAAGCCCAGCCACTTCATAAGGCGCTTAAATAGAGATTCTCCTTAAACACATTTAAACGTGTCTATTTTTACGTGAGTTACATAACCGTTTTCTCTCATTCATCGATGGCAAACACTTCCCTGTGAATGGTATTTCTGTTTAGGGAAGAGTTGACTCCTATCTTTCTAGCTGAAGCCATAAACTAAGGCTTTGGGGTCCCCCAGGGTAAAGCCAGACGAACATAAAGCGGGCTTGGGCAGGATGGACCTCGTGCTGCCGCTGGCGCGCCACGCCCGGGGGGGGGAATCCCTTTGGGGGTCACCGGCCACGGCAGTGCAGTCAGGAAGGGCTGCCTGTATATGGATATTGTGTGTATTACCCTGAATGCAAACATGAGGCTTCTGGATCAAGGCAAGGAATGGACATCGATCCATTTCCAGTAAAGGCCTTCGTCACTCGTTCCACATGCACTCGTGTGTGTGTGTGTGTGTGTGTGTGTGTGTGTGTGGCTTTGGTCCTGTGCAGCCCTCTGTCCCTCCACAAGGATCCCTCCTGCTGCCCCAGGGTCCCTGCAACACCCCCTCCCTCCCCCACTCCAAACTCCTGGCAACCACGAACCTGTCCTCCATCCCCATAGTTTGCTCATTTTGGTAGAATGCCGGAGAAACGGAATCAGACATATGTGAGCTTTGAGACGGGCCTTTCCCACTCAGCGCAGTTCTCTGCAGATCCACGCAAGGTGTTTCGTGTGTCGTGTTTGTTCCCGTCACCCCTGACGAGGCTCCAAGGTGTGGCTGCACCGCGGTTCATTCTGCAACCCACCTGTTCATTCTGCAACCCACCTGTTCGTTCTGCAATCCACCTGTTCGTTCTGCAATCCACCTGTTCGTTCTGCAACCCACCTGTTCGTTCTGCAACCCACCTGTTCGTTCTGCAATCCACCTGTTCGTTCTGCAATCCACCTGTTTGTCCTGCAATCCACCTGTTCAAAGACACTTGGGTTCCTTCTGCGTTTGGGTAACGATCGTGAAGAAAGCTGCTCTAAACAGTTGTGCACGTGCTCTTGTGTGAACACAAGTCTTTTTCTCTGGGATAAATGCAGACTTTTAGTTTTGTTTAAAAAATAATAGGGCTTCCCTGGTGGCGCAGTGGTTGAGAATCTGCCTGCTAATGCAGGGGACACGGGTTCGAGCCCTGGTCTGGGAAGATCCCACATGCCGCGGAGCAGCTGGGCCCGTGAGCCACAACTACTGAGCCTGCGCGTCTGGAGCCTGTGCTCCACAACGGGAGAGGCCACGATAGTGAGAGGCCCGCGCACCGCGATGAGGAGTGGCCCCCGCTTGCCGCCAACTAGAGAAAGCCCTCGCACAGAAACGAAGACCCAACATAGCAATCAATCAATAAATAAATCTTTAAAAAAAAATAATAATAATAATAATAATAATAATAATAACCCAAACTCTTCCGGAGCAGCTGCACCATTTTCCATCCCTAGGAGGGACCTCCACACCCACCAGCATTGCTGCGGTCACTGTTTGCTCCAGCCACTGATGCTGGGCCGTGGTACCTCACTGCGGTCTTGCACCCCCAATGCCGAGGATGGGGACCATCCTTCTGTGCACTCTTTACCATCTGTAGATCCTCTTGGGCAAAATGCCCATTCACGTGTTTTGCCCATGTTCTAACTGGATTATTTGGGTTTTTACTGTTGAGTTTAAGAGTTTTCTGTATACTGGTCCTTTGCAGGATATGTGGTTGGCAAATATTTTCTCCCAGTCTGTAGCTTGTTTTTTCTGCTCTTCACGTGGGCATTCACTGAAGAGTTCTGAATTTTGATGAAGTCAGGTCTGTGGACAAAGTGAATCAATAAACAATCTATAATAGGAATAGAAAAGAGTTTTATCTGAGCCAAACTGAGGACTATAGCCCAGAAGACAGCCTTTCAGATAACTCTGAGGAACTGCTCCGGAGAAGCAGGGTTTTCACACACTTTTCTTTTTTTTTTTTTTTTAACATCTTTATTGGAGTATAATTGCTTTACAATGGTGTGTTAGTTTCTGCTTTATAACAAAGTGAATCAGTTATACATATACATATGTTCCCATATCTCTTCCCTCTTGCATCTCCCTCCCTCCCACGCTCCCTCTCCCACCCCTCTAGGTGGTCACAAAGCACCGAACTGATCTCCCTGTGCTATGCGGCTGCTTCCCATTAGCTATCTATTTTACGTTTGGTAGTGTCTATCTGTCCATGCCACCCTCTCACTTTGTCACAGCTTACCCTTCCCCCTCCCCATATCCTCAAGTCCATTCTCTAGTAGGTCTGTGTCCTTATTCCCGTCTTACCACTAGGTTCTTCATGACCTTTTTTTTTTTTTCTTAGATTCTGTATATACGTGTTAGCATACTGTATTTGTTTTTCTCTTTCTGACTTACTTCACTGTGTATGACAGACTAACTCCATCCACCTCACTACGAATAACTCAATTTCTATCTTGTCAGAACAAAGGACATTAACAAGTCAGGGATACATTCCTTCAAGGTTTAAAAAACCAGACCAGCAGGTACACAGCGAGTCAGCATGGCCTTGGCACCTGGGAAGGAGGCTTATCGTCAAAGGAGGACCAGCGTTGGCCTCCCAGGAAGGGAGGCATTTCATCTTTATGTTTAACATGGACATTCTTCCGGTCAGTGCGCCCTCTGCTTTAATAATTGCAGCAGGTGGACAGTGTGTGTTTGATGGGCCACAAACAGGCTGTTCTAGTCAACATCAAACGCAAGTTAGCTCATGCATAAGCCAGAACGACTTCCCCAGGCCTCAGTATGTGAACAGTTCTGTTATCAGGTTTATCAATTTTTCCTTTTATGGACTGTGTTTTTGGTGTCAAACCTAAGAACACTTCACCTAATCTTAGCTCCTGAGAGATTTTTTTATTTTTCCTAAAAGTTTTATAGTTTATGTTTTATGTTTAATCTGTGATCTATTTGGAGTTAATTTTTGCATTAGGGGCGAGACGTGGGTCAGTTTCCTGTTTCAGCCCCTGAATTCCCTCCCAATTTCTCCAGCACCGTTATTGACAAGGCCATCCTTCCTCTGTTGAACTCTGACCTTTATCAGCCATGGGGGGCGGCGGGGGGTGGCGGATTCCTCCTGCGGTTCCTTTGATGTCTTTGATCTGCGGGTCTGACCCTCTGCCAGCACCACGGGGTCTTCAACACTGCAACTTTACAGCAAGCCTTTGCATCAGGGAGACTGCCTTCTGGATTTTGAAGCCTCTGAAGGTATTACCCATTCCAATGTGAGAAAATAAACATTTTTAATTAATAAAATCGGGATGTGGGAAATGTTCTCTTCTTGTAGCTTTTCTTGTTTCCTTGAACAGCCACCAGTTGGGCGGGTGTTCCCGTGGAGAGCCGCATTTGAGGACAATTCAGTGCAATCGCAAATGTGCTTCTTCCTTTTACTTCCGGGAAGGCAGGTCACTGGAAAGAGCAGGGAACTGATCAAGGGGGGTGCAGCCCAGGGCCCTGAAGCTACTTGGGACACTGCCCCTTCTGAACAGGACGCATTTGAGGACAGGATGTGCAGGTGCTGCTGGCTTCTCTGCTGGGGTTGGGGGCAGGGCAGCTATTCCAGCCTCAGAGGGGAGCATCAAGGCACAGAGAGCCATCTCAGGGTCCGTGGTCTAAACGGCTTCACAGCTCACAGCCTGGGGGCTGAGGCAGGCAGGTTCCCAGGGGGAGTCTGAGCTCCTGGGTGGACCCCCTCCACTCTAATCAGAATGAAGGGGCAGCTGGCTGCTGAGCTGGGCTTTGTTCCTGGCTCCAAACAACATTATCAGGACCTCAGCCATTATTCATCCTCCTCTGTCAAACAATCATGCAAGTGAGAATCGGTCAATACATGCATTCCCTGGGCTTCTTTGGGTGGTTTTACCACTTTTATAGTCCAAAAAAGGGAAGAGAAGGGCCAGTCTTTGATACCTTTGAGTCAAGGCGGCTCAGCCGTATTTCAGAAAGTCCAGAAGACTTAAAAGACAGATGCTGGCGTCCGCTGAGAGCAGCGTTCAGTCTCTCCCTCCAGAAGCTCACTGTCTGCCGAGCTACAGGCACTACTCAACACTGGCCAGGGCGGGTCGGCATGTCTGCTCTGTGCTAAAGGGCCACCCACCGCGGACACACCACTCCCCACTCAGAACGGGACCAGCCTGGCCTTGGACCACCAAGTTAGGATGTGCAGGGGAGCTTTCAGAGCCCCAGTGCTCAGGCTGCACCCCAGACGAGGCAATCAGAACTCCTGGGGGTGGGACCCAGGTGACAGCATTTGCTAAAGCCCCAGAAACAAAGTGAAACAAAGTGAGGCCAGAGAGCTCACACTCGGGCCCGCGCAGTGATGCAGCCGTGAGCACCTCAGAGGCAGAGCAGGCCGCGCTGTGTCTTTTTCAAAACTCCAACTGTGAGAGTAACCTTTCCGTGGTTGTTCTGGGTTTGGGGCGTTTGGGGCAAATTATTCCCAAGAGCCAAACCAAGCGACGGGCAAAGCTCCCCAAACAGATACACCTTCTCCTTTTTGCAGCCCTTTTCCATGGGAAGAAAAGAGAGACGTCTCCATCAGTCTGTTACAGATTGCAAATCTGCTGTGTGCAGCGAACGCAGTGAACGCCAGCTAGGCTGCAGGCGCTTGGATGCCGGACGGTGACGGCTGAGGGGGGGGGAGGGGTTCTGGGCAGCCAGAGAGGCCTCAGCTGGCTGGCTGAGCCGGGAGCACCCCAGGGGGGGCCAAGCGGCCACCAGTTTGGGGGTAATTACGAGGCCATCTGCCTGAAAGGGAGATCCAGTGGCGTTTCCAGGAAACCTCTGCACAAATAGCACCAGCGCAGAGACTTGGAGGAAAAGCACCCTTTCTGCAGCCAGTGATCCTGCTGGCCCCCCGACAACTGCTCTTTCCCCGACGGGGAAATGATTTCTCACGCTGCTTCCCCATGGGCTGACTTCAAAGCCACCTGCAGGCCTGGGTCCTGGAGGCCAGCCCTGGCCCCGACCCTCGGGATCCCGAGTCCTGGCCCTCACCTGCCGCCTGCCTGCCGGGGCTCCTTGGTGGGGATCGCCCGGCACCCCCCGGGCCACGCAGCGAGTGTCCTCAGCACCCAGCCCTCTCCCCTCCTCTTCCTCCTCCCCGCTGCCCACGCCCAGTGCCCGTGCTTTCTGGAAATGCTCTACGTGCACACGTGCACCCCCTCTGCTGGGGGGCACACGGGAGCTGGAACACAGCCTCCAGCCCACCGGGGCCGCACAGCTTCAAACCTGGAACAAACGCTGAGCGGCCACCAGTGGGCCGAGCACTGCTCATTTTCTGAGCACAGAGCAACCCCTCGGAGAGCTGGGCGCGGGGGGCACTTTCCGACGCTGTGAGAGCACTTGGGGAGGGGGCAGGGGCGTGGTCAGAGCCAGGGTGTCCCGGGCCTGTGGATGACCTTCGTCCCTACCGCCAGCCTCCCGCTATCCCCTCCTGCATGAGGGGTGCTGCTGGCCTCGGGACAGGGAAGCCGAGAAGGACAGTGGCCACGGGGTGGAGGTAGCTCTCGTTCGTGACCTTGACCCAGACGGATCCACAAGGGGCCTGTGGGGAGCAGAGTGGCTCTCCGATTCTATTCCTGGGGTCTGGCTGCGTGTGACTCACGTCAACACTGTACCTCTCAGAAAATGGGACATGACTCATCTCGACTCACCCGGCCCTCAGCTGTCAGCTCCACCTGCTGGGTTCTCCCCGAGGTCCCCACTCAGGCCCTGTGTGCGTGTCCCCCTCTGACCCAGCGTCTTCTCCTCGGCCCCCAACTCCTGGCCCACGTGTCTGCAGGGCTCATCCTTCCCACCAGGCCCTGGCCCGGTACCTCCCCCAATTCCCAAGGGGATGACCCCCTTGTTGATGAAGGCGAAACTGGGAGCCAGCAGCCCCAGGACATGGGCTGGAATCCAGGGGAAGGCGGGGCTGCCCAGGCACATGACATGACAAGACCACACCTGCAAGGTGGGCAGTCGGCAGCAGGGCCCTGCGAGGGCACCCTGCTTTCCATCACTTCCAGAGAAGGGCAGACCGTCCCCCCCGCACTGCCAGCCTCCAAAGGCCCTTGGTCCCAGCCTCCCAGGATCTCTGTCTCCCAGGCCCCGCCTCCCTCCAGGGCTCAGGGGCTCCCCTGGGCTCCTTCTCCAGCCCTCAGCTTTTCATGGACCTGAGGAAGCCAGAAACACCTGGCATCGGCCCTCCGAGACCATCCTTAGCAGTCAGCAGCCCCTGTGTGCCCTTTGGCAAAGGCTCAGCTGCACTAACTCATGGCGTCCACGTCCCTGTCCTCACCCAGGCCGGGGGTAAAGGGAGGTGGGTGCCCATGGGTGCCCGTCTGCAGCCAGCGTCCACTTCCAGCTGTGGGAAGGGAGGGCTGCCGTCTGTGTAAACTGACATTTCCAATTGGCAGCCAGAGACCTCACGGCATTTGCTGAGCTGCTTGTTCTGAGATGAGGAAAGTGCAGGGTCTCTGAGGTTGGGGAGGGTTTCCCACAAGTTGTACGGCCGATGAAACGGGGAGAAATATGCAGGGTGGGAAGAGTCACCCACGACTGGGACGGGTGCAGCCTGAGGGGTGGGAGAAGAGTATCTCTCCCTTCATCCTGCTGCCTCACTTGTTCCTGGAACCAGGTGCAAGGAGCCATTCATCGGGGGACCATGGTGATGAGCAGAAACGTCTGCAGGGTGGGAGCGGAGGTGGAAGGTGAGTTTACAGTCACTGAACTAAAAAGGGGATTTGATTCAAGCAAGCCTGGACCGACATGCTAAAAAGTAAAAGAAAACATAGCAGACCTAAGACCTCTAATGTTTAAAAAACAAAAAAGTACACAAAATAAAATCAAGGCAATGACCCTTGGAATTTCTGGTTCATTCTCTGAATTCCAGCCCCACACTAGTTTTCTCAACACATGGAGCACATCTGGGGTCCAAGGCCCACCCCACAGCCTGAGTTCCCGCTGCTGCCTGGACAGGCCAGGGAGTCCTAGACCAGCAACTTTCCGATACAACCCACATCCTTCTCACTTCCCTTCGATGAGGTCTTGATGTGGGGAGAGAGCACAGGACGGGGGCAGGGAGAAGAAACAGAAGGAGGGTGGGAACAGCCGGCAGCCTCAAGCTGGACACAGAGCTGGGAATCACCCCACCCCAGATCTCAGAAATAGAAGCCAAGAAACAATGAAAGCAGAGGAAAGAGGAGAGCGGGAAATGATAAAAAGGGAATTTTTTTTTTTTTTTGAGAGGGGATTATTAGGAAACTTAAATGCCACTTCTCGGGACTTCCCTGGTGGCACAGTGGTTAAGAATCCACCTGCAAAATGGGGACATATGTATATATATAACTGATTCACTTTATTATAAAGCAGAAACTAACACACCATTGTAAAGCAATTATACTCCAATAAAGATGTTAAAAAAAAAAAAAAAGAATCTGCCTGCCAATGCAGGGTATACGGGTTCGATCCCTGGTCCGGGAAGATCCCACATGCCGCAGAGCAACTACGCCCATGCGCCACAACTACTGAGCTGCGCTCTAGAGCCTGCGAGCCACAACTGCTGAGCCCGCGAGCCACAACTACTGAAGCCCATGTGCCTAGAGCCCATGCTCCGCAACAAGAGAAGCCACCGCAGTGAGAAGCCCGCACACCACAACGAAGAGTAGCCCCTGCTCGCTGCAACTAGAGAAAGCCCATACACAGCAACAAAGACCCAACACAGCCAAAAAAAAATTTTTTTAAATGCCACTTCTCACCAAGAGTCTAATAAACTAAGTTTCGAAAATAAAGTCAAGTGAGAATTTTCAAAGTGACAATTGCCTTCGGGTGGAGGTCAGGGATCACATGGCAAGAGGAGGGCTCAGACAAGGAGTGCTGGGCACCGTGGAAGTGAGGTACAGCTGGTGCTGCTGTAAGGAAGAGCCCCAAACACAACAGCAGAAGCAAGGCAGAGATTTCTCCTCCAGACGCACGTGCATGTGGACCCAGACTCCTTCCATCTCACTGTTCTGCCCTCCTCACAACGCAGTTTCCACCTCGCAGCCCAAAATGGCTGCTCCAACTCCGTCCTTCTCTTCTAGTTTCCAGGCAGCTGGAAGGGGAGAAGGGGAAGGTAGACACAGCCTTCACCGTTACTGGCGCATCCCAGAAATGACCTCATCCCTCTACTCACAGTGGCTCACGTGGCTCACCTGACTTCAAGAGAGGCTGGGAGGTGTAGTTGTTATCTGGGTGGCTGCGTATCCAGAAAGGCGGGATGGACACTGGTTCCACTAGAAATCTCAGCCATACTTGCCCAAAAAAGCTGTTTCCTGTGCCCCCGTGCCCTGCGCGTGGTTGTCTGACAGCTGCTCACTTTTGCTCACTTAGCCCCAAGCGAACTGTGTTTACCAAGCGGAGGTTAACTCCTTTTCCTCTTGTTTCGTGGATCAAACGTTGACTGTCAGTCAGCTTCCATCTCTGTGAGATGGCGTTACATGACAAAGATGATGAAGCTCCTCTAGAAGCAAAGAAACTTGGCATTCTGACTGACCCCAGAAGCTTGATGTCGGGGAGTGGATGCTTCTAGGCTTTTCCCAAGACCCTGAGCCCCACGGTTTCCTGTGAGGATCCTCAGCGAGCAGAGGCCCCGGCCGAGGACGCCCTTCGTGCCCCGAGTGCCACAGGTTTTTTTTAATGTGTGGCATATTAATTTATTCAATAAACATTCATGACCACTATAAACTTCTGGAATGAGGTGGACATTAAGTCAAATAAACACGAAGCAAACATTTATTAGGTACGTACCGTGTGCTGGGCTTTGGACTGCATATACAAAAACAAAACAAAACAAAAGACGGGGCCCTGCCCTCATGGGACAGCTCTGGGAACCTACACACTCAAGCGCTCTGCTGGGTACAGCTCCTGGGGACAGGTAATGACAGGCCGGCTCCCTGGGAACCGGGGCCTCCCAGCACCTAACGGGCAGCGGCCGCAGAGAAATTAACAACAGTCTCTGGAAAGACTGTCGCCGGCCGGTCCCCCACCTGGCACGTGGCAGGAACTCGTGATTTTCTTTCGCTTGTGAACTGAAGGATCGATTTAAAAAACTGCAGCCAACCAAGTCAGATGGCTGAAAGGCGTCTCCCCGCTGCCCAGCGGCCTCCACACGGCCCCAGGAGCCAGGCTCACACCGCCCTCCTGACGCGGGGGCCCTCGCGGCGGCACATGGAATCGTCTGCAAAGAGCGGGCGGGCCTGGCACGGAGGACCCTGCCCGTGGAGCCACCGGGAAGGACCCAACGCCTCTCCCTCCTAGGGTTCAGGACTCCGGGGCTTCCTAGGTGGGTGGTTGTGACTTCAGGGCACCTGGTGGCCTTGGACGCCCCCGAGCTGCCGCAGGATTCTGAAACTGAGCAGCTTGGAGACTGGGACCCTGATAAAATGAGCGGGCCTGGAAGGGGTGCCCCCAAGGATGGTGCTTGTGGGCAGGAGGGGGCACTCTGGTCCTGATGGCCCCCAAAAAGCAAGCCTGAGAGTCCCGGGTGGAGGCAGGAGACCGGAACTGCAGTCTGGGGTCCCGGGGGCTCTGGTCGGAGAAGACGGGCCAGCACCCACCCTGCAGGGGACTGACCCGGGCGTCCCTGCATCTACCCCCGAGACGACTCTGACAGGTCAGACTCTCCAGCACCCCCCATGTTGCCCCCTAGATTGAGCCCATGGGCCCGTCTCATCTGAGCAGATTTACTGGCCGTGTCTGCAGGGAAATGATGAGATGATGACAGATAACAGGGACAAAATTCCAGAATCGTCCAAAGTCAACCAGAGTAGCCTGAAGCCCCAATTCTAATCGTCCAGGGAGGTATCTTTCTTGTTTAAGGGGACCAGAGAACCGCTTTGGTGGCAGGAGGGGGACGGTTGGCTGGAGGAGCAGCAAAGCAGATTCTGGAAGGACAGGGCCTGGCTGGCCCAGCCCCGCAGCAGAGCCGCCCGCGAGAGCCGGGTGACGGCGGCCACTGCGGAAAAGAGCGGCGATGGTCAGCACTGCGGGCGCAGCACCTGCTGGGAGCCGGGCCTTCGGGGTTTAGTTCTGTCACCCCAGCAGCTCGTGCTGCAGGGAACGCCCTCCCTACTTCAAGGTGACGTAACAGGCACAGAGGGGACACGTGGAGAGCTGGGCAGCCTGCGAGACCCCCCCACTTAGTGGCACCAGAAGCGGGAAAAGAGAAACACGGCAAACTTTCTTAAATGACCAGCTATTTTTCTTTCCCTTCATTCACCCAAACTGTCATTTTCTAAACCTTGGAAACCGGCAGGCCTGCTGTACCTCGACGGCCGAGCCCGCCCCGCAGGGGGCACAGGGCCCGGGGGACACTGCCCGGGGGTCCCTGATGTTCCCAGCAGTCGCGCCCTCATCTTAATGTCCCAGGATGGGGTGCTGCGCGCTGTGTCCACCACAGACCCACAGGCTCGACCAGCCCCTGCTGGGCCACCCCATCCCTCGGCTGACGGTGAAGGCAGGAGGCGTGACACAAAGGGGACAAAAGGAGCTCGGCTCAGCCTCCTTGTGAGAGGGGGATGAAACCCCCTGCACGTGACAAGCCCATCAGCCAGCGGGGGGACGTGCCCAGGGCCCTTTAAGGGGGGGACTCCTCCAGGGGCAGCGGGGCCGCAGAGCTGAGCACACAGGGCCCTCAGCAAGGTCGCTGAAGCCGGTCACCCGGGTGGCCACGCTCCATCCACGTCTGCCTTGGGGAACCCCGGCGGAGGAGCACACACATTCGTGGCCCCGATGTCACCACTGGGAGTCCATCTGTATCACACACAGGGGACAGTTACAGTCGCCCGGGATGGGGGCAGTTGTTGGATTTGGGGTCAGACCCAGGAGGGCACAGATGGGGTCTGCCCCCAGCACCAGCATCCCCCCACCGGGCGGCCTGCTCACGTTGGCACCCTGACGGCGTTGGGTTAAGATCCGGTGTTGCTGAGCCCCAAGTTCCTGGGTAACACGTATGGGTTCTTTGCGTGTGCCCCTTGGTGGGAGTAATTCCTCTTGTTCTTTCCCGGGAGCCGGGGCTTAGAGGGCAGAGGACACAGGGGGTGACCATCAGGCTTCAGCCACTCCGGGGGTCAAGTCAGGGGCCAACACAAAAGTCTGCAAGTTCCCCGAACAAGGGAGCCCTTTAGAAGAGGGGCCTTGTGAGAAGGACGGAGCGGGCTGCGCTAAAATGAGCACGCCGCCCCCCCCCCCCACACACAATCCGTAGCCGAACTTTGAAAATGGCTGTGTTTTCATGAACTCAAGAAGAGAGCTTTCTCCTTGCAAAGTCGGAAAATTGAACTCACCGTCCAGAGCCCAGGAAAGCCAATATCGTCTGCCCCATCCATGCGGGTCCTCCTCCCCGAATTATTAAGGTACATTTGAAAGTTGCTCTCCAATTCAATCCTGCCTTCCCCGAAGCGCTGGAGACCCCAGTGTGCACCCGCCCCGGCCGGCCCTACACGGGTCTTTGACGGGGACACAGAGCAGCTGGCGTGAGTGTCCCCGCCGTGGCCAACGTGTGGCCTTCCTCACGTGGCCGTCCGGTCACTTACTGGTGAAGTTTGATCAAATGCCTTCCGTTTGGTGATAATTTGATTCCCTCTGAGCAAGGCAAGAGCCGCCCCCTGTAAGTTCTCCTGAGCGCAGTCAAGGTCACCCTGTGGTGTAACATCCAGGTTTTGCAGTGAAAGGTGATTTTCTGGTCGCTTGGAGACCCTGAGTGTGCTGAGTGGACGGTGGCTTGTCCTGCTCCTGAACGCACGTGTATTTTATGAACAGCAGCGCGTGCGTCATCCCAGACAAACAGATCCGTGGATTAGGGTCCCGAGGAGGGAAAGCGCTCTCCTGGGAAGTGCTGATGGCGGGGGTGTTTGCATTAATTGGGAAATGGCTGGACACTGCGCCGGCTCTGACTTTCTCCAGGGGGTATCAACGCATTTTCTTCTTAAGATACCACTGAGCACTCGCCCTGCCTTCTCGCCCGGGTGGCTTTCCCATGGATACATCTGGTTCTTCTGATCTCCTTCCCTTTTTCAGAGAGGAACTGTTTTCTCCCCTTGGCTGGGGGGCAGGCATGGGGGGTGAGTTAAGACTCTGATCCAGGGCCCACTCCCCCCACTCCCCCTGGAGGCGGATTAACTTCGTGGTGGGACTGACAGGCCGCACCTGCGAAGGCAGGGAGACTTCGCCACGTGCCTGGAGACAGGAGAAGATGCCCCTGGTCTCTGAGCGACCTTGGGGAGCGAGACACATTAGGGCCACCCCTGCCTTGTGGCTGGGAGCGAGGCCGGCCACGGGAACACCCAGGCATGAGCCAGACCACCCAAACGCTCACTCAGGACGCCGAGGAGGAGGGAAGGCACAGGAGGAAGAGCCCAGAGCTGAGAAAGCCGGGACACCGGAGAGAACGGGCTGGAGGCGCCAGACAGGGAGACGCCAAGCCTGGGGGTCAGGGTTTGTGCTGAGGTCGCTGCCAGGCCTTCCACGTTTAGGGGTGTGACCTCTCCACAACGTGAAGAATGGACCTGCAGGCAGAAGCGGAGGCCGGTGCGACTTTGGACGAGAGGTGATGGAGGCCTGCCCTACAGCAGCCCAGTCAGGGTTGAGCAGGGAGGCCCAGCCTCGGGCAGAGCGGGAAGAACAGCTCCGTGGACCACCTGTTAGGGTCATGTTAGAGTCGCCCCCACTCCAACTCCCGTCCACGGTGGGGTTTTTAGTTTAAAAGGGCACGGCTGATGGGCATTCCCCGGCGGTCCAGTGGTTAAGACTCTGCACTTTCATTGTCGAGGGTGCAGCTTCAATCCTTGGTTGGGGAGCTAAGATCCCACAAGCCATGAGGTGTGGCCAAAAATAAATAAAAATAAAAGGGCACGGCTGAGCTCAAAAGCAAGCTAAACATTTTGGAGTGCCTGAGAGGGAGCAGAAACTCTCCACAGGAATCAGAAGTTGAGGCTGGACTCGAGAAGTGCAGAAGAAGCCAGGGGGCACCCCTTTCCCCTGGGCATTGAAGTCTCTGCTCCCAGACAGAGGCTGAGCTGGCCTTGCTGCATGGACCAGAAGTGTGCAGAGCCTGGGACCAGGCTGGTATAAGGCTGCTCTGCCTGTAAACAGCGGCCAAAAGGGAGCTGCTGCCTTCAGGGCGCAGATGGCCATGGAACCAAAGTCTCAGCCACATCAGCCTCGGGGAGGGAACCTCCATCTGCTGAAGTCACACCTGGTTCTGAATTGTGAACCCAATGGTGGCAGCTGCAAAAGTGCCCATGCATGGGCTTCCCTGGGGGTGCAGTGGCTAAGAATCTGCCTGCCAATGCAGGGGACACGGGTTCGAGCCCTGGTCCAGGAAGATCCCACGTGCTGCGGAGCAACTAAGCCTGTGTGCCACAACTACTGAGCCTGTGCTCTAGAGCCCGCGCACCACAACTACTGAGCCCGCGAGCCACAACTACTGAAGCCCACGCACCTAGAGCCCATGCTCCGCAACAAGAGAAGCCACCACAATGAGAAGCCCATGCACCACAATGAAGAGTAGCCCCCGCTCACCACAACTAGAGAAAGCCTGTGTGCAGCAACGAAGACCCAATGCAACCAATAAATAAATAAAAATTAAATAAATTCTTAAAAAAAAAAAAAAGTGCTCATGCATGGGGCTGGCTGAGCAAGGGGGAGGGGAGAAAAGCAAAATAAAACAGAAAACACCTACTCGAGGTGAACTTACAAACTAAACTTTCAAAACACATTAGAAAAACTAATGCCATGATACTCAGCCAATAAATTCAACAGATGGGAGCAATGGAATCACAAAGCAATCAAAACAGACATTATAACATTTCCTAAACTCGAAATCCCCAGAGATTAGAAAACAAGCCAAGAAGACTGTTGGTCAAGAACAGAGAATATAGGGGAGAACCAATTAAAAATACTAGAAATAAAAACTATGGCCATGAAAAAATTTTAAATCCTCAACAGTTGGGATAAACCCTACACAGAAGAAGAAATAACTAGTGAAATGGAAGTTAGTAGTGAAGAAATGACCAAGAGAATAATAGAGATGTCAAAAGATGGAAAACATGAAAGAAAAGTTAGAGGATGAGGAAGGCAGGTAGAGAAGATTTAGCACATGCCTTTCAGAAACTCCAGGCATAGAGAACAGAGGAAACTGCAGTTAGGCATTGTGATTCTCTGGCAAATTCTGAGGTAATGGCTCAGAACTTTTCAGAATTGAAGACGTGAGACAGATGGGCAGGGCACATCAGGTGCCAAACAGGATAAATAAACACAGACAAACAAAAATCTTTTTTTTTTAATAAATTTATTTATTTTATTTATTTATTTTTGGCTGTGTTGGATCTTGGTTGCTGCGCACAGGCTTTCTTTAGTTGTGGCAAGTGGGGCTACTCTTTGTTGTGGTATGCAGGCCTCTCATTGCAGTGGCTTCTCTTGTTGCGGAGCAAGGGCTCTAGGCACACGGGCTTCAGTAGTTGTGGCACGCGGACTTCCGTAATTGTGGCACATGGGCTCAGTAGTTGTGACTCGGGGGCTCTAGAGCGCAGGCTCAGTAGTTGTGGCACACGAGGTTAGTTGCTCCACGGCATGTGGGATCTTCCCGGACCAGGGCTCGAACCCGTGTCCCCTGCATTGGCAGGCGGATTCTTAAACACTGCATCACCAGGGAAGCCCCAGACAAACAAAAATCTTAAAAGGTACTACAGAGAAAGATTTCCTCAAAAGGGGACACCAGGAAGCTGTCAAGAGCCACGTACGCCAAAAGACTTAGAAGTGAGAATACCAAAGTGCTGAAGAAAAATAACTGTCAATCTGGAATTTTATACCCAGCCAAACTATTCTTCACAACAAGGATGAACCAAAGTCATTTCAGAAAAAAAGCAGAGACAAGTCACATTTGT